>NC_089839.1:182543359-182878359 GCF_035609145.1 Eleutherodactylus coqui | reverse complement strand
GGTCAGTGATGAAATCTACTGATAGATGAGACCAGGGACTGGAAGGAACCGGTAGTGGTCTCAGGGGACCCTCCGGAGGACGCCGCCGACTCTTATTGCGAGCACAGACCGAGCAACCCCTCACAAAGTTGCGGATCTCCTGAGACATGCCTGGCCACCAGAAGTATCGGGAGCAAAGCTCCAGGGTCCCCTGGAACCCTGGATGCCCGGCGAGAGCCGACGAGTGGGACTCATCCATGACTCTAGGGCGTAGGGTCTCTGGCACAAACCATCTGCCCTCCGGCACCCCTGACGGAGCGTCCTGCTGAGCATCCTGTAGTTGAGGGACGAAGTTAGACTCTAACACTGCCACCACCACGCCGGGGGCTAAGATATTCTCGGGAGTCAGGGTCCCACTGTCTGGTACCCCGAAACTCCGTGACAGGGCGTCCGCCTTCACGTTCTTCTCTCCGGGGATATATGTCACGACGAAGTTAAACCTGGCGAAGAACAACGCCCACCTGGCCTGACGAGCAGTGAGTCTTTTCGCATTGGCGAGATATACCAGATTCTTGTGATCAGTATATACGGTAATTGGGTGTCTAGCACCCTCAAGATGGTGTCGCCACTCCTCCAGAGCCCATTTGATAGCCAACAATTCCCGGTTACCCACGTCGTAGTTGCGCTCTGCTGAATTGAACTTTCGCGAAAAGAACGCACATGGGCTATAGCCAGACCTCCCACTGACTTCCTGCGACAATACAGCTCCTGTCCCCACTTCCGACGCGTCTACCTCAATAAAAAAGGGTAGTAGTGCGTCCGGCTGTATTAGCACCGGGGCAGTCGTGAATGCCTTTTTTAGACGGCTAAAGGCCTCAAGGGCTGCAGGCGACCACTTACCCAAGTCAGCCCCCTTCTTAGTCAAGTCGGTCAGAGGTTGAGCAATAACTGAGTAATTTCTAATGAATTTGCGGTAGAAATTTGCAAAACCTAAGAACCGCTGGAGAGCCTTGAGGTTGTCGGGTCTGACCCATTGGGAGATTGCTGCTACTTTATCAGACTCCATCTGAATCTCTGTGGGGGAAATTACATAACCAAGGAAGGATACTTGTTTAGAGCCAAATGTACATTTCTCTAATTTGACAAAGAGTTGATACTCGCGCAAACGGGTCAGGACTAACCTCAGGTGCCGCACATGTGAATCCCAGTCAGGTGAGTACACCAGGATGTCGTCCAGATAAATGACCAGAAATACCCCCAGGAAGTCGTGGAAGACTGCGTTCATAAAACCCTGAAACACAGCGGGGGCATTACAGAGTCCAAAAGGCATGACCAGACATTCAAAATGTCCTAACGGGGTGTTGAACGCTGTCTTCCATTCATCTCCCTCTCTGATGCGAATTAAATTGTAAGCCCCCCTTAAGTCCAGTTTGGAGAACCAGCGAGCCCCTACCACCTGATTCAACAAGTCAGGAATTAGGGGCAAGGAGCACTGGTTCTTCACAGTGATTTTATTCAAGGCCCGATAATCCACACAAGGCCTTAGTGTCCCGTCCTTCTTCTCTACAAAGAAGAGACCTGCCCCGGCAGGGGACCTGGACGGCCGGATATGTCGGTTGGCCAGAGCTTCCGAGACATAGGACTTGAGGGCTTCGTGCTCACGACCGGACAGATTGAAAATGGCTCCCTTAGGGATGGGACCGTCGGGAATCAGGTCGATACCACAGTCCCACTCCCTATGAGGGGGCAGAGCCTTAGACAGTCGTTTGGAGAACACATCCTGAAAGTCTGACAAATACTCCGGAATGAGCACCGTATCTGCGGAGCACACAGCTATGGTAGACAGGTGATTGTGACACGATGACCCCCAATGAGTCAATTCCCGGGTGGACCAATCAAATTGGGGGTTGTGCAGTGCCAACCAGGGCATACCAAGCACCACATCAACCGACATTTTTTCCATAACCAAGAAAGACAGTTCTTCCGAGTGGAGGACCCCCACCGTGAACTGTAATCTTGGGGTCCTCCATCGTACCAAGCCTGTAGAGAGAGGGGTGGCATCAATGCTGGTAAAATGAATTGGCGTCTTCAACGCCACAAATTCCGCCATCAGAGAACGGACAAAACCCAGACTTATCAAGTTAGCGGCTGCTCCGGAATCAATAAACGCCCGCCCTGATCGGGAAAAATCCCCGAATCTAACATGACACGGTACCAAAAGTTTAGGAAGTACCTGAAGTCCTAGGCGATCCTCCCTGCAATCGCCTAGGACTCGGAGTTTTCCGCCGGTCCCGGCTGCGGGCGTTGAGACCTCAGTGGGCAGGTTATCACCCGATGTCCAGCTTTCCCGCAGTAGAGGCAGAGACGATGCAACAAACGGATCCGGCGTCGCTCTTTGGGGTCCAGCGGGTCCACCTCCATCGGATCGGGCGCAGAGACTGGTAAGGAGGAGGAGGGACCAGGGCCACTGACCTCCCTGACTCTACGGGTCTGCCTGTCCTGCTTCCTAGACCTGAGCCTCCTATCTGCTCTCACCGCTAGCTCCATAGCCTCCCTTAAGGACCCGGGAACGGGATGGGAAATTAACAGGTCTTTAACTGCGTCCGAGAGGCTCTGCAGAAAAACGTCCTTCAGCGCGCTATCGTTCCATGTCGTATCCCCCGCATAGCGTCTGAAGTTGGAGCAATAGTCCTCCACACACGACAACCCCTGCCGCAGCGCCAACAACCGTGAAACCGCCAACCCCGCTCGGTCCGGTTCGTCGAAGATACCCCCGAGTTCCTGAAAAAAGGAGTCCACGGACTGCAGGCAGGAGGAACCCTCGGGGATGGAGAAAGCCCATGTCTGTGCCGAGCCCCGCAGCAGGGACATTATCAGCCCGACCCTCTGAGCCTCCGACCCGGAAGAACGGGGACGCATGCGAAAAAACAGGCGACACGCCTGTCGGAAAACAAAAAACTTGTTCCTCTCCCCAGAAAACACCTCGGGAAGAGGGCACTTGGGTTCGGGGCTGGTTGAGGCGTCCGACCCCTGCGACACTCCCCGCTGCTCCTGGGCCACCATGCGGGCGGATAAATCCTGGATCACAGGCACCAGGGCCTGCAGCTGGTTCGCGAGGGAACTGATCGCCTCCATGACAAAAACGGTTTTAAAGGGCCAGTTATTATGTTACGGCACTCTGCCCCCCGAGCGCCAGTTGGGGTGCCCTGATCTCCTGCACCCCACTGTCCCTGCCTACTTGCCTCGGCCCTGGCTAACCCCAGGCGGACAACTGGGCGGCAGTCCCTGCACTGGCTAGGGACCTGGCGACTACCTAGATGGAACTACTAACAGGGGACAGAGTGCCGACAGGAGAGGCAGGTGTAACAGACCAACAAAAACAGACAGAGTGAATCAAGGCTGGAGGTGAAGCTCACAGGCAAACGAAGGATACTGACAAGCAACTAGGACAGACTAGAATAGACCTGACTAGAGGCTAGCAGAACCAATAACTGGCAGTGAGTTCAGGTCACTGCCAGTCTTTTAACTAAAAGCCTCCGCCCCGGGGCGGAGAGTGGGAGGAGCCGACTCTCCCACTGTTGCATAAGGGAGGTGGATGAGAGCGGGCGGCACCCTACGGGCGGACACGCCCACGCCGCAGCACGCCGGCTGCTCCACGCTGCTGCATGCTGGCTGCTCCACGCCGCCGGGAGATCCCTGACAGCACAGCTCCGGGACGCCGAAGCCGAGCTCGAAGCGGCGCGCGCCGGCCGCGGGACCCAGCGCCGCCCTGCATGGTAACACCAAGTTTTTAATATAGGTACAATAAAAGTTATATTTTAGGGTTCTTTTCTGTAAAGGGCTTATTTGCAATTATTAGACCCCTCTGCTCCGGTGATTTCTTGAAAAAGTGTCTGGAAGTGTCTCAAAAAAACATAAATCATGTTGCACAAATCTTATAAGACAGTTTTCTGCTACAATTTGGACAATAAATCTATTCCAAAGTGGTTTCTTTTGCTTTTTGCTTTTAATGTCTTAGATTTTATTTAAGCACAGCATACTCTAGATATGGCATTTAGTTGTGACATTTTTCCCACAGGCTTCTGTATTGCACTTGAAAAATGCCAGAAAGAAATGTACATTTAAAGTGTTACAAGCAAAATAAGCCATTATAAATGCCACAGAAATTAACTTATACGACTGCAGTAGGTGCCGCAGTGCATTTTTCCAGGATGCAAAAGTAATCACAGAGCAGGGGGGAGTTTAGTGAGTTCAGATCACACTGAAGGGAATGGGATAGGATAGTTCACTACGCTATAATTTTAATTTTTTATGAGCCATGCTATAAAGATACTGTAGATATCAGAGGACATGAAAACTCAAACAAAATAACATTTGAACGTTTATGTGTTTTATAACATGTGCAAAAACATTTTTAGTGTAAAACTGAACCTTTACTTTGTCTTTCCATAACATTTGAAAAATCACAAAAAATTAATATCTACATCAAATGTTCAGTGAAATACATTTTACACTTCCATTCAAAATTTCTTTTTAATCAAGCATATGTTCTCTGAGAATTCTAGATACCTGACTAGAGCTTTAGATGTTGTCTAGTTACACATCACATGGTTAATAAATAGAGATGAGCGAACGTGTTCGTCCGAGCTTGATATTCGTGCGAATATTAGGGTGTTCGGGATGTTCGTTATTTGTAACGAACACCATGCGGTATTCGGGTTACTTTCACTTCCTTCCCTGAGACGTTAGCGCGCTTTTCTGGCCAATTGAAAGACAGGGAAGGCATTACAACTTCCCCCTGTGACGTTCAAGCCCTATACCACCCCCCTGCTGTGAGTGGCTGGGAAGATCAGATGTCACCCGAACATAAAAGTCGGCCCCTCCCGCGGCTCGCCTCAGATGCCTTGTGAGTTAGATGAGGGACAGTGCTGCTGGTACCGGAGCTGCTGTAGGGAGATAAATAGCAGTTAGTGTAGGCTTCAAGAACCCCCAAAGGTCCTTATTAGGGCCAGTAATACCTGTGTGTTGGCTGCTGTTAGCAGTGCCTTTTTTTTTTTTTTCTCAAAATCGCCTCTGCAGAGCGTTGCACCCGGCATTAGGGACAGAAGTGTTGGATAGGCAGGGAGAGTGTTAGGAGTGAGTGTAGCCTTCAAGAACCTCAACGGTCCTTTCTAGGGCCATATTTAACCGTGTGCAGTACTGTCCAGGCTGCTGTTAGCTGTGCTGCATATTTTTTTTTTCTCAAAATCGCCTCTGCAGAGCATTGCACCCTCCATTGATACTACAGGGAAAGAATTGTGTAGGCAGGACCACAACACAGTTATTATTCATTGAATATACGCAGTGGGTCCTTTTGGTGTAAAAAAAGGGAAACGAAATCTATTTGTCCTGCCTCTGTCCGTCCTAAGGGCTGTGGACACGTGTGAGCTGCGTGTACAACGTTAAAAAATCAGACGCACCCAGCTACGGTTTACTGCTGGCTTCGCCATTTGCTTTCCTTAATTGGGAAAAAAATACCTGCTCTGCCAGAGTTAATAACTCTGCTACCCTCAAGTTCTGTGACACATTAGCAGGGACACAGCACAGTTATTAAACTTAGATTATTCATTGAATATACGCAGTGGGTCCTTTTGGTGTAAAAAAAGGGAAACGAAATCTGTTTGTCCTGCCTCTGTCCGTCCTAAGGGCTGTGGACACGTGTGAGCTGCGTGTACAACGTTAAAAAATCAGACGCACCCAGGTACGGTTTACTGCTGGCTTCGCCATTTGCTTTCCTTAATTGGGAAAAAAATACCTGCTCTGCCAGAGTTAATAACTCTGCTACCCTCAAGTTCTGTGACACATTAGCAGGGACACAGCACAGTTATTAAACTTAGATTATTCATTGAATATACGCAGTGGGTCCTTTTGGTGTAAAAAAAGGGAAACGAAATCTATTTGTCCTGCCTCTGTCCGTCCTAAGGGCTGTGGACACGTGTGAGCTGCGTGTACAACGTTAAAAAATCAGACGCACCCAGCTACGGTTTACTGCTGGCGTCGCCATTTGCTTTCCTTAATTGGGAAAAAAATACCTGCTCTGCCAGAGTTAATAACTCTGCTACCCTCAAGTTCTGTGACACATTAGCAGGGACACAGCACAGTTATTAAACTTAGATTATTCATTGAATATACGCAGTGGGTCCTTTTGTTGTAAAAAAAGGGAAACGAAATCTATTTGTCCTGCCTCTGTCCGTCCTAAGGGCTGTGGACACGTGTGAGCTGCGTGTACAACATTAAAAAATCAGACGCACCCAGCTACGGTTTACTGCTGGCTTCACCATTTGCTTTCCTTAATTGGGAAAAAATACCTGCTCTGCCAGAGTTAATAACTCTGCTACCCTCAAGTTCTGTGACACATTAGCAGGGACACAGCACAGTTATTAAACTTAGATTATTCATTGAATATACGCAGTGGGTCCTTTTGGTGTAAAAAAAGAGAAACAAAATCTATTTGTCCTGCCTCTGTCCGTCCTAAGGGCTGTGGACACGTGTGAGCTGCGTGTACAGCGTTAAAAAATCAGACGCACCCAGCTACGGTTTACTGCTGGCTTCGCCATTTGCTTTCCTTAATTGGGAAAAAAATACCTGCTCTGCCAGAGTTAATAACTCTGCTACCCTCAAGTTCTGTGACACATTAGCAGGGACACAGCACAGTTATTAAACTTAGATTATTCATTGAATATACGCAGTGGGTCCTTTTGGTGTAAAAAAAGGGAAACGAAATCTATTTGTCCTGCCTCTGTCCGTCCTAAGGGCTGTGGACACGTGTGAGCTGCGTGTACAACGTTAAAAAATCAGACGCACCCAGCTACGGTTTACTGCTGGCGTCGCCATTTGCTTTCCTTAATTGGGAAAAAAATACCTGCTCTGCCAGAGTTAATAACTCTGCTACCCTCAAGTTCTGTGACACATTAGCAGGGACACAGCACAGTTATTAAACTTAGATTATTCATTGAATATACGCAGTGGGTCCTTTTGTTGTAAAAAAAGGGAAACGAAATCTATTTGTCCTGCCTCTGTCCGTCCTAAGGGCTGTGGACACGTGTGAGCTGCGTGTACAACATTAAAAAATCAGACGCACCCAGCTACGGTTTACTGCTGGCTTCACCATTTGCTTTCCTTAATTGGGAAAAAAATACCTGCTCTGCCAGAGTTAATAACTCTGCTACCCTCAAGTTCTGTGACACATTAGCAGGGACACAGCACAGTTATTAAACTTAGATTATTCATTGAATATACGCAGTGGGTCCTTTTGGTGTAAAAAAAGGGAAACGAAATCTATTTGTCCTGCCTCTGTCCGTCCTAAGGGCTGTGGACACGTGTGAGCTGCGTGTACAACGTTAAAAAATCAGACGCACCCAGCTACGGTTTACTGCTGGCTTCGCCATTTGCTTTCCTTAATTGGGAAAAAAATACCTGCTCTGCCAGAGTTAATAACTCTGCTACCCTCAAGTTCTGTGACACATTAGCAGGGACACAGCACAGTTATTAAACTTAGATTATTCATTCAATAGAGGCAGTGGGGCCTTTCGTTTTCAAAAAAGGGAAAAAATTATATTTGGCCTGCAGTCTTGCGCCAATTTATTTCCTGCCTGTGAAATCAAATCACTGGTAATACAGCATGCTGAGGGGTAGGGGTAGGCCTAGAGGACGTGGACGCGGCCGAGGACGCGGAGGGCCAAGTCAGGGTGTGGGCACAGGCCGAGCTCCTGATCCAGGTGTGTCGCAGCCGACTGCTGCGCGATTAGGAGAGAGGCACGTTTCTGGCGTCCCCACATTCATCGCCCAATTAATGGGTCCACGCGGGAGACGGTTATTAGAAAATGAGCAGTGTGAGCAGGTCCTGTCCTGGATGGCAGAAAGTGCTTCGAGCAACCTATCGTCCACCCACAGTTCTGCGCCGTCCACTGCTGCAAATCCGAATCCTCTGTCTGCTGCTCCTCCTTCCTCCCAGCCTCCTCACTCCACTACAATGACACCTGCTCAGGAGCGGGAACACTCCCATGAACTGTTCTCGGGCCCCTGCTTAGATTGGGCAGGAGTGGTTCCTCTCCCACCAGAGGAGTTTATCGTCACTGATGCCCAACCATTCGAAAGTTCCCGGGGTCCGGGGAAAGAGGCTGGGGACTTCCGCCAACTGTCTCAAGAACTTTCTGTGTGTGAGGAGGACGATGACGATGAGACACAGTTGTCTTGCAGTGAGGTAGTAGTAAGGGCAGTAAGTCCGAGGGAGCAGCGCACAGAGGATTCGGAGGAAGAGCAGCAGGACGATGAGGTGACTGACCCCACCTGGTGTGCAATGCCTACACAGGACAGGTCTTCAGAGGGGGAGGCACGGGCAGCAGCAGGGCAGGTTGCAAGAGGCAGTGCGGTGGCCAGGGGTAGAGGCAGGGCCAGACCGAATATTCCACCAACTGTTTCCCAAAGCGCACCTTCGTGCCATGCCACCCTGCAGAGGCCGAGGTGCTCTAAGGTCTGGCAGTTTTTCACAGAGACGCCTGACGACCGACGAACAGTGGTGTGCAACCTTTGTCGCGCAAAGCTCAGCCGGGGAGCCAACACCAACAGCCTCACCACCACCACCATGCGCAGACATATGATGGCCAAGCACCCCACAAGGTGGGACGAAGGCCGTTCACCGCCTCCGGTTTGCACCCCTGCCTCTCCCCCTGTGCCCCAACCTGCCACTGAGATGCAACCCCCCTCTCAGGACACAGGCACTACCGTCTCCTGGCCTGCACCCACACCCTCACCTCCGCTGTCCTCGGCCCCATCCACCAGTGTAGTTCAGCGCACCGTCCAGCCGTCGCTTGCGCAACTGTTGGAGCGCAAGCGCAAGTACGCCGCCACGCACCCGCACGCTCAAACGTTAACCGTCCGCATAGCAAAATTCATCAGCCTTGAGATGCTGCCGTATAGGGTTGTGGAAACGGAGTCCTTCAAAAGTATCATGGAGGAGGCGGCCCCGCGCTACTCAGTTCCCAGTCGCCACTACTTGTCCCGATGTGCCGTCCCAGCCCTGCACGACCACGTCTCCCGCAACATTGTACGCGCCCTCACCAACGCGGTTACTGCCACGGTCCACTTAACAACGGACACGTGGACAAGCACAGGCGGGCAGGGCCACTACATCTCCCTGACGGCACATTGGGTGAATTTAGTGGAGGCTGGGACAGAGTCAGAGCCTGGGACCGCTCACGTCCTACCCACCCCCAGAATTGCGGGCCCCAGCTCGGTGGTGGTATCTGCGGAGGTGTATGCTTCCTCCACTAAAGCACCCTCCTCCTCCTCCTCCTCCGCAACCTCTGTCTCGCAATCAAGATGTGTTAGCAGCAGCATGTCGCCAGCAGTCGGTGTCGCGCGGTGTGGCAGCACAGTGGTGGGCAAGCGTCAGCAGGCCGTGCTGAAACTACTCAGCTTAGGAGATAAGAGGCACACGGCCCACGAACTGCTGCAGGGTCTGACACAGCAGACCGACCGCTGGCTTGCGCCGCTGAGCCTCCAACCGGGCATGGTCGTGTGTGACAACGGCCGTAACCTGGTGGCGGCTCTGCAGCTCGGCAGCCTCACGCACGTGCCATGCCTGGCCCACGTCTTTAATTTGGTGGTTCAGCGCTTTCTGAAAAGCTACCCACGCTTGTCAGACCTGCTCATAAAGGCGCGCCGGCTCTGCGCACATTTCCGCAAGTCCCACACGGACGCTGCCACCCTGCGCACCCTGCAACATCGCTTTAAGCTGCCAGTGCACCGACTGCTGTGCGACGTGCCCACACGGTGGAACTCTACGCTCCACATGTTGGCCAGGCTCTATGAACAGCGTAGAGCTATAGTCGAATTCCAACTCCAACATGGGCGGCGCAGTGGGAGTCAGCCTCCTCAATTCTTTTCAGAAGAGTGGGCCTGGTTGGCAGACATCTGCCATGTCCTTGGTAATTTTGAGGAGTCTACCCAGGTGGTGAGCGGCGATGCTGCAATCATTAGCGTCACCATTCCTCTGCTATGCATCTTGAGAAATTCCCTGCAAAGCATAAAGGCAGCTGCTTTGCGCTCGGAAACGGGGGCGGTGGAAGACAGTATGTCGCTGGATAGTCAGAGCACCCTCCTGTCTATTTCTCAGCGCGTAGAGGAGGAGGAGGAGGAGCATGAGGAGGATGAGGAGGAGGGGGAAGAGACAGCTTGGCCCGCTGCTGACGGTACACCGGCTGATTGCCTGTCATCCTTTCAGCGTGTATGGCCTGAGGAGGAGGAGGAGGATCCTGAAAGTGATCTTCCTAGTGAAGACAGCCATGTGTTGCGTACAGGTACCCTGGCACACATGGCTGACTTCATGTTAGGATGCCTTTCTCGTGACCCTCGCGTTGCACGCATTCTGGCCACAACGGATTACTGGGTGTACACACTGCTCGACCCACGCTATAAGGAGAACCTGCCCACTCTCATTCCCGAAGAGGAAAGGGGTTCGAGAGTGTTGCTATACCACAGGACCCTTGCGGACAAGCTGATGGTAAAATTCCCAGCCGACAGCGCTAGTGGCAGAAGGCGCAGTACCGAGGGCAAGGTAGCAGGGGAGGTGCGGAGATCGAGCAGCATGTACATCCCAGGCAGTGCAACAGTCTTTAAGGGCCTGGACAGCTTTATGGCTCCCCACCAAGACTGTGTCACCGCTCCCCAGTCAAGGCTGAGTCGGCGGGAGCACTGTAAAAGGATGGTGAGGGAGTACGTAGCCGATCGCACGACCGTCCTCCGTGACGCCTCTGCCACCTACAACTACTGGGTGTCGAAGCTGGACACGTGGCCTGAACTAGCACTGTATGCCCTGGAGGTGCTTGCTTGTCCTGCGGCTAGCGTCTTGTCGGAGAGGGTGTTTAGTGCGGCTGGGGGAATCATCACAGATAAGCGTACTCGCCTGTCAACCGACAGTGCCGACAGGCTAACACTCATCAAGATGAACAAAGCCTGGATTTCCCCAGACTTCTGTTCTCCACCAGCGGACAGCAGCGATACGTAAGCAATACGTAGGCTGCACCCGCGGATGGAAGCTACGTTCTCTCTCACCATCCAAAACGGGGACATTTCTGCTTCATCAATCTGTGTCTAATATTCCTCCTCCTCCTCCTGCTCCTCCTCCTGAAACCTCACGTAATCACGCTGAATGGGCAATTTTTCTTAGGGCCACAAGGCTCACTCATCTAATTTTTCGAAACAATTTTTATATGTTTCAATGCTCTTAAAAGCGTTGAAACTTTAACTTGAACCAATTTTTCGTTAAACTGGGCTGCCTCCAGGCCTAGTTACCACTTAAAGGAGATGTCCCGAGGCAGCAAGTGGGTCTATACACTTCTGCATGGCCATAATAATGCACTTTGTAATGTACATTGTGCATTAATTATGAGCCATACAGAAGTTATAAAAAGTTTTATACTTACCTGCTCCGTTGCTGGCGTCCTCGTCTCCATGGAGCCGACTAATTTTTGGCCTCCGATGGCCAAATTAGCCGCGCTTGCGCAGTCCGGGTCTTCAGCAGTCTTCTATGGAGCCGCTCGTGCCAGAGAGCGGCTCCGTGTAGCTCCGCCCCGTCACGTGCCGATTCCAGCCAATCAGGAGGCTGGAATCGGCAGTGGACCGCACAGAAGAGCTGCGGTCCACGAAGGTAGAAGATCCCGGCGGCCATCTTCAGCAGGTGAGTATGAAGACGCCGGACCGCCGGGATTCAGGTAAGCGCTGTGCGGGTGGTTTTTTTAACCCCTGCATCGGGGTTGTCTCGCGCCGAACGGGGGGGGGGGTTAAAAAAAAAAAAAACCCGTTTCGGCGCGGGACAACCCCTTTAAGCCACATTAACCAAAGCGATTAATGGGTTTCACCTGCCATCTTGGTTGGGCATGGCCAATGTTTACTGAGGTACATTAGTACTGTTGGTACACCAATTTTTTGGGGCCCTCACCTACAGTGTAATCATAGCAATTTGTATGTTCTTCGCCTGCACTCATGGTACAGAAGTGTGTGTGGGGTTGGCCTACACTTTAGCTACATAAATTTAACTTGGGCCTTGGCTATACTAAGGCTACTGAAATGGAACTAAGACTGCGCTCCCACTATACTGCTGCTAGTGATATGTTAGTGGGGCCTGTCCTAATGCTACGGCTGAAATGTTACGAATTATGGGCTCTGCCTATACCGCTGCTAATGGTATGTCTCTGGGGTGTGGAAACAGAGGCTTCCCAAAGACATGATGGCGGCGAGGCCATTTCCCACCAACGCGGTTACTGTTAAGGTGCATATAACCACGGACACGTGGAGAGGACACGTAGTGCCTCAAAAACATCCCCCTCCTCCTCCAACAGGGAAAACATTCTTGGCAAATGCCTTTGCATTGGTTCGTCTGGTGGCAGTCCAAGAATTTCACCTTTACCGACACTACAAGAGAGCCCCCCCCACCATCCCCCCGCCACGGCCCACTTAATCCTGGCCACATTCCGAAAACCAACAAAATAAAACCACGCTACTAGGTCCGCAGTCACCACCACATTACCACCAACGCAGTTACTGATAAGGTGCATATAACCACGGACACGTGGAGAGGACACGTAGTGCCTCAAAAACATCCCCCTCCTCCTCCAACAGGGAAAACATTCTTGGCAAATGCCTTTGCATTGGTTCGTCTGGTGGCAGTCCAAGAATTTCACCTTTACCGACACTACAAGAGAGCCCCCCCACCATCCCCCCGCCACGGCCCACTTAATCCTGGCCACATTCCGAAAACCAACAAAATAAAACCGCGCTACTAGGTCCGCAGTCACCACCACATTACCACCAACGCGGTTACTGATAAGGTGCATATAACCACGGACACGTGGAGAGGACACGTAGTGCCTCAAAAACATCCCCCGCCACGGCCAACTTAATCCTGGCCACATTCCGAAAACCAACAAAATACAACCGCGCTACTAGGTCCGCAGTCACCACCACATTACCACCAACGCGGTTACTGTTAAGGTACATATTACCAGTCTGACTGGGGCATGCAGACACCTTGACAGAATGAATAGTGTGTGGCACATGAGTTCCCCATTGCTATGCCCACGTGTGCAGCTCCTGATGGCGGTGGCACAGGATTATATTTCTCATTGCTTCTGTACAGCATTGTGGGCTATCGCCCCGCCCCTTTTAAAGAGGGTCGCTGCCTAGCCGTGCCAACCCTGTGCAGTGTGTGCCTGCGGTTCCTCGTCATGGCAGACGCACTTCTAAATAGACATGAGGGTGGTGTGGCATTAGGGCAGCTGAAGGCTGCGCAGGGACACTTTGGTGTGCGCTGTGGGGGGGAGGGGGGGCGGTTGGTCAGCATGTAACCCAGGAGAAGTGGCAGCGGAGTGTCATCCAGGCAGTGATTGTGCTTTGTTGTAGCTAGTGTGGTGCTTAGCAAAGGTATGCCATGCTAATGAGGGCTTTTCAGAAGTAAAAGTTTTTGGGAGGGGGGTGGCCCCACTCTTGCCGCTATTGTGGCTTAATAGTGGGACCTGTGAACTTGAGATGCAGCCCAACACGTAGCCCCTCGCCTGCCCTATCCGTTGCTGTGTCGTTCCCATCACTTTGTTGAATTGCCCAGATTTTCACACATGAAAACCTTAGCGAGCTTCGGCGAAATACAAAAATGCTCTGGTCACCCATTGACTTCAATGGGGTTCGTTATTCGAAACGAACCCTCGAACATCGCGGGAAGTTCGTTTCGAATAACGAACACCCAATTATTTTGGTGTTCGCTCATCTCTATTAATAAATCAGATAGAGCAACATATTGGAAACACCAGGGAACATTACCAGGATATGTACCTTTTTCTTTAAGAAGTGTACTTTAATGATAAGTATATGTCATTCTCATATAATGAAAACTAGGAGCACTTTGAGAATCTGGGTCATCTGAAGTCCCTGGAGAATTTTTAAGCCCTGGAAAAGGATGAATATTGGGAAACAATGGGAAGTTTTCCTTCAGCTTCCTTGTGATAGATTCCATTTTTTAGGCAGTTTGTAAAATTGTATGGTTGATATGTGTGCTGCTTTATGTTGAGAAACTATATTTGTATAGTAACAATTGTATGTAAACTGTTGGCCATCTACTGTGTTTCACCAAAAATAAGACACTGTCTTATATTAAATTTTGCCCCCAAAAAGGCACAGTGTCCTATTTCTGGTGGGTGGAGGGGTGTATACTCACCTCGCGGCCGCCGTCTATGTCCCCCGAGATGGTCTCCCCGGAGCTGCTGGGTAATCCTCCCCACTGTCAGAGGATTCTCTCTCTGGTAAATGGGGCTTTGAATTCCCCTGTCTTCAGCAAGTGAGCGCTGTGATTGGATCGTGCACCAGCCAATCACAGCCGACGCTCGATGAACCAATCACAGCCATTCAGTGATGTCATTCGGGATGCGAATTGGCTGCGGTCTGCCGCTCAGGACCCTAACTAAACAGTTCTTCCTGCACCTGCTGTCAGCAGCAAAATACACAGGGTACAAAGTGAAGCAGACCATTAGCATCAATGAGAGCTGCACTTGCAATTACCAGAGCCAACCACTACACAGCTTCCATTCAAAACCCTGTATATTTTTCTGGTGACAGCAGGGACAGAACAGCTGATTGGTCAAGTTCTCGGACAGTAGACCTCAGCCGATCAGTTAATAGGTCATTAATACAAATAGCCTGGAAAACCCCTTTATGCTGATTGGTGAGTGTTCTGGGATTATACCCCCACCAATCAAAAATGAATGACATCCTAAGAATGGGCCACCAATATTAAAATCCTAGAAAACTGTTTTGTTATTTATAATTATATCTTTTATAGCTTCCCCTTCTCTTACAATCATTTTCTTTTTTGTGTATTCAGGTGCAAGGGTGTTTGGGGAGCAATAAAAAGTTTACATATGAGCTCAAGAGTCTACTTTAAAATATATTACGAAAAACAGAGCCAGTTACTTTTACATCCGCCTGCATCCAGAGCGTTAGAACTTTTTAAAATTTCCATTACTGTGCTCGATTTTTCCATTGAAATACAACATATTATTTCCCCTTAACCACATTTAATAGAGTCTTTTAATAGAGTTAGCTGCTCCGCACAATGCCTATTGAATGCTGGGCCTTGTTCACAATCCACTTTTTTTCTGTCCTTATCTAGCTTAAGAAAATTACATTTACCGTAACTTATTTTACTGACAACATTTTAATTATTGAGCTATAACCTGGATATTGTTTGTAAATGTTGGTTACCAATAATGTAGCCAGCTGAATAACAATGTAGAGGTAGAATACACACAAAGAGATACATTGTACATTACTTATTTATAGATTTGGGTAACTTTTATTTTCTGGTACAATGGGCATAAAAACACGAAGAGTTTTCTACGAGAGGAAAAACACAGAATTATTTCAACCACTTTTTCTTGACAATGAGATTCTACGATGTTGGCCATAAAATGCATTCACCCTATTGCCTCGTTCTATAATTGAAACTTTCGGTGCTGCTCGGTCTAGATTATAAATATTTAACATTTTTTTTACAATCAGATTGATGGTTTTCAGTAAATTAAAAGAATCAAAGGTGGCCTGCTGTAGCCATAGAGAGCAGCTCATTCTTAACAATGACTTATTGCTGAGTCATAATGTTGTGATTGTGTATTTACAAATCAGTCAATATTGTATATTATTGACACAATCTCATTCTCTTTAGGAGGAGTGTCAATTTTTGAAAAAGAATGCCACCATTTTATCTTTTTATTATCATTATTCGTAGTACATATAATAGTCATTTTTATAACCCATGGAAACCAATTATGCCTGAGTTTTTGGTCATTAAGCTGCAGTAGGGTGAATAAAATGAAGGGAAATTGAGCCAAAATCTTATATAAACAATAGAGATGAGCGAACGTACTCGTCCGAGCTGGATATTCGTGCGAATATTAGGGTGTTCGGGATGCTCGTTACTCTTAACTAGCACCACGCGGTGTTCTGGTTACTTTCAGTTTCCTCTGTGAGACGTTAGCGCGCTTTTCTGGCCAATTGAAAGACAGGGAAGGCATTACAACTTCCCCCTGCAACGTTCAAGCCCTATACCACCCCCCTGCAGTGAGTGGCTGGCGAGATTAGGTGTCACCCGAGTATTGAAATCTGCCCCTCCCGCGGCTTGCTACGGATGCATTCTGACATTAGTTCAGCGAAAGTGCTATCGTGTTGGAGCTGCTATAGGGAGAGTGTTAGGAGTATTGTAGGCTTCAAGAACCCCAACGGTCCTTCTAAAGGCCATAAATCTTCTCTGTATGCGCTCAATGGGGCCGGCGGCAGCAGCGCCGACCCCATTGAGAACATGTAGAAGACAAATCCTTCTTTTCTGCCACAGCTGTAACAGCTGTGACAGAGAAGAACGATGTTTGCCCATTGAATTCAATGAAACCAGCAATACAGCAGGTTCCACTGAATGCAATGGGCTGCCGGCGATCGCAAGATGAATGGTCGGGAAGGGGTTAAATATATAACCCCTTCCCTGCAATTCATCCAGAAATGTGTTACAATAAAAATATATACCGGCGTATAAGGCGACCGGGCGTATAAGACGACCCCCCAACTGTCACCTTATACGCCGGCAATACAGTGGAGCAAAGAATAAAAATCATTACTCACTTCTTCAGACGATCTGCGCCGCTCCTGCAGGCTGTCACTCCCTCCTGGTGTTTGCAGGCTCTTGCTCCCTCCTGGTCCACGGCAGATTATTGCTTTCTGGACGCCCGGCTTGAAATCCCCGCCTCCAGAAACACATGTGCCTTCAGCCAATCACAGCCAATGACAATGATGTCATTGAATGGCTGTGATTGGCTGTGTTTCTGGAGGCGGGGATTTCAAGCCTTTCGTAGAGAAAGCAATAGTCTGCCGTGGACCAGGAGGGAGCAAGAGCCTGCAAACACCAGGAGGGAGTGACAGTCTGCAGGAGCGCCGCAGATCGTCTGAAGAAGTGAGTAATGATTTTTATTCTTTGCTCCACTGTATTGCCGGCGTATGAGGTGACAGTTGGGGGGTCGTCTTATACGCCCGGTCGCCTTATACGCCGGTATATATTTTTATTGTAACACATTTCTGGATGAATTGCAGGGAAGGGGTTATATATTTAGCCCCTTCCCGACCATTCATCCTGCGATCGCCGGCAGCCCATTGCATTCAGTGGAACCTGCTGTATTGCTGGCTCTATTGAATTCAATGGGCAAACATCGTTCTTCTCTGCTACAGCTGTTACAGCTGTGCCAGAGGAGAACGATCTTTACGCTGACAGTGCGGGGGGGGGGGGGGGCCCACTCTTGCCGCTATTGTGGCTCAATAGTGGGACCTGGGAACTTGAGATGCAGCCCACCATGTAGCCCCTCGCCTGCCCTATCCGTCACTGTGTCGTTCCCATCACTTTGTAGAATTGCCCAGATTTTCACACATGAAAACCTTAGCGAGCATCGGCGAAATACAAAAATGCTCCGGTCGCCCATTGACTTCAATGGGGTTCGTTACTCGAAACGAACCCTCGAGCATTGCGAAAATTTCGTCCCGAGTAACGAGCACCCGAGCATTTTGGTGTTCGCTCATCTCTAATAAACAACCAAAGTGCTAATCATTTAGATTTAAAGAACTTTTACTTTCGATTACCTATTCACTAGATGGTCATCGATAGTTGATTCTCGCTGATGAGCTGATCGCTGGGCTGCTGTCAGTATGGATGGTGGTGTGGATAGATCATCAATGTTAACAATTCTGGACAAGCCCTTGTATGATAATCGTTTTAAAGTTTTTTTTTCTGGGATTTAACCCCTTAACGACCAATGACGTACCTGGTACGTCATGGAGCGTCGGGGTATGTATGAAGAGAGGTTGCGTGGCAACCTCTCTTCATACAGTGCGGGCATCAGCTGTTTATAACAGCTGACACCCGCGGGCAATAGCCGCGAGCGGCCGCGCGGCCGATCGCGGCTATTAACCATTTAAACGCCGCTGTCAATTCTGACAGCGGCATTTAAATCCCCCGAACATCGTTCGGGGGTCCCGCGCGGCCCCCCCGCGGTGAGATCGGGGGAGCCTTGCACGTATCATGGCAGCCGGGGGCCTAATGAAAGGCCCCAGGGCTGCCTTAGCAGACTGCCTATCAAGCCGTCCCCGTGGGGTGGCTTCATAGGCTGCCTGTCAAAAAGCAGTATGACGTAATGCTATAGCATTACGTCATACTGCAGGAGCGATCAAAGCATCGCATCTTAAAGTCCCCCAGGGGGACTTCAAAGTAAAGTAAAAAAAAGAATCAATAAAGTTTTTTTTTAATTGAAAAAAAAAAAAAGTTGTAAAAGTTTAAATCACCCCCCTTTTGCCATATCTATTATTAAAAAATCTAAATAATAAATTAAAAATATGTATTTGGTATCGCCGCGTCCGTAAAAGTCCGATCTATCAAAGTAGCACATAATTTTTCCCGCACGGTGAACGTCGTCCGAAACAAAAAATGAAGAACGCCAGAAATGCACTTTTTTAGTTACCCTGTCTCCAATAAAAAACGCAATAAAAAGCGATCAAAAAGTCATATGTATTCCAAAATGGTACTATCAGAAACTACAGGACATCCCGCAAAAAATGAGACCTTGCTCAACTACGTCGACAGAAAAATAAAAAAGTTATCGCGCGCACAAAATGACGACAGAAAATAATTGAAAAAAATTTTATGTCTTTAAAAAAAAAAAAGAGGAGTATAGTAAAAAAAAACCTAAACAAGTTTGGCATCGTAGTAATCGTACCGACCCATAGAATAAAGTTATCATGTCGTTTTTGTTGCCATTTGTGCGCCGTAGAAGCAAGACGTACTAAAAGATGGCAAAATGTCGTTTTTTTTCCATTTTACTCCACTTAGAATTTTTTAAAAGTTTTTCAGTACATTATATGGTACTTTAAATAGCACCATTGAAAAATACAACTCATCCCGCAAAAAACAAGCCCTCATACAGTGACGTGGATGGATAAATAAAGGAGTTATGATTTTTTTAAAGGGGGGAGGAAAAAACGAAAATGGAAAACGAAAAATGGCCGCGTCATTAAGGGGTTAAACATTGATGGCCACGAAAATGTGATCAGTAAAGGTCTAATTCCCAGGATATGTGTCAGTCACCAGAACAAAGAAGATGTGGTGCTCATTGGTCTTTTCAATGTTTGCCCAGGTACAGCCAGTCTGCTTCAGAAGACAGCTCAGCCCCATTCACTTAGACAGAGCACCGGTCTTAACCAGGGGCATAAATATACTGGATGCAGAAGATGCACTTGCCTCAGGAACCTAGAGCCCTAGGGGACCAATAAGGTCTTTCTTTTCCTTATGCCGAATCCAGTATTCTAAATAAAGCACTATAATTGGGGACCCTGTTACAGAATTTGCGTTGGGGCCCAGCAGCTTCAAGTTACACATATGCTACCTTGGGTGTTACTTGAAAAAGGTTGGAAACAAGGTTTGATTTGGTGGTCTTCAAAGATGATGGGAGCCACAGCCATCCCTATTATCTGGCTCTGACATAACACATGTAATAATGAGTGGAACAGGTTACCACAGGAGGTGGCAAGTTCTCCTTCAATGGAAGTCTTCAAACAAAGGCTGCACAAATATCTGGCTGGGATGATTTAGTGAATCCTGCACTGAGCAGGAGGTTGGACCTGATGACCCTGGAGGTCCCTTCCAACTCTACCATTCTACAATTCTATGATTATAACTAGATTCATCAACATTTTAGTCTTAGAAAATCTATTTTAAAAGATCTCCAATTTCCATACTTCATTCTCCTACAATTGAGATGATCAACTATCTTGCTGTATATTGTGGTTCCAACAGAACCATGTTGGATATTTGTCTTGCCAAGATGCTTCCTTAATCCTGCCTCATAATAAAATACCTAATATTGTTACTTTATGTTGTGGACTTACTGAGTTATTCCTTTCACTACTAAATCAATTACAATAAAAAAACAAATGAACACTAGAGAATAGATCATGCTCATATATGAGGTTTTTCTTACTTCTAAATTAAAATTTTATACGAGTTTTTTTTTATTTACAATCATGTAATCTTCTAAAAATCCTATAATCCAATTCCTTTATTGTGACTGGAATAGATTGTTAATAGAGTTTTTCATATCAATATCAGATTGGTGGGGTTCCAACTCTTACACCCCACCAATCAGCTGATTGAAGAAGTGCACATAAGTGTCATGTTCCTTACATTGTCTATCAGTCATAGCACTGTACATTTTATAGAAGCTAAATGGTTGGCCACCAGAATTGACAAAGGCTCTGAGGTAACGGGCCGAAACGCGTTGCATTTCAACTAAAGAAGTTAAAAAGATACATGATAGAAGATTTCAACAGTCTCTCCTCGGGAGCGCTAGGTGGTTTTTCTCTGGCTCTATCTTGACTATCGGCAATTGGGTCTTCCTTTGGGAGACACAAGGACACCAAGCAGCTCTACTGATCCACAGGATAGAGGGAAGGATTGTGAAGGAATATTTTCCAATTACTATAGCCTGCCGGGACATGGAGGTACTAGTGGGGTGCCCCCTCAGGGAACTCCGCTGAGTACCGGGTAAGTCCTGCTAATCTTATGTCTCATACATATCTCTAGGTTATTTAGTGGAGCGCTGCCCTGATCCTTTATTTTATACATTGGCCACCAGAATTGGCAGGTTTGGCACATATTAATCTAATGAGCTTTAAGCTCTCCATGAACATTGGAGGTATATTAGCCCAATTACTAATTTCAGCAGGCATGGCTGACTATTTAATGTATATAAGGGCTTCCTGACTATGCCCACATAGCAGGTCTCACAGGAGATAAGGATTAGGTTAATGGATTTCAAGATATGCAATCCTTTTAGTTTTCATGGAAATAAGCAATCACTAGAGGTGTCTGGCAGTGGCTTACTTATCTTCGCTATTGAGAAAAGATGTACGCTTGGCAATATTATGGGACTGCTGTAGGTAGCCGAGGTCTTGTACTTGGCTGTTTCCGTCAGCACCTTTTCAATGAATGGAGTGGCACAGAGCATGTTTGACTGCTGCTCCATTAAATCTTCAAGTCAGTGCAGGTAGGTCCAGTGAGTCCATAGTAAAGTGAAGAAGGGGGGCACAGGACCCCCATTCTCGAAATCAGTGGTAGTCTCAGTGGTGAGATCCCCACAATCAGACTTTTCTCATCTACCATGTGGCACAACCCTATCAATTATTTTACAGTAAAATTCCCTTAATCCAGCAATGATAGATGCTTGATAGATATCTGTTATCTCATTTTATGGATTGTTGCCATGGGATGGGATAGTACATAAACGTCATATGTACATGTAGGGAACTTTCATAAAATTAGCCCAAAAGCGTGAACAAAACATCGAAAAATTCAAAAAATTTGCTTTTAATCCCCTTTACAAGCAGGGTTCGTATGGAGTGGGATTGGAGAACCCACTCCCCCTTTCCATATTTATAATTAAAAAAAATCAAAACAAGCAAAAAAACCACACACCACATTCACATAAGACCACTCTATCAAAGTAATGCATTATTTATCCTGCACAGTAAATACCATCAAAAAAAGGTGTGAAACTACAGGGCATAGCGCAAAAAACGAACCCGCACACAACTGAGATATAAAAAAGTTATGGTGGTCAGAAGATGATGGTAGAAAATAATTTTTTTCCAGACTTTACTTTTTAAAAGTAGTACAACTAAAAAAACTATATAAACTTTACATCATTGTTATTCTACTGACTTATAGAATAAAGTCCTCATGTGATTTTTGACGTGGTGTTTACATCGTAAAAACAAGACCCCCCCCCCCCCCATCGAATATGACGGAATTGCGTTTTTTTTCCATTTCAGTCCATTAAGAATTTTTTAAATGTTTTTCAGGACTTTATCTGGTACATTAAATAGTACCATTGAAAAATACAACTTATCTTACTAAAAAGCCTTCAGACGGTCATGAAAGTGGGGAGGAAAAAAAGAGGACTGCCTTATTAAGAGTTAAAGGGGTTGTCCTGCGGCAGCAAGTGGGTCTATACACTTCTGTATGGCCATATTAATGCACTTTGTAATGTACATTGTGCATTAATTATGAGCCATACAGAAGTTATCAAAAGTTTTATACTTACCTGCTCCGTTGCTGGCGTCCTCGTCTCCATGGTGCCGACTAATTTTCGGCCTCCGATGGCCAAATTAGCCGCGCTTGCGCAGTCCGGGTCTTCTGCTGCATTCAATGGAGCCGCTCGTGCTGAATGCCGGCTCCGTGTAGCTCCGCCCCGTCACGTGTCGATTCCAGCCAATCAGGAGGCTGGAATCGGCAATGGACCGCACAGAAGAGCTGCGGTCCACGGAGGGAGCAGACCCCGGTGGCCATCTTCAGCAGGTGAGAATGAAGACGCCGGACCGCCGGGATTCAGGTAAGCACTCTCCGGTTTGTTTTTTTAACCCCTGCATCGGGGTTGTCTCGCGCCGAACGGGGGGGGGGGGGGGTTAAAAAAAAAAAAAAACCCGTTTCGGCGCGGGACAACCCCTTTAAGGAGGTTATCTCATCACATATAGTTTTCGAAAAACCTTGCAAAAACAACTGCTACCGTATCACCAGAGTGAGCTGCTGCTTATTAGCGTCTCTCTATATTTGTACACTGAGGGGGCTCCCTAATAGGGCGTACGGACAGCAGTTGTCTTGATGGGGCAACCCTTTAATTGAAAGCAATTCTCTAATTGGTTCTGCTTCTGTGAAACTTCACATTTACATGGACCTCCACTTAAAGAAATTTCACTGTATTTTCTTATTTTCACTCAAAAAGACAGAAAAAAAATTGTAACAATATCAATTATCTCTGCTTTTATTTATTTATAAGATGCCGCGTTTGAGCACGGCTAATGCTATCAGTAGAAAACAGGTTGTAGTCACTGCCTGACTGATTTTATCCCACGGAGTAGATAGAGCTAAATGTGATGTTATTTCGCCATAAAGTGATAATGCAGTTGTGTAAATGTTATAGATGTACTTATCACTCATTAAGTCTTATTGTCTGATCTGTTAAACTCCTGACACTGTGGTTTATGGCATAGAAAATATGCAACATGTTTCTGGATGCCACGGCAGAAGACTGGGAACCTGTATTTAGGCAGTTGAATTGAAATGTATTGTTTTTAACTAATGCATCAGGGATACAACTCACTGCGGGATCAGTTAGTCTTACAGATGTATCAAAGTTTAACTTGGCACTTAATGTGTTAAGTAAACTGTGGCACACAATATTTTTTTGCCTTTTTAATGGCTTTTGTTGAGTTAAAGCGACCCTGCGGTTTCAGAACAAACTTCTGTCCCAGCCTGCAAGGGAGAAGGGGTATATCCCCTGCAGTTGCCCTTCACTGCTACTTCTCTGATCCGCTGGTTCTGGGTCCCATTCTGGGCCATCCAAGATGACCAATGCATTTTTCTAACTGCCTGAGGCTTTATTCCTACGAACGCATATCAGACTTTGTTTTCATGTCCGGCCAATATACACTACGTTGGGAGGGGAAAATCTGGCGAACGGGCGCACAAATCAAATGTTCGTGCGCCCGTTCAGATGGCCTAGTGAGCCTGGAACAAATGTGTCGAGCTCACCAGGCCATCGCCCTTTTCCCCTCCCTCCCCATCACAGGCTCACCTCTCGTTCCTCCCCGCTCGTTCTGTGCAATGGGGGGGGGGGGGCAAAGCTAAGAGCCTGTCTGCCCTGCCTCCCCCCATTGATGGCTATGGACAAGGGGCGGCAAGAGGGTGGATGCTTAGCTCCACCGACGCCCCACTCCTTGTCCATAGCCATCAATGGGAGGAGTTGGGGTGGACCGGCACTAATCTCCACCCCCTCCCATTGCACAGAACGAGCTGGGAGGGATGAGAAGTAAGCCTGCGCAAGGGGGGGGGGGGAGGGGGAAGGAGAACAGAGGAGAGAATTTACAAGCTACGCTGCTAAACTCACTCCCACCTATGGCCGCTGCCATGGGCTCCCATTTACGTTGGGCCAACGTATTCCGGCCCAAAAGATAGTTCCAGAATAGAGATGAGCGAGCATACTCGCTAAGGGCAATTGCTCGAGCGAGCATTGCCCTTAGCGAGTACCTGCCCGCTCGAGAGACAAGGTTCGAGTGCCGGCGCGGGGAAGCTGTGAGTTGCGGCAGTCAGCAGCGGGGAGCGGGGGGGGGGGGGGGGTAAGGGAGAGAGATACCTCTCCTCTGTTCCTCCCCACTCTCTCCCGCAGCTCCCTGCCCGCCGCCGGCACCCGAACCTTGTCTCTCGAGCGGGCAGGTACTCGCTAAGGGCAATGCTTGCTCAAGCAATTGCCCTTAGCGAGTATGCTCGCTCATCACTATTCCAGAACTATCGTTTAGTCCCAACATAAAAACGCCCTGCGCTATATTGGCTTGGCCGGGCGTTTTTACGTCTCAGAAATACGCCCATATGTTCTGATGCATTGGAATCCAATTCATCAGATCACACTGCATATCGGCTGGCCGTGAGAACCGCTTGTGGGAAATAGCCCTAATCCTCATGGAGGGAATCACCAGCTGAAGAGTATCAGACATTAGTAGAAAGTGTACCATGGAGAGTATCTGATGTCATTAGGGCCAAAGGAGCCCCACTAAGTATTAACATATGGAAGTAAATACTACCATTGATTCTTGCTCCGATGTCCAATTATTTTTGGTAGGATAGTATATTTTTAATTAAGACTAATTGCAGAGTGTCTTAATTTTAATTTTAGATGTGTAGTAACACTAAAACACACAGATTATAAAGGTACATATAGTATAAGTCCTTATGATATAAAAGCCCTGGTTGGAAAGGTATATATAACCTTTACAATGCTGTGAGCTTTTTAATAATGCAATAATTTATTGACACCCAAAACATCCCAGGAAATGCTGACTGGACAATTATAGAAATAGTTCTATATATTTCGTAGAGTGTAATCACTAAGACAATTGTTCACACATTCTCGGAGATGTGTTAATGGAATTTTGGAGATAATGGCTTCCTGAAAGAAACTTTTTTTCAATTCCATAATGTGTTAAAGTGATTTTCCCCCTCATTTATAAATAGCTGGTAACCGTAGCCTCCATATTTAGAGAAATTAATACATAGATTGTATATTATACTCCCCGCATAGAAGGTGGAGGAATACGCTTCAGAGTTCAGCGCTGATAAATTTCTCTATTTCAATAACAGTTGGTCATCTGATCCTTTTCAGAAAAACACATTAAATTTGGAAATTAGGCTAATGTAGCATTAAAAGCATTTGATTTCTCCCCTAATGTAATATGCATCATATCTCTGATGCTTCTCAAAGGAAATTGAAATCTTTTTGAGGAATATTTACAGTTTTTTAAAAATATTGTCTACACTTGAATGGCCACTTTATTAAATACACCCATTTTGCAGCGTGTTAAAGCCACTTCGGCTTTCGAAGCCATAGCAAATTGTGGTGGCATGGATAGCATTAGGTGTTGAAATCACTCTGCAGGCGGTCCTTTATTGCTGGTCTTGGAAACTGAGCGTGAGGTTGTGATAAAGGTTGTGTCTTACGAGATTATGCTCCAATATCTGCTCTGACATTGTCCAGGCTGACTAAATAGTGTCACATCTAGAAGGTGCACTCCCCTTTGTATCTGAGCGCTGGTGTCCACCCTCTTCACACATTCAGCCCTCATTTGCATATTGGGCATGAAAATAAGTAGCACTGACATTTTGGTAATGGGGGGTTCTAGATAACCCTTTAAGGACAAAACCTATTTTGGGCTTAAGGACGCAATGATTTTTTGGAGATTTTCATCTCCACTTTTCAAAAGTCATGACATTTTTATTTTTCTGTCAGCATGGCCATATGAGGATTTGTTTACTGCGTGACGAGCTGCAGTTTTTATTGGTACCATTTTTTAAATATATATATAATGTATTATATAACTTTTATTACATTTCTTTTAGCGCCCAGTCAGATGGGCTTTTTTTGTGCAAATTTATATGCACAAAAAAAGCATGCCTAAAAAAAAACGCCTGACCGAAGCCGGCGTCAAGCTGAAAAAAACGCACTTGGCCACGTTTTTGCGCACATAAAGTGTGCTGCCTGCTATCCCTTGCTGCGGCTGTAACAGCTGCAGCAGGGGATTCCTTGGATGTGAAATCCCTGGATGGTGTCACATTTAGGGGCTATACTTTGTTGTCAATGGGGCCGGTGGCAGCATCAGCGGCCCCATTGACATACAGAGAACATCGCGCTCCTCTGCCACAGCTGTGAGGATTTCTTCATCTCTGTGGAGAGTCCCCTTGTCACTGAACACTGTTACAGCAATGTGGCAGAGGAGCGTGATGTTCTCCCATTGAATTCAATGGAGCCGGCTACATTGAAAGCAATGGGCTGCTGGCAAGCCCTGCAGGGATTTTCGGGGAAGTGCTTTAAATATAAGCCCTTCCCTGAAAAATCATCCCTAAAATGTGTTAAAAATAAAAAAATATAAATACCTCTCCGCAGCTGCCAGGGCTCAGGCACATCCAGACGGGTCTTCTCCCTGCACTGCTCTGATTTAAAATCCCCGCCTGCTGAAAGGGCTGCTCTGATTGACTGAACACTGTGACCAATCAGAGGCAGCTCTCAGCTGTCATTCAATAGCTGAGTGCTGCCTCTGATTGGTCACAGTGCTCAGCCGCCGGCACATTGAGCACAAGGTGAAACCCCTGGATATGACAGCATTCAGGGGTTTCACATCCAAAAAAGACGGATGCTGCAGTTACCTGAGTTTTAAAATCCGATGCCCTATATTTACTGCTGTACATTTGTGTGCAGGTAAATATCGGGCATATGACCGCTGCCATTGAAAAGCATTGCTTCTATATAGATGCGGATCGCAAACGCAGGTAACATATGCACATAAAAATGCCCGTCTGACTGAGCCCTTAGAGTGGAAGGAAAAAAAGCACCCCATTCTGCTATTTTTTACACCATTTTGTCACAATTTTTATGTTTCTTCATGGTTTTTTTTAGGGTTTTTAAACCCGCAATTGTATGATCGCTATACTAATACACTGCAGTACATCTGTACTATATTATATTATTGCTATTGCTAGCCATCATATGCCATGGCAGACCTGGACGCCAGGCAATGTTCTCCGGTTGACATTGCAGCGGGCCGATAATGTCAACATTGACTGTAAGGAGTTAACAGTGAGCTCCTGCTGCAGATGGCAGGGGCTTAGCTTCTGAAAATAAGTGTATGTCCTGTTGCCTTAGGCCTCATGTCCACGGGGCAAATCAGCCCCGCTACGGATTCTCCATGGAGAATCCGTAGTGGGTCCCTCCTGCCCCGCGGACATGAGCGCTTAAAATAAGAATTAACTTACCCGCAGCGGACCGGGCAGATCTTCTCTTCTTCACAGCCGGATATTCTTTCTTCGGCCGGCGAATGTGCTCGGCCGCCGGCTGCGTGCCGCGTGTATGCGCCGTGCACATCCGCCTGGCCGAAGAAAGAAGATCCGGCCGTAAAGTAAAGAAGAACTGCCCGGTCCGCTGCGGGTAAGTTATTCTTATTTTAGGTCTCCCGCGGATCCGGATGGCTTCCATAGGCTTCAATAGAAGCCTGCGGGAGCCGTTCCCGCGGGAGACCCGCACGAAAGTGGAGCATGTCACTTTTTTTTCATGCTCCATTTTTTTAAAATTCCCTTTTATTGACCATCCGCGGGTATTTATCTACCCGTGGGTGGTCAATGCATCCCTATGGCATGCGGATCCGCATGCGGGTGATCCGCTGCAGATTTTAAATCCTATTTTGCCCGTGGACATGAGGCCTTAAAGGGGTTTTGTCACAAAGCTACATCACAGGAAATAGAAGAATTGGTCAGCATGAGGTGACGTGACCCTGGGGACTGAAGAAGCCAGGGGATCAGTGAGGTAATGGTCTGGTAAGAAGACTGCCTAGAAAGGAATAGGAAAGTATATATTTTTTTTCTAGTGACAAAACCCCTTTAAGTACCAGGCAGCGAGGATGTAAAATTATGCCCTATAGTGTTAAGGGGTTAAAGGGAAACTGTTAGCAGTTTTTACCAAAAGCATCCAATATCAGAGCTCTCTTTACAACACTTATTTTGTTTTGAATGGAGATAATAGCATACCTGAGCAATAGAAGATTAAAAGTTTCCAGAGCCGCATGTGTCAATGGGTTGCAATACCATTCCTAGGCACTGCAGTGGCAATGGAGCTGTCTACTTCCTGCTCAAGTGCACCAGCAAGAGTCCTGTTTGATGGACCTCCATTGATCTTCTATTGATGATCGGTCCTGAGAATAGGCCATCAATAGTTTACAACTGGACAACTCTTTTAAGCACATAGAGTTTCCGGTACCTCACTGAGCAGCCATCCTGCAAAATGACTGACTTCTATGGAATTCATATACAGTTATGACTACTCAATAAAAAAATTCTTATTATCCCATGTCAACATAACCAATCAGGTCACATATTTTCAAGATCACAACAATAAAACCATCTAAAGGCACTAAAACCCTAAAGTATCTAAAAGAGCCTGTTTTATGTACAGCAGGAATACGTTACTAGTCATAAAGCTGAGCCGTCTTCCTTCAAGCTCCCCCAAATAATTCAAATTGCATACATTATGAAGAAAACTGAGGATATACGGCATTGTTTTGTGTTTTATTGAGCCATCCTTTCTTCACAAAAGGAGATCCGCTAACCAAATGGCTGCCACAACATTATAAAACATTCATTTTTATAGCAAACGTAATAGAATGTGATGTCTCTCATACTTCTCCGTACTTTCTATTACCTATATCATGACCCAGTACGTAGTTTTATGTGATGTGGAATTATTCATAGGTTTCCAACAATATCATTTATCTCATCCCTTCCAGGGAATGTAAAGGAGTAAAGATTTTATACTTAAGAAGCATAGATGCGAATGACTTCAAGATTTAGAGGGATTCTCGTGACTCAGAAGTGGTAATTACCGAATTCACGTCCCACTTAGTTGGAGAGCTGCGTGAACCAGAGATGACCTCCTTAATGTTGTCAGAGAATTAGGCCGGGAGTTGGCTTTTATTGCTAGAAAATATATGCCTCATACAAATTAGACAAATAATTAGGAGAACCTGATAGAACAGTATTTCATAGGACAAAGAACCACCGCTTCATCCAACACATAGGTAATTATTTTTAGAAGAATATTGGCTGGATACAAGGTTCTGAAAAGTCTGCAGTAATGCCAATGCAGCACAACTGATTCAAAATACTAGAACATTGAAACTTCCATCAGAGTAGTCATAAATGAGGCTGGGTCATAGGGAAGGCCAAAGGTGCAATTGCCCATCAACCTCCGACACCTATTTGCCTTCATCTACGACTGTAATTCTCTCAAGACACTTCCAGCAGTAAGACGTCGGAGATATGATGTCTGCATGCCTGTGATCGGGAGAGAGGGAAAGAGGTGATACTTAAAGGGGTTGTCCCGCGCCGAAACGGGTTTTTTTTTTTACCCCCCCCCCCCCCCCCCGTTCGGCGCGAGACAACCCCGATGCAGGGACCTAAGGAAAGCTTACCGGAGCGCTTACCTTAATCCCCGCGCTCCGGTGATTTCTATACTTACCGGTGAAGATAGCCGCCGGGATCCTCTACCTCCGTGGACCGCAGCTCTTCTGTGCGGTCCATTGCCGATTCCAGCCTCCTGATTGGCTGGAATCGGCACGTGACGGGGCGGAGCTACACGGAGCCCCATAGAGAACAGGAGAAGATGTGGACTGCGCAAGCGCGGCTAATTTGGCCATCGGAGGCCGAAAATTAGTCGGCACCATGGAGACGAGGACGCTAGCAACGGAACAGGTAAGTATAAAACTTTTTATAACTTCTGTATGGCTCATAATTAATGCACAATGTACATTACAAAGTGCATTATTATGGCCATACAGAAGTGTATAGACCCACTTGCTGCCGCGGGACAACCCCTTTAAGACGTGTTGTGTCATCCACTCTACGACCTGTTCTGCTTGCTAAGGATGTAATGCATGGACAAAACCACTTCTAAGGAATAGCACTGGGCTTGCGTTGCCCCCTGTAGAATGTGGAGCTGTTGCATCAGTGGGAGTTGCTTGAAGTGTCAATCTGTCAATAGTCTGTCAATAGTGCTCTACCATCTCCACCACCAACAAACCGCTTACCTCTTGCAGGTTCTTTTTTCGTTCCTTAGTTTAATTTGTTTTTCTGTGGGGTTTAATTTTATGCAGTTTTATGTAACTTATTAGCTAACTTTGCAGTTAGTAGAAAAATAGCTGCATAAATCTTGAAAATAATTTCTGGTGGCCACACTGGCGAATTCAAAGGACATCTGAGGCCACTGACATGCACTACGTGTATTTTCTGTTTCCATGTTTGGTTTTCTTTTTTTTTTATATTAACAAAAAAAGCACCACCAACTAAATAAGTCACAATTAGAGATGAGCGAGCACCAAAATGCTCGGGTGCTCGTTACTCGAGTCGAACTTTCAGAGATGCTCGAGAGTTCGTTTCGAGTAACGAACCCCATTGAAGTCAATGGGCGACTCGAGCATTTTTGTATATCGCCGATGCTCGCTAAGGTTTTCATTTGTGAAAACCTGGGAAATTCAAGAAAGTGATGGGAACGACACAGAAACGCATAGGGCAGGCGAGGGGCTACATGTTGGGCTGCATCTCAAGTTCCCAGGTCCCACTATTAAGCCACAATAGCGGCAAGAGTGGACCCCCCCCCCCCCCGCACTGTCAGCATAAAGATCGTTCTCCTCTGCCACAGCTGTAACAGCTGTGCAGAGAAGAACGATGTTAGCCCATTGAATTCAATGGAGCCGGCAATACAGCCGGCTCCATTGAAAGCAATGGGCTGCCGGCGATCGCGGGATGAATTGTCGCGAAGGGCTTAAATATATAAGCCCTTCCCTGCAATTCATCCAGAAATGTGTGAAAATAAAAAAAATATATATACTCACCTGGTCCCGGCAGACTGAGTTCAGTGCGGCCGGCGGCAGTCCTCCTAAACTGCTCTGAACAGCTGTGAGTAGTATTCAGCAGCCGGGGATTTAAAATGCCCGCCTGCTGAATGAGCTGCCTCTGATTGGTCACAGCCTGTCTAATCAGAGGCAGATCTCACTCACACACCCATTCATGAATTTATGAATGGGTGAGTGACTGCTGCCTCTCATTGGCTCAGCGGGACCAATCAGATTGGTCCCTGCGCTGAGCCAATGAGAGGCAGCAGTCACTCACCCATTCATGAATTCATGAATGGGTGTGTGAGTGAGATCTGCCTCTGATTGGTCAGGCCGTCTGAAACCACAGAGAACTGCACTATTCACCATGCAAAACTGTTAACACTCTACTACTCTACCCGCAATAAAGTGTAAATGACCTGTTCGCAAGGTCTCTATGCCCTTGTATTACTTCCTCAGCCCATAACCAATGGTGCAAGTGCTAACAGTTCACAAAATAGTCAAAGTCCCTTTGGTGTAGTGTCTTCCTATACAACAGGATGCTAACTGCATCTCTAATAGTGTGCACACTTCATATTTGGTTGGAGGCTGGTCTCACTCACGGTTCCATTGGGTGGGAGAAATAACTACTAATGTTGAGCAATTATTGTAATATTCAGGTCAAGAGTGCCTGACACGATTTTCAAAATATAATCATGAGGACCGATTCTATATTTTGTCTGTCTACTTTGCTGCTATACACATTGACATGAGCAGAAATATCCCTTCTCCCAATGTAAAGACCACATTTTGTATAGGCATATAAACTCGATGCAACAACTTTCTCTGCTCCCTCCAATAGGACCCTGTTTGAGTTCTCTGCTGATATACAAGTTTTCACAGCCAGCAGCAATATATCCTCTATAGAATATCTGTCCCTATTAACAATACACCACATGTTATATAGGTTTATAAATGAGATGCAGCTTCCCTGTCCTGTGCTTAACCGTAAAATGGCTACAGGTTACACTGTGTCTATGATATATAGGTCATGTTGTAGTGGCCCAGCACATCATCCTGGTCCCCTCCATAAATGTCATGTATGTTTGTCCTATGCCGATGCACTGTGCAAACCTGTCTTGTCATTTTTCAGTATGTGTGTTGCACAACTGCAGCACTTGAGAGGTTAACTTCAATAAAATCATAGTCTGCATGTAAATGTCAGTCTATCATGTCATGTGGTATGATTGAGGTTATAAATAGGAGTGAATAAGAGTGGGAAAGGTGAGAGTCTTCATCTTTAACCTGTGTTCCATCTTGCCTGCTACCTAACACAGAGCCACATAGAAGCACCTTCCGCTTCCTTTGGTGAAGATGGAAGCGGAGGAGAGATACCCCACAATGGTTGAATCCTTGATGTGAGTGGAGTGAACCCCAATAAGAGAGTGAGCAGTTGTAAGTAAATCTCCGGACAATGCCAGTGCGGAGGTACTAATCAATCTCAAGTTTCCTATGCGGCTGTACAAAGCCAGGATCCCTGCGTAGAGGTACACCTTCACTAACTTCTGTCAGAGTGTCCCTACCCTTTTCCTCCCCCAGAGTGTTCCCCTTCCAGGAGCAGTACCTGACAGATAACGTAGACTGCAGGATCTGTGTTGTGTTCCTTCCTTCCTTCCTTCCTTCCTTCCTTCCTATCTCTTCTCTTGCCTGCATTGTAAAGACTTTAATGAAATTGCCCTGTAATAATTGTTTTCAAGTTTGCTAAAGTAAAGTTTATACCGGGCCCTAATCGCTCCTAGGGACCACTGGTACTCTAAGACTGCTTGCATCAGTAATTATTCTCCGCCGAGGATCATTCCGGTGTGTAGGAACAGTGGCGTCACCCGTGACAACTACTACCCCCACTTTCCTGTTTATTGGCATTCCCTATCATAGGGGTGTCTTTGGTGGCCTGCAGTTATACTCTGGCCTTGGCTGCATATTATCCCTCTGGGAAAGGAGCCTGGTAAGTACCGCTGTGACAAGCCATCACTTAATCCTCCCAGCTTCCCATGTATGTCAGGTGTCCGGGGTCTCCCTATGGGATGCTGCAATGTAATGCAGGCGTCCAATGAAACTGCTTCCCATATACAACATGTAGGACACATTTGGTGATGTCAGCAAGGCACCCTGGCTGATAGTCGGCTGGATGCTAACTTCTACAGCAGGCCTTATCAGAATTTTGACTTTCCTGTGCTTTTTGCCAACAATCGGTTTAGACTAACCCAATTCAATTGTGCAAAAATCAGGAGGATTTTATCTTTTGGTCGATCAAAATGAGCAACATTACTTTTAACCCCTTGAAGGGGTTTCTTACATATGCATTATAGAATACATGCTTCTGCACAGAGGGATCAAAGAAGTGTCCTTCTACATCTCCATCAATGACTACCAACTGCTAGATCCATGTCTTACAGGGTGACAGAACTGGGATGGGGCTTGGATGGGGCTTTATATAGAAAATTGCACTCCATCCTGATTCTTACCATGGCAGTTCCATTATTTTATTAGAACACAACAGAGTTCTATAGTCATCGGCTGCTTTTCCTTCTAAAATCTAATACCAGCTGCAGAATCTATATGATGCCAAGAAGGGTTAACTCCCATACACAAAATGACTGTGCACGTCTTCTTACTATTATAATTATAAGGAGAGAAACCATTATCTTGGTGGCATGTTGTAGCAAGACCGTGCATTGTGTGATATATTGAGCTGCACACAATGGGTGCACATTTCGTGCTCCTTTTCTTCCGCAGAGGGCTTCCAAATGATAAATTGTCATCATGAAACTGCTCGTCCTATTATTTTATTCTCCACCAGATACTGTAAATAAGATTTGATGAAGTAATAGAGATTCTTTGAACCAGCAATGTATTAGAATTATCAGGAAAAGATGTGTAATCTCAGGAACGGAGAGCACTGGTACGTTAGAATTGCATTTAAAATATGACACTACCATAATTCAGCAGAATTCAGCACTATTAGATTTTCCTTATTTCAATTATTATATGGCTTAAGGATGGGGTACAGGTTATATTCAGAGGTGTCACAACCAGTGCAGACCATACAAATAGATTAATACTTAAAGGGGTTGTCTCGCGGCAGCAAGTGGGGTTATACACTTCTGTATGGCCATATTAATGCACTTTGTAATATACATCGTGCATTAAATATGAGCCATACAGAAGTTATTCACTTACCTGCTCCGTTGCTGGCGTCCCCGTCTCCATGGATCCGTCTAATTCTGATGTCTTCTGGCGTTTTTAGACGCGCTTGCGCAGTCCGTACTTCTGCCTGGTGAATGGGGCCGCTCGTGCCGGAGAGCTGGTCACCGCGTCGTCATCGTAGCTCCGCCCCGTCACGTGTGCCGATTCCAGCCAATCAGGAGGCTGGAATCGGCAATAAACCGCACAGAGCCCATGGTGCACCATGGGAGAAGACCCGCGGTGCACCATGGGAGAAAACCGCAGTGCATCCCTGGGAAAGGACCGGCGGCCATCTTAGGGAGAAGATTTTTATAACTGCATATTTCGTCAGATCGGTAAGTAGCAAGCGGTTTAAAAACCGCTTTAAATTGCTATTTTATGCCAGGGGGTGACGGGGGGAATGGGCTAATATAAAATTTTGATGTTTGCCGCGAGACAACCCCTTTAATGCATTTCAGCAAGGTTCCAGCTTGTTCCAAGTATTTTCTTGCTTCAGTGGCTGAATCTGGTTAAAATGTTCAATTCTGGTAAAAGACCTAAAAGGGGGTGTCCAGCTTTAATCTATTGATGGCCTATGCTCAGGATAGTAAAGAGAGAGAAAAAATTGAGGGTGTAGAAAAGTGGAAGGTGATAAACCAATAAGGTTCTGGAATGGTAGGTGTTGGGAATGGTAGAGGTGCTGCCTGCCAGAAAACGCTCCACCTACACGGGTGTATATGTGACGAGGAGAAAGGGAAAAAAGGCTGGTAAAAAAAAAGGCGCAACACTCTAGATTTGGTAGAAACTGTAGGTCATTTACAGGTGAAAAGCCAGCAAGTGGGGGCTGAAGTTGGGACGACCCCACCAATTTGCTGTTCCCTAGGCCGATGCAGTTGATGTGATAGCAGACAGCTCCATTCTCACTGCAGTGGCCAGGCTTGGTATTACAGGCAAAGTTTGTTATCATCAAAGTAAATGAGAACTTTGCCTGTAATACCAAGCCAGGCCAATGTGGTGGGAACAGAGCAGTGTGCTTCCATCTCACATCAGCTCCATGCAGAAGCACAGCAGCCCTGAAACAGCTGATTGGCTAGGGTTCAGGATGATTGACCTTACCAATCTACTAGGCTATCAATAGCTTAAATTTGGGCAACCCCTCTTAAAGAGTTGTTCAGATCAGGCCAACCAGCCCTCATTTGTGGGTGATTTTGCTCAAGTATTGCCCATTACATCTTATGTGAGCCTAAATAGACCACATTCACATTTAAATGCAATTTTCATGCAATTGTGATGCAATTTTTTAAAGTTATTATTGGATAAACATGCAACTTTTTGCACGTGAAAATCGTAAATACAGTGATGTAATGTGTTTTTCTTGCAAAATGCCATATAATCACAGGTTTAAGAGTGCCTTATCAGTTTTCTTTTCTTGGATCAATACTGCACTTGTAATTGGTGGTGTGGTGCTATTAAACCAACACCTCAATGCCGTCCCTTCCTTGTTGAAAATGTGTTGAATTTGCTGTTTGTCCTATTACCATTGTATTGATCTGTATATAATGTAGGTCTCCACTGACCTTCAGTGGTAGCATTGATACATTGTTGTTACATTGGTACATTGTATTATTACCTGCTATATGGTTAAAGTGTATTACAGAGTTTGTGATTAAAAAAGATTGTTGTATCATTCCAGTACTGTTAAAGCTATGGTACTGGTGTACCTTCAATTCAAAGAGAAAGTACAGCGGCGCCACGATCAAAATCCCTTATGGGAAAGCAGTAAACGCGCATAAAGCTGCACGCTCTTTATAAAGGATCCGAACAGAAGGATCCAAAGTTCAACAGTCCAAGCGTAAGCTCCACTGCATAGCAACATTTCAACCGCGAATCCGGGAATCAAGTATGCTTGGTAAAGACCGGATTCCCGGTTGAAACGTTGCTATGCAGTGGAACTTACGCTTGGGAAAAACAATTTCATTTGATGACCCTTGTGTGGGTATGGATTGAGCCTAGTACCTTAGCTGCTGCTCTTTATTCTTTTTATGGACTGGTGTACCTTGACACCACTGGAAGCTAGGGGTGTGACAGGGCTTGGTTGGAGGGATGGCCCTGTCACACCACTAGCTCCCAATTGGCTATTTGTCAGTGTGCTGTGCCACCCCCCCAGCTGTGTTACTCACTACCCCGCCGCTCCTTCGGGTGCTGCTGTCTCTGCTCCGGTGCTGTACTTATGGATGCCTCAGCTCTGCTCCGGGCTTTAGTTATTAGTGCCTCAGCTCCAGCCTCCTTCGCTCCCTGCTCCTATGTAAATACAGCATCAAGCCTATAGAATAAATTCTTAAAAGGGTTGTTTTTCCACAACACATTATCCCCTATCCACTGGCTAGGGAATAACTTGCTGATCAGTGGGGGTCTTATAGCTTGGACCCTCAACAATTAGCATGTTATTTCCAATCTGTAGATAGGGGATGACTTTTCTGTGATACTAAAACCCCCTTAAGGCTAGAGCAAGCCGGTCATAGTCTTAATCACTAACTCTTCTGGTACAAGTCATAGCTTCTAGACTATATTTTTGACAAGTAGACTTTTCTAAACTTCTCTTATTTCCATCTATTCCACTAATCAAATTACTATAGGTCACCTCAATGTTCTTAAAGCACTTGGGCTATTACATGTAGTTTGTCCACGCTCGCCCAAGAAAATTGAGAAGTGAAGTAGATAAATTTCATACTTTGATAGAGTCATGGAGGCTTTCAAGTCCCGGTAGAAAAGTATTTTCCCTTCAAATTATTACTTATGACATGAACAGAGCTTCAAGAGTTTAACTGAGAATAACTAGGATTGTCTTAAAGTCTCTTAGTTGAGAAAAAATGTTTTTTTAGCCATAGACTCAGTTTAGAGGCTTCATATCTCTAACAGCTCATCATGTTTCCTTATCTGTCTTTGCATATTTGTCTTCACCGTGAAAAAAAATAAATCTAAAAGTATTTTGTATAAATGTGTTTCTATGTTCTGTCAAATTCCTTTTGCCAGCAGAAGGAGAGAAAAAAGTTGCATCAGATCTTGGCCGCTTGTCTGGTACAGCACGGAGGTAGGGTAATGAGCAAGCGGGTACATTGAGTCTTGGAAGGTCACACATATTGTATTAGAAAACAGCTGAGTGAATACAGAAAACACTTCCTTTAAAATGATGTTTTGTGCAGATGCCTCTTTTTCAGTACGTTTTTATCACGTTATTGCATTGTTTCCAGTTTTATATTATAATTGCATTGGATACTTCATTTTTTGTAGTTTCTTTGCATTTACAAAGAGTGTAACATTTATGTGCCTTTGTTTAAGTTCAGCTACGGTTCAGTCTGGTTGGAAAAAGCTATCAAAACCAATCATCTCTAATAAAATGTTGAAATATTTTGCGAACCATTTCATAAGAACATATTTGACAGTGATTTTAGATCTTTAACATAAAGCAACAGATGTATTTAAAGGGTAGGTTAACTTTGGTTCCTCTTCTCTAATGAATATTGAGTTTTATTGCAGTGTGTAAAAAATGTCTCATTGCAGTCTTGGAAATACTAAGCAATAGTATTTGGATGAGTCTTGCTGCCCGTCACAGCGCTGTCGAAGGAACAGGATTGAGGTAAAGTCATGGTGTTGCTCCTGTTCCATGTGATCCTGTTTTCAGTGCATTCGCCCTGTCATTGAGTGTTGGGTGCTGATGAGTGCCTTTTTTCCCATTTCTCTGAGGTGTTGTCTTCCCTTAGTGGGCTCAGTGTACTATATACCATTGTTCACAACCCTGCTACAACATCTACTGTTGTGTATGGACTGATTGGCTAACAAGGAGATGTTTTCCCTAGCAGATGAATCAACCATAATGTAGTTATCTGGGCCCGTCTCTACATGGACTCTGGTTATTGTCCTGACTGAGATGTTTAGTGGGGAAGCAAACATAGGCTGGACAGATATTTTCCGTATCCTCTATTTAGGGACAGACTAGGCTCACTAAGTTTCTGACATGCGGCTGCCTCTGTAGAGGTGATTCCAGGCTGCTTCCAGGCAGGGTCTGCCACACCAAAGTTATTTAGGGATAGCATTCCCATCCCTGTACTTCTCATAGAATCATGGAATCATAGAATGGTAGAGTTAGAAGAGACCTTCAATGCAGGATTCACTAAATCATATCAGACAGATATTTTTCCAGCCTTTGTTTGAAGAATTCCATTGAAGGAGAACTCACCACCTCCTATGGTAACCTGTTCCACTCATTGATCACTAGAGATGAGCGAGTATACTCGCTAAGGCTAACTACTCGAGCGAGTAATGCCTTAGTCGAGTATCTACCCGCTCGTGTCTAAAGATTCGGGTGCTGGCGGTGGGCGGGGAGCGGCGGGGGAGAGCGGGGAGGAACGGAGGGGAGATCCCTCTCTCCCCCCCGCTCCCCCCTGCTCACCGCCGCAACTCACCTAGCACCTGCGCCGGCAGCCGAATCTTTAGATACGAGCGGGCAGATACTCGACTAAGGCACTACTCTCTCGAGTAGTTAGCCTTAGCGAGTATGCTCGCTCATCTCTATTGATCACCATTAGAAAGTTTTTTCTAATATCTGATTTATGTCTCCTCCCTTTCAGTTTTATCCCATTACTTCTAGAAATTCCTTGTGCACTGTGACAGCCTTTCAGATATTTGTAGACAGCTATTATATCTTGTCTCAGTGGGTTGCCCAGAACTGGACACAGTATTCCACATGAGGTCTGACTAAGGAAGAGTAGAGGAGGATAGGGGAAAGTTATTCCATAGTGCTTTCAGGTAATTTGTTTATTACCTCATTTTACCAACCTTGAAACGATGGAAGGCAGAGTCAACCTTAAACCAGCTACCTGAACCATGCAATGATTGAACCCGCAACCTTCAAGTCGTGGGTAAGAACTTATAACTTCTAAGTTCTGTTTTTGGCTGCTGCATCACATTGTTGACTCATGTTCAGTGTATGATCTATTAGTTTACCCAAGTCTTTTTCCCATGTGCTGCTGCTTAGCCCAATTCCTCCCAATTCTTTTATTGTTATTTTCCCTGTTTTTTGTTCCTTGTGTTTTGGTGATTAAAAAATATATTTACGTTGGTCTATTGTGGACATTATTTACTTCTTGGTCTGACATGTTGGTGACATCCGTAAGAGGTGCCGTACTTTCACCCTGCATTAACGTGACACTGTCTTTATTTTCCAGCAGTTTTGCAGATTACAGGTGCAACGGACGAACAAAGCGTGCCAAAGTGAGTGAGACCACGAGGGTTGCAGAAGGGCTGTCACGGGTGGTTCGGTGGCCTCTCCTGACAGTGGCGCCAAAGGTGCTGTGCTCAGGGATTGTGCAGTAACCCAAAGATAGTACCAGGGTACTCTTAACAGAAAGGCCTGTTTTGTCACATGTGACACCTGTACTCCAATTGGACCCTTGGGATGGAATGCCAATGAAGTAATTGAGACAAGTCCAATAGCTTGGGATAGTACTCTTGGAGTATGCAGATTCACTGAAGCTGGTATTTAGCAAAACAGCTGAATATGCAATTTCCAAAACGGTACTTGAAATAGTACAAGAAGGTGCAGCAGTATGCAGTAGATTTAACACGGTGTGGAACACAGGAATATTGACTTGCTTAAGAACTGACAACAACGTTCTCTCCTTTAATCTCTTTGAACCGATTTGAGGGACAATTTCCCCACTAGTTGTCCTGACTGAAGGGATGGCTTAAATTTAGTGAAGTGTAGATGAAGCAGAGTTTAAAGTGCCTGATAGACTAATCCTGGCTTTGAGTTCACTGGGTAGTTTTAGACTCACTGTTTAGTAGAAGACTGACCTCGGTAAAGTGCTTCTCCTCTGCGCTCTGGAACCTCAAGGGAGTGGAATGAAACCTCACTCGACCCTTTGAAAACAACGTGCTGCAACTGTCTGCTCTTGCTTGTATGCGTGCCTCCTCCTCTCTGACACGACCTGACTACAATCTCTCTTCTCTCACTCCTGGCTGAGTCTGCCTAACTGCACACTGACTCCTCCTTTTATGATATCCCTTTCTTTCCCGCACATTCTTGACTCCTCCCACTCTTGCATAGGGACTTGTATGGTTGCTTCCCGCCCTTGGACTCTGCACCAGTGAGATTGAAGCTGAGTTATCAACCAATAGGATACCAACTGACATCAGACCTAAGTTCTAAGCTTAGAGAAAAGGAGAGAAACAGTGTCTCTCCTATGGATGGCACTTTCTATGTCCAAGGACGGCACATAGATAGGTGGGACAGGACAAGTGTTGGTGTGAGTATTCTGTAGGACCCGCTGGGCAATTACACAGGCAGTGTTGGGCTGGGGTACCTCGGGTCTACCAAGAGTAATAATTTTAATTTCTCACTTTAGACCCTATAAGGCACAAGATTGCTGGACTTATACAGAATGCTAAAACCCAATACTGGAGCTTTTTTATTATTGAAAATTTGACAGTTTTCTAGTGCAAATTGCACAAGAAAACTGTCAAACATGCTTTACACCAGTGGTCCCCAACCTTTTTGGCACCAGGGACCGGCTTCAAGCATGAAGATTTTTACGAGGCCCGGCAGGGTTGGGCGGGACATGGGCAGGGCTTTGGTTATATGGGGCAGGGTTATGAAGAAGGTTGGAGTTTAGTGCATACTTATTCAATTATGACATTTAGAATGTCCTGGCAGTACACACAAAAGGCAGTATAATATACCCCCCCCCCCCCCCGCCTGGCAGCACACACATAGGGCAGTATATAATCTATCCCCCCCCAGCACACACATAGGGCAGCATATAATTTATCGCCCCCCCCAGTAATAGACAGCCCCCCAGTAATTAGCAGCCCCCCGAGTAATTAGCAGCTTCTCCCCCTGTAATAAGTAACCCCCACCCCCAGTAATAAGCAGCCCCCCCCAGTAATAAGCAGGCCCCCCACCAGTAATAAGCAGCCCCCCCCCCCAGTAATAGGCAGCCCTCACCCCTCAGTAATAGACAGCCCCCCCAGTAATAAGCAGCCCCCCCAAGTAATAAGCAGCCCCCCGCAGTAATAAGCAGCTCCCCCCAGTAGTAAGCAGCCCCCCCAGTTGTAAGAAGCCCCCCCCCCTGTAACAGGCAGCCCCCCCAGTAACAGGCAGCCTCCCCCAGTAGTAAGCAGCCGCCCCGTAACAGGCAGCCCAATAGTAGTAAGCAGCCCCCCCCCCAGTAACAGGCAGCCCCCTCCAGTAACAGGCAGGCCCCCCCAGTAATAATCAGCCCCCCCCCAGTAACAGGCAGCCCCCCCCAGTAACAGGCAGCCCCCCCCCCCCCCCGTAACAGGCAGTCCCCCCCAGTAATAAGCAGCCCCCCCAGTAACAGGCAGCCCCCCCCAATAATGAGCAGCCCCCCCAGTAACAGGCAGCCCCCAGTAGTAAGCAGCCCCCCCAGTAACCGGCAGCCCCCTAGTAGTAAGCAACCCCCTCAGAAATAAACAGCCCCCCCCAACCAATACTTCCCCTCTCCCTGCTGTCAGTGTCGCTCCCTCTCTGCTTGCCCTGACGTCAGTGTGCAGCCCGGCACGCTTCCTCCCCGAGTCCTCTCCTGCGGAACTAATGAGCAGGGGACTCGGGGAGGAGAATCCTGGCTGCACACTGACGTCAGTGTGCGCCGGGATCAACGCGATTACCAGAGGGGAGCTGTGGCGCCCCCGCTGGTAATCACTTCAGTGGTCAGCGGCGTCGGGATGCCGCGGGCCACATAACACGAGGCAGCGGGCCGGATTCGGCCCGCGGGCCTTGTGTTTAGAAGAAAAGTTCCGGCGGTGCCGCGGACCGGCGCTAGCCACCTAACGGCCCGGTGGTTGGGGACCCCTGCTTTACACCACACTTTCTGCATGATGATGATAGATACTTTCTGACACTTTTCTAGCTGTGTCCAACAATGGAGCACTCAGTCATAAAAAAGGGGTCTAAATTGTACCAAAATTGTGGCAAATTCCTACAAAATTTTGACATAATTTTTGATGTTAACTAAGCCAACTAAAAGGTGATCTAAACTTATACTAGTGTTGAAAGAAGAGGATAAGTGAAGCAACCATATGGTAGTCCCTGAAGTTACGGCTATGGTGAGGCTATGAGATTGAGTCAATCCTCTATGTTTAGGTGCTGCCAGCCAGATGTATGTCTCACAGGTAGCGAGCATGAAATAATGTGCAGAAAAAGGTCTGGCACACAGCGCACCCTTCCAAGTAAAAACATTTTTGACAATGAATGGGAGATTAAATCTTCTTTATTAAAAAGTCATAAACAGAATAAAACCAGCAGAAAATGCATTTTGAAGCAAATAGCCTTTTCTTCAGTCATCTGGATTAAGGACAGCAGTGTCACATGAGGTGCTAGGCTAAACTATCCATGGTTCGGGTAAGGGGTACCAATTTGGGACAACCAAAAGCGCGCATTCATCCATGTTTGAGGCAAACTCTATGAGCAATAAACTGGCACTTTTTAAGACTATATAGTCTAAGTGTGCACTGTCTTGTAGACAATTTTGGTAAATATGCCCCATTGTGTCAGAACCATAGCCCACCAGAAGATCATCTGGTACTGTAATGGGCTGGTCTTGTCTGGACCCAGACAATGACATATTTTAACATATCTCAGTGATGTGATGTGTCAGAAGATGTTTAAAGATTCATTTTCCTAACAAAGATGGTTGTGACTCAAAATGTAAGATTGAGTCACAAGTCACAAGTTAGAGCAGCAGCCAAAGTTTGGTAATTACGTTTGTTCTATTTGCAGAGATATTGACATTTGTCTGTTCTTGTACAGCAGCCATTTTAGCTAAAGTGAAGAGGGGAAGTGTTACCGTATTGGATGTCAATTTTAACCCGTTGGTGACGCCTCTATGCCTTTTAACGATGATTACTAATGTTTTTTTTCCGATGCATGTGCCTTTTTACAGCACTGTATCAGAAGGCCAGCAGCAGGATATGTCAGAAGTCAAATGGGCTCTTGCACTAATGGGCAGGTTTGGAGATGGTTCTGATCCCAGCTATTAACACTTTAAATGCAACGGTCAGGGGGACTACAGCATCTAAGAGTCTAACAGAGAGTGGATCTTCCTTGTCACCCATTTGACCCCTGCAATGCAACTGCAAAGTTACAATGAGATGCCATGACATCCACAAGCCTAATAATGGCCTCCAGGTCAACCATGTAGTATTGCCGTGTAGTCTACTAATGATAAAAGAAAGTAAGCTCAAGACCTGTAATGGGACAACAGCAAAAAGTACAATAAAGGATAATAAAAACGACCCTTCAAACAATAAATAAATAAACTCAAACCCCTCCTTTCTCTCTTATGTAAAAAAAATCTTGCGGGATAAAGAACACATGAAACTCATTAAGCTAAATATTAGAGATGAGCGAGCATACTCGTCCGAGCTTGATGCTCGTTCGAGTATTAGGGTGCTCGAGATGCTCGTTACTCGAGACGAGCACCACGCCGTACTCGTCTCGATTAAACGAGCACTGACCATTGAATTCAATGGAGCCGGCAATACAGCCGGCTCCATTGAAAGCAATGGCCTGCCGGCGAGCGCGGGATGAATTGTCGGGAAGGGCTTAAATATATAAGCCCTTCCCTGCAATTCATCCAGAAATGTGTAAAAAAAAAAAAATATATATATATATATATATATACTCACCTTGTCCAGGCAGAACGATGTTAGCCCATTGAATTCAATGGAGCCAGCAATACAGCCGGCTCCATTAAAAGCAATGGGCTGCCGGCGATCGGGGGATTAATTGTCGGGAAGGGGTTAAATATATAAGCCTTTCCCTGCAATTCATCCAGAAATGTGTAAAAATAAAAAATATATATATACTCACCTGGTCCTGGCAGACGGAGTTCAGCGCGGCCAGCGGCAGTCCTCCTGAACTGCTCTGAACAGCTGTGAGTAGTATTCAGCAGCCGGGGATTTAAAATCCCCTCCTGGGTGTGTGACTGCTGCCTCTGATTGGCTCAGCGGGACCAATCAGATGAGAGGCAGTAGTCACTCACCCATTCATAAATTCATGAATGGGTGTGTGAGTGGAATCTGCCTCTGATTGGTCAGGTTGTGACCAATTAGAGGCAGCTCATTTAGCAGCAGGGATTTTAAATCCCCGGCTGCTGAATACTACTCACAGCTGTTCAGAGCAGTTCAGGAGGACTGCCGCTGGCCGCGCTGAACTCCGTCTGCCGGGACCAGGTGAGTATATATATATATTTTATTTTTACACATTTCTGGATGAATTGCAGTGAAGGGCTTATATATTTAACCCCTTCCCGACAATTCATCCCACGATCGCCGGCAGCCCATTGCTTTCAATGGAGCCAGCTGTATTGCCGGCTCCATTGAATTCAATGGGCTAACATCGTTCTGCCGGGACAAGGTGAGTATATATTTTTTTCATTTTTACACATTTCTGGATGAATTGCAGGGAAGGGCTTATATATTTAAGCCCTTCCCGACAATTCATCCCGCGATCGCCGGCAGCCGATTGCTTTCAATGGAGCCAGCTGTATTGCCGTCTCCATTGAATTCAATGGGCTAACATCGTTCTTCTCTGCCACAGCTGTTACAGCTGTGGCAGAGGAGAACGATCTTTATGATGACAATGTGTGTGTGTGTGGGGGGGGGGGGTCTCACTCTTGCCACTATTGTGGCTTAATAGTGGGACCTGGGAACTTGAGATGCAGCCCAACATGTAGCCCCTCGCCTGCCCTATCCGTTTCTGTGTCATTCCCATCACTTTCTTGAATTTCCCAGGTTTTCACAAATGAAAACCTTAGCGAGCATCGGCGATATACAAAAATGCTCGAGTCGCCCATTGACTTCAATGGGGTTCGTTACTCGAAACGAACTCTTGAGCATCACTGAAAGTTCGACTCGAGTAACGAGCACCCGAGCATTTTGGTGCTCGCTCATCTCTACTAAATATCCTTTAAAATCACACCGAGGATGTCCTGTACAAATTCCGCATGTGGGAGCCCGCAGTGGAATCTAAGCCTGCCCGTGGCCGAGGAAAGTGCTTACCTGCCTGGGTCTTCACTGCAAATGTGTGCGGAAGCACTGTCCGCCGCACATGCGCAGTAGAGATTTTTTTCTTTAAATCTTCTGCTTTCCTGTGGAATCCATTGCCCATCCACAATCCGATTGTGGATGAACCGCGGATTGGATGGCTTCCATTGACGTACACCGCTTCTATGCGGGAACCACAGCAAAATAGAGCATGCTGGGATTTGTTTTCCAGACAAAAAGGTCTGCAAAACAAATCTGTGTACTTTAATTCTGCTGTGAAAGCCAGTGTCTTCCTATGGGCCGCTTGAAATGCGGATCGTTCGCGTGGGTTCCCCACGTGGATTACGCAATTCAAATTTTCCCATGGACATTGGGTCATTCTGCGTATTCTTTCGTGCGACCGAAAATCATGTAAAAAGTACACAGATGTGAATGAACCTAATGTAATCAGTTCTATTTACTGCGTATTACACTCATACAAAAAATCTGTGTGAATGTGCCTACCTGTCATCCTATCTGCATGTTCAATCAGTAACAAAATGATAGCTTGACCAACAATAGCTGATGTTCAATGTGGGCACCATTGGTAACATGGCAGATGCCTAAAACATTGCATCTGTAGTGGTGTCAATAAAAATGATATGCTGGGATGCATGTGAGCAGAATTGGACTACTGACTTGACATCTGCCATGTCACCAACGGTGCACACATCAAACATCTGCAAGGTGCATTAAAAATTTAGTGTTCTTCTATCTTTTCATGTCATTCTAGTTGTTGTATGTCGGTCATGTATGAAGAAATCAGCTTTACTTTTGCACCATTCTTTTTAGATCTCCCTGAATTTAGACTGGGAGAGAAATGGACCTTTTTCCAACTTTACATAAGATTTAATGAATATCCTTCCCCAGTGTTTAACATTGTCCCTTTCTATCAGCAGCCTAACACCTTCCACCTCCCTAATTAGCCATTGTTATATTCCACTCATCTCTCTCATTCATTCTAATTTAAAAATTTTTATTACCAGTCACTGTCCTTTACAACACCCTCTGCAGTCATTTCAGGGGAGCTACAAAAAAAGGGAAGAGAGAATAATATAAGGCTGCGGGATATGCTATATTTCCCAGTACAGAATCCCACGCAGCGCTAATGACATGTGGATGGAGTAACGATGTATGGTGGCCATCGTAGATGTCTACCACCCCCTGGAGCCGAGACTGTTATGTGGCTAAATCTTTATTATGACCTGCATCATGCTGATTGGTTTTATATTTAATATTACATGCTATGACATTCACTGTAGTCATCAGCGACAAACAATCCAGCTAATGGGATGATGTGAGGATGATCGTAGACTCCATGTGAGTGACAAAGTGACATGCAATGCCAAGTAATAATGAGCGCGATCATTAGCAATGAACACTAACACCCTGGACACTGTTTAATTATGTTCTCTGGGAAATGTAAAAAACTCTGGCTAATTAATCACTGTTGAAGCATATACATGAAAACAGTGTCAGTCCACACCCTTATGTTTCATCGGCGTGAAGTGCGTTGACTATGGGATGTCAAGTCTTCTTTAAATACAGTGTAAATTGGAAGGGTGAGGGGATTGTTGGCTTTCTAAGTTAGAGAATAAAATGCTCAACAAATAACATTCAATTAAAAAAAATTAGAGTGTTATGATCTTCCTCTGACATGTAAGGCTAATTAAAGGGGTTGTCTCATCTTGGAAAAGCCTTTCAATATGGTTATCAAGACTTGTGAACAACGTAGAGAATGGGGAGGTCTACCTGCTCTGTTATACCCAGGATGTCCGTGTATTGCATGAGCTTCCATATGACATTTGCCCTATAGTGACAGCTAAAGGGGAAATGTATAGCTTGGCAATCTTCCACTGCAAAGTCAACTTTTTGCTAGAAGCCTCATGAAACAGACCTGTGTCTATAAGCTGAGCATTAGCTTTCATGTTGTAGGGATTGTCTGTCATGAGAAAACCCCTATAATGTAAAAGTACCTTTTCAATGAGCAACTACTAAGAAGATAGTCACTTTGACAAACTGCTGAAGTGTAGGAACGCCAGTAATGTCTTTGCTTTATGCAGGGGGCTTATTCTTCATTATTGGAGATGAGTGAACTTTTGAAAGTCTCAGTTTGGCTAGTTCAAATTTGTTGCAACTGAACCGGAAGTTCAATAGAATCCCTGATTTGGTGTATAACACTGTCTAAGAGCCATAAAACTGAAAAAGTAGAACCCTGTTTTGGGAGAAATTTTGCTAAGAGCTGGGTTTGGTTTTGTTCAGAAACAAACCTTTAGCGAAGTTCAACCCAAAGGCGTTCTACTGGTTTGCTCCACACTATTTCTTAGTTGTATAGCAGAGATCTCCATGCAAATATGTACACAAGTCGATCAAATATGAACAACTGTGGGGGCGTGGCCTGACGGAGCCGATGGTAGCCGCGTTTTGAGAAGCTCCGCTATCAAGCCCGAGTTACAGCAACATAAAGCCTGCCCAGGGTGAAGGAAAACCGCTGTACACCAAAAGAAACTTACCTTCAGCTGATGGCGTCCCGCAGGAGGACCGGGAAGTCCGGACCGAAGCGCCTCACGGACTTCTACCCGGCGCGCGGCCCGGAGGAGGGGAGAATGGCGGAGCCAGCTTCCACCAGCGCCGGAGGAGAAGAGGAAAAGCAAACGGAGGGACCGCAAGGCAAAGCGGTAAGCAGAAGCAGCTTGCTGCTGGCCCCGTTACACTCCGTTCCCACTGACAGTCCCAAACACATTGAGACCGCAGATACAAACACCCTAGAAGGGAGAGAAAGCTCGGAGCTCCCGGAGGCAGCCGAGGGGGGGGAGGAGGAGGGGGAGCAGGCGCCATCTTCGCCCCATGACACTTCCAAACAAAATAAAGAAAAAAGAGCTATAAGCTCTCCTAGCAAAAGCCCTGACAAGAGACGCCCCAGAAAAGACCCCCCACAAAAGTATATAAGCAGTCAGGCAGAAGACAACCAAGAGAGAGAGGAGGTCATTGATCCATTATTTAATATAGAATGCTCGGACCAGATGGCATCACAAAGTTTTATAAAAGATCTCGTGATTGCCTTGAAAAGCTCAATTAAAAGTGACCTCACAGCTATCACTAACAAAATCGACAGAAATCTAAGTGAAATAGAGGAAAGAGTCGATCATTTAGAGGGCAAGACCGGAGAAATAACGAATTCACATAACGAGCTAATTGATGCTCATTACAAACTAGAGGAAGAAGTATTGTACTTAAAAAACAAAATGGCCGACCTCGAAGATCGAAGTCGACGCAATAACATTAAAGTTAGAGGCATATCGGAAACAGTGAAGCCGGAAGACCTAAATGACTTCGTGCAAGACTTAATCAAAACCCTACTTCCCACCTCAAAAAAAGAGGATCGCATCCTCGATAGAATTCATAGGCTCCTGAAGCCCAAAAACATCCCAGAAAACCTGCCGAGGGATGTCATAGCCAGGGTGCATTTTTTTCACACGAAAGAAAATCTGATGAGAGCAACAAGGAGCATAAAAGACCTCCCTCCCCCTTACAACAGCATATAAATCTTTGCCGATTTCTCTCAATCCACAATGTTAGCCCGGAAAAAATTTACAAGCATAACAAAAGTGCTGAGAGAAAATAATCTCACCTACAGATGGGGCTTCCCCACCAAACTCCACATCAATAAAGACGGGAGGGTTGTTACGGCTTTAACCTATGAGGAGGGCCTGCGCCTCCTGAAAGAGTGGGACCTCCCAGAGCCCCAAGAACGTCAACAACCATACATCAATAAAGAGTGGACACGTAAAGAGCACCACAGACCAAGCAAAGGCAAAACTACCTACCGCTGAAGTTTCATCTTACAAGCAGACCAAGGTCTGCGTCATATCCCTGGGCACCATGAAAAAGAAAAGCTTGGGCACAGGCAGAACTTTCTACCCCCAAACAAGACCTCCCTAGGGTCTCAGAACCCAACAAAGGACAGGTCCTTCTTTGTTAAATTTTAACCAATGATGTTAACGGTTACGCAAGTTACGTTTTACCGCACCTACGAAACCTTCCTTTACCCCGTCACAAAGTTCCTACAGGATCTTCACACACTCTCGTCTCAAAGAAAGTCTCTAGTTCAACCTTCAAAAACCTCATGTTCTCAAGACCGAAATAACCATACATTAAGAATTCTTGGATTGCCTTCAGAGAACCAGCCCAACTTCAACGCACCGATCCAACTTACAAGATGGGAATAAAAATAATTTCCTTGAATACAAGAGGCCTCAATTCACCCTTCAAACGGTCCTGCCTATGGAGAGAGGCCATCTCATCTCATGCGGACATCCTCTGTGTTCAGGAAACACATCTGAAAGATACAGACCATCCAAAGCTAGCTCATCCGAAGTTCTCCAGATGCTTCTTGGCCAATGCATCCAGGAAGAAAGCCGGAGTCATGATCGCCATCAATGACTCGCTGGATTTTCAACTTCTGGAAGAGGTTAAAGACTCTGAGGGTAGATATCTAATTTTAATATGTAAAATTGAAGGTTTCCTCGTCACCCTGGTCAATATTTATGCCCCTAACACACAACAAATTAGATTTTTGAACAGAGTGGCGAGGAAAATTAGGAGGGTTCAGAGGGGCTCATTGTTGTGGTGTGGAGATTTTAATGCAATCAGTGACAAATCTATCGACACCAGCCATCCGCTTAGGAACAGGGGAACATGCCTAGCATCCTGGTTGCAGGAGAATGAATTATATGATGTTTTTAGAGCGTTAAATGTTAATTCTAAGGAGTTTACGTTTCATTCCTTTAGACATAGCTCTTCCTCGAGAATTGATATGTTCCTAACCGATTTTCACATGTTAAACAAATCCCTAGAAGCCAAAATAGGGGCAACAACTTGGTCGGATCACGCCCCGATATCGCTTAAACTAAAAATAGGCCCCATAACAAGTAGGTCCAGTACATGGAGAAACAACACCTTCTTAATGAAGATCCCAAAATTTCAGCAAAAAATTAAAGAAGCTATAGAGGAATATTATCACCACAATGACAGCCCTGATGTGTGTCGCTTCACTTTGTGGAACGCACATAAATCAGTAATCAGAGGTGTCATGATTCAGCAGGGGTCCATCTATAAAAAAGAAAAAGATTCCCTCCTAAAAAAAGCCATGGAAGAACTAAAAAATGCAGAAAGCGCTGCCCGGTCTAACACCATCCCTCTAAATAGCAGACTCATAAGAGAAGCCAGACTTAAAGTGCGCAACATGTTAATAGACGAATATGAAAAAAATTCCAAACTTATGAAAACCACCTACTACACGGAGGCCAACAAAAATTCAAAGTGGATGGCTAATAAAATCAAACAAAAAAGAACTAAAACCAAAATCCCCTTCGTAATTGACCAAAAAACCAAAAATAAAGTAACCCACCCCAAAGATATAGCAGAGGAGTTCAGGAAGTTTTACGAAGAACTATACAATCTCAACCAAAACCCGAAAGTTCATCCGCCCTCAGAGGGATCTATAGAGGCGTTTCTCTCTAAATTGCAACTACCTAAATTAAATAAAGATCAACTTAAAAAAATGAACTCCGACATCACCCAACAAGAAATCCGCCAGGTCATAGACAGTTCCAAAAAAGACAAAGCTCCGGGCCCTGACGGGTTCTCGAATGAATATTTTAAAATATTCAAAGAGTTACTAATCCCCCACATGACAGACATGTATAACAAAGCGATGCAGACAGGCTCCCTCCCAGCTGAAATGCTACAGGCTACTATAGTAACCATTCCCAAGGCGGGTAAGGACCCATCAACCCCGGCTAACTTTCGCCCGATATCTCTTCTGAACAATGACACTAAAATTTATGCAAAGGTTTTATCCCTGAGACTGCTGGAGGTCACGCCTGATCTCATTCACAGCGATCAGGCAGGGTTTGTTAGTGGAAGACAGACATCAGACGCCACACGACGCCTGATAGACATAGTTGCCGAGGTGGAGGGTTCTCGAATGCCTTCTCTGCTCCTAACCTTGGACGCGGAGAAGGCTTTCGACAGACTACATTGGGGTTATGCCTTCTCGACTCTGAAGAAGTTCGGGCTCGAGGGAAATATATTGATGGCTATCCAGGCACTTTACAAAGACCCATCAGCAAGAGTCCTTACCAATGGAATCCTGTCAGACCCGTTTCGAATAACGAATGGGACTAGACAGGGGTGCCCCCTATCACCTACGCTGTTCATTTTGACAATCGAACCCCTAGCGGAAGCTATTAGAATGAACAACAGAATAAGAGGTATCCCTTTAGCAAGCAGGGATCAAAAGATAGGGCTGTTTGCCGACGATATCGTGCTGATGCTGACCTCCCCGCTAAGCTCCCTTAGAGAAGCGTACAAACTACTGGTGGACTTTGGAGATCTGTCATACTACAAGGTCAACCCATCTAAATCTAAGATTCTTTCTATCAACCTAAACTCTAATTTGAAAAAAATTATCAAAGATGAGTTCCCATTTGAGTGGGACCCTGGAGGCATTCAGTACCTCGGCACAACGGTCAGTCTTCCCATAGCAGAAATGTTAAACAACAATTTAGCACTGCTCATACAAAACATCAACCACGATTTGAGCAACTTCAGAAAAACGGAAGCAACCTGGATGGGCAGAATAGTTACCTATAAAATGATGATATTACCCAAGATTTTATACATATTTAGGACAATCCCATTGAGATGTAATCCCAAACTACTAAAGGACCTACAAAAACAGCTAATGTCCTTTATATGGGAAAACAAAAAACCCAGAGTGGCAGCGTCCATACTTTACACCCCCAAAAGAAAGGGGGGCTTGGGTGTCCCTAATATTGCAGCATACTATAAAGCTAATATTATTCAACAAGCAAGATCTTGGGGGACCTCCCAATTAGGAACTAGCTGGTTTTCCATAGAACAAGACAGTCTAAAAGGGGGTACCCTGAGAGACCTACTCCTGATTACATCTCTGAATCGGAAAACCAACCCAATTAAAAACCCAATAATAAAAAATACACTAGAAGTTTGGAAACTCTTACTCAAGATCACGAACAACTTCCTTCCCAGATCGCATGTGCCCCTCCCAATTGACAGCATCGAACTAGAGCCTAACACCATAAACACAAAATCCTGGAGACAAAAAGGAATAAGAATGATTTCAGACTTAGCAGCTGGACAAACAATAAAACCCTTTTACCAACTCCAGGAAGACTACGGCCTGCAAGGAGGTGACTTCCTCCTATACTCACAACTCAAAGGTAGATGGCCCGATCTAGCACTCAAAGGAGTTCCCCTTCCAACTATCCTAATTAATCTTATTTTTAAACCTTCCCCCCATAGGATTCCCTTAAAAGACTTTTATGATATTTTCTGTGGTGAATCCAAATCCCAACCAAATCAAAAAAAGAGAGCTCATGCCCTAAACTGGGAAAAAGAGATAGGAAAACAGTACTCAAATGAACAATGGTCACAGGCATACAAATGGGCAAACAAGGCAACTCTATGTGCTACTCTGATAGAAGTGCATTACAAACTAACAACCCGCTGGTATAGATCCCCAGTAAGAATTTCAGATTTCTTTCCTACCTCTTCTGACCAATGCTGGAGACAATGCGGACAAAGAGGCTCCCTACTACATATATTCTGGAGTTGCCCAAAAATTAATATGGTGTGGAGAGAGATCTTACTCCTCATCAAAACCCTAACTGGAATAGAAATAGCCCCGGAACCGGACTTAGCTCTACTTTTGTTAGGAATAGAGAATATACCCACAAAATTTAGGAATCTCATCACTCACTGCTTCATGGCCTATAAGCTCTTGATTGTAAGGAACTGGAAATCTAATAACATCCCCTCCATAATCAATTTAATACAGATGATGGAAGATCACATGACCATGGAAAAAATTCATGCTATAAGAGAAAACAAAATTTCCAAATTCACAGAGTCATGGGACTTGTGGATAAAACATTTTTGTCCACACCAAGTTCAACTTAACCTACATACATAGGCCCGTAGGCATACCAACTATATGGACGTGTCCAGGAATTCTTTTCCCTTAGAGACATACGAGGAACCTCAAACATGTGCGAGACGGGGAGTGTGTGGAAAAACTTGTGTTATTACATGATTAAACTTGGAACACCTTCCCTTCTTCCCCCCCCCCCTTCATCTTCTCCTCCCCTTCCCCTCTCCCTCCCAATCTCCCCAGCCCCTTGTTCCCCTCTACCCTACTCTACTGTTACGTATCAGCATTAAAAATAACTGTTTGCTTAAGGAGTTTTGACAAGATGAACACACACTAATATCTGTCTTGTAATAATCTGCTTTTCTAGTATAATCTATCAATCATTGTATGGAATATAATGTAATGCAAATTTTTGTTGTCAATCCTACCTTTTCTTCAATAAAAACTGATTGAACATTAAATATGAACAACTGTGACTTTACACCAGATGACTTTTGATCAACCAGTGACTGTTCTTTAGGTGAACTGAAATTTAACAACTAGTGAATAGTGAGTTGTTGCTTTTCACTATGCCGATGGCCTTGTTCAAACTGAAAGCTGTTGTTTAAACTTGCTCCTTCTAGTCCAGTGGTCCCCAACCTTTTTGGCACCAGGGACCGGCTTCAAGCAAGACCATTTTTACAAGGCCCGGCAGGGTTGGGCAGGACATGGGTGGGGCTTTGGTTATATGGGGCGGGGTTATGAAGGGAGTTGGAGTTTAGTGCATTATTATTTAATTATGTCATTTAGAATGTCCTGGCAGTACACACATAGGGCAGTATATAATCTATCCCCCCCCCCAGCGCACACATAGGGCAGCATATAATTTATCTCCCCCCCAGTAATAGGCAGCCCCCACCTCTCAGTAATTAGCAGCCCCTCCCCCAGTAATAAGTAGCCCCCCCACTAATAAGCAGCCCCCCCCCAGTAATAAGCAGGTCCCCCCGTAATAAGCAGGTCCCCCCGCCCCCCCGTAATAGGTAGGTCCCCCGCCCCCCGTAATAGGCAGCCCCCCCAGTAATAAGCAGGTCCCCCCCAGTAATAGGCAGCCCCTTCCCCTGTAATAAGTAGCCCCTCCCCCCAGTAATAACCAGCCCCCCCTGTAATAGGCAGCGCCCCCAGTAATAGGCAGCCCCTTCCCCTGTAATAAGTAGCCCCTCCCCCCAGTAATAACCAGCCCCCCCCTCCCCCAGTAATAGGCAGCCCCCCCAGTAATAGGCAGCCCCCTCCCCTGTAATAAGTAGCCCCCACCCAGTAATAGGCAGCCCCGCCCCCAGTAATAGGCAGCCTCCCCCGCCCCCAGTAATAGGCAGCCCCCTCCCCTGTAATAAGTAGCCCCCCCAGTAATAGGCAGCCCCCCAGTAATAAGTACCCCCCCCCAGTAATAGGCAGCCCCCCAGTAATAAGCATCCCCCCCAGTAGTAACCAGCCCCCCCCAGTAATAGGCAGCCCCTTACCCTGTAATAACCAGCCCCCCCAGTAATAGGCAGCCCCCCAACCCTTATACTTACCTCCTCCCTGCTGTCGCTCTCTGTCTGCTTGCCCTGACGTCAGCCCAGAACGCTTCGTCCCCGAGTCCTCTCCTGCGGAACTAATGAGCAGGGGACTCGGGGAAGAGAATCCTGGCTGCACAGACGTCACTGTGTGTGCCGGGATCAGCGCGATTACCAGCGGGGAGCTGCGGCACCCCTGCTGGTAATCGCTTCAGTGGTGAGCGGCATTGGCACGCCGCGGGCCACATAGCACAAGGCAGCGCCTTGTGTTTAGAGCAAAAGTTCCCGGCGGTGCCGCGTACCGGCGCTAAACACCCAACGGCCCGGCCCCGGTCCACGGCCCGGTGGTTGGGGACCCCTGTTCTAGTCTATTCAGCCACTAGTCATCCTGTGTAAAGGAACCTTTAAAGTCTGGGACTAAGTAAGTAATGGGCAATGATTGTATAGAGTGCCCGGTTTTCTTTAGGTATATTATTCTATTGCTATATTAATAAAGCCGTGGCAGTGTGCTTACTTTTTTAAGTACATTGCTTTTCCTTTTTAATCCTCAAGAACAGGGTTGTACAACATTTTATAGTCCAAGGGCCACATCATCAAATTGAACTAATCTGAAAGGACACAATAAAAATTAAAGGGATATTACCATCTGAAATATGACACATCGAAAAAATATTCCATAAATTGTCTAATAAGCACAAGTTGCACTTCCAGGACTCCCACCCATTGGACAATTAGAGATTCCCTTCTTCATCGTTCACACTTAAGAAAGCAGGAGACCTTGCATGCGATTCTCTACAGTGTAGTTAGTGTATGTGAGAGACCGAGAGAGCTTCACATTTCAATAGTCCTATAGCCAACAATGAAGATAGTCACATGCATCTGTAGTGGCTCTGAGTTAGTGCGGCCCCTCCATAATAATATATGTCTCGTCCCATTGTCTTGTCAGTGTTTTAATTGGGGAGTGCATTTGAGCTATGTGTATTGCACTGCTGCAGCACTGAATGGGTTAATGTCTGGGTTATGTCTGGAAATGTATCATGTTGTGTGTCATGTGACTATGTGTTATATATGTGTTTGCAAGGATGCTATGCAGGAGAAGGGAAGAAAAGAGAAGAGAGGAGAGGAGAGTGAAGTAGAGTGCAGAGTTGGTCGGAGAGAGTTTTTAGCAAGAGAGAGTCTGTGCCAGTCAGAGTCTACGAAGTACAAGGAAGGAAGAAGTTCTGCAGAGTGAACCGCACAGACACAGATTGGTCTGTGTGTGTACAGAATGGAAGAGGTTGAGCGATTCCCTTCTGCATGGCCTGGGACCAGTCTACCCAGGATACGCCAGTGCTATCACTGAATGCTGAGAGAGAGAAGGGCCATTGCTTGGCCAGAAGCAAGGCACATTAAGCTTGAGTGTTGACAGGTAGAGAGTAGGAGAGACAGAGAGTCGCCGGGAGTGGGATCATACAGATAACTAGGACTGTCTATTGTCTGGATTACCCCGAGAGTTCTCCCTGTAACACCACCTTGACTTGTAGTATCTGTGCCAAACTACTGTTGTAAAATTGAAATTTGCTGAAGTTAAACGGACATTACTGACCACTCCTGGTTTGTTCAGAAAGTTTCGCTGTGTGTGGACTAAGTTATTTACCTCACCAAGATTCACCGCAGACAATGGTGTCACGAGTGACAAAGAACTTTAAGGTAACACCTGGTTACTTTTTTCCTGTGACCTCCCCCAGCAGTGACTTCAGCAGGTCCTGAGCTACCCCCAGGGGAGGAGATGGTAGAGCCACTATGACAGAAATCCTTATCTACACTGCCATTTCCTCAGCTGTGGGCCTGCTCCTCGGATGCTGCAGGCCTGAGGATTTGGCGTGCAAGAGCAGGATTCGTTCCTGCAGGGGCTGTGGGAAAAGTGTGTGTGTGTGTGTGTGGGGGGGGGGGGGGGGTCACCCCCACCGCAGAGCAACAGCGTTAGCCTAAGAATGCTGAGGACTGCCCAGGGGAGGAGATGCCAATGCTCCTCAGCTGTGGGCCCGCTTCTCGGACGCTGCACATGTATGACCACTTCTCCGCCTCATTACTCCCTCCTGCAGTGTCAAATAAGGGCCAGATCACTCTTCTGCCAATATAAGGGGGTCCCAGAGATGACCATACAGTATGGCATTAGTACTTAATCATCCCAGTTTCCATGCTACATGCCACTACTTATCAGGGTCTAAAAAAATTTAGTAACACCCCCTTTGAACATTGCAATGCCACTAGTGTTTTTTAAAGGAATTTTCTGGGACTAGACTATTAATGACCTATCCTGAAGATATGTCATTAATAATCAATCAAAAGGTCAAAAAACTGAAGTAGCAGTGGTGTTTGGGTGAGTGACGCTGTCACTTTACTCCATATCAGGCACAGTTGCATACATTGTATAATGGCTGTGCCTGATATTGCAGCTTAGTCCCATACACTTGAACGGGACTGAGCTGCTCTCAGGTAATGTGATCGATGAACATGATGATGAAAATGCCTGAGAAGAAGCCGCAGTGCTCACCTGATCGCAATAGCCTCTTTAATCAGCAGGGATCCCAAGCGGCCAGACCACTGCCGATTAGAGATGAGCGAACGTACTCGCCCGAGCTTGATACTCGTTCGAGTATTAGCGTGTTCGAGATGCTCGTTACTCATGACGAGTACCACGCGATGTTCGAGTTACTTTCACTTTCATCTCTGAGACAGCGCGCTTTTCTGGCCAATAGAAAGACAGGGAAGGCAGTACAACTTCCCCCTGCGACGTTCAAGCCCTGTACCACCCCCCTGCAGTGAGTGGCTGGCGAGATCAGGTGTCACCCGAGTATATAAATCGGCCCCTCCCGCGGCTCGCCACAGATTTATTCTGACAGAGATCAGGGACAGTGCTGCTGGTGCCGGAGCTGCTATAGGGAGAGCGTTAGGAGTATTTTAGGCTTCAAAAACCCCAACGGTCCTTCTTAGGGCCACATCTAACCGTGTGCAGTAGTGTGGAGGCTGCTTTTTGCAGTATTGCCCTTTTTTCTTTTTGTATATCGGCCGTGCAGAGCATTGCGCCCTGCAGTAATTATACATAGTCCAGGGCCAGTAGTGGTGGTGAGGCAGGGACAGAAGACATATATTTATTGAATATAGGCAGTGGGCCTTTCCAAAAACATTTGGGAAAAAAAATCTATTTGGGCTGCCTGTGACTGTCCTCAGTGTACTGGGTCTGTGCTGGGGGTAGTTGTCCTCCTAATTCATACGCAGCCAGCTAAGTGTTACAGCAGGCTTGCGCTAAATTCTTTCCTGGCTCTGTGTTGGCTGTTACATCACCGCTGTATTCCAGTCCACAGTGCAACAGTCGGCAGTTATTTTACATACTCCAGGGCCAGTAGTGGTGAGGCAGGGACAGAAGACATATATTTATTGAATATAGGCAGTGGGCCTTTCCAAAAACATTTGGGAAAAAAAATCTTTTGGGCTGCCTGTGACTGTCCTCAGTGTACTGGGTCTGTGCTGGGGGTAGTTGTCCTCCTAATTCATACGCAGCCAGCTAAGTGTTACAGCAGGCTTGTGCAAAATTCTTTCCTGGCTCTGCTGTGCGTTCCGTAAGCGAAGTCAGCCTCCAACCACAGGCCAATAAGCGGCACATTAAATTACAGCGTTCTGTTTCTGCACTACTGGTAAAACACCATGCTGAGGGGTAGGGGTAGGCCTAGAGGACGTGGACGCGGGCGAGGACGCGGAGGCCCAAGTCAGGGTGTGGGCACAGGCCGAGCTCCTGATCCAGGTGTATCGCAGCCGACTGCTGCGGGATTAGGAGAGAGGCACGTTTCTGGCGTCCCCACATTCATCTCACAATTAATGGGTCCACGCTGTAGACCTTTATTAGAAAATCAGCAGTGTGAGCAGGTCCTGTCGTGGATGGCAGAAAGTGCATCCAGCAATCTATCGAACACCCAGAGTTCTGCGCCGTCCACTGCTGCAACTCTGAATCCTCTGGCTGCTGCTCCTCCTTCCTCCCAGCCTCCTCACTCCATTACAATGACACATTCTGAGGAGCAGGCAGACTTCCAGGAACTGTTCCCGGCCCCCTGCCCAAAATGGGCAGCAAGGGTTCCGAATCCTCTCCGACTGGAGGAGTTTGTCGTGACCGATGCCCAACCTTTTGAAAGTTCCCGGGGTCCGGGGGATGAGGCTGGGGACTTCCGGCAACTGTCTCAAGGACCTTTCAGTGGGTGAGGAGAACGATGATGATGAGACACAGTTGTCTATCAGTTAGGTAGTAGTAAGGGCAGTAAGTCCGAGGGAGGAGCGCACAGAGGATTCGGAGGAAGAGCAGCAGGACGATGAGGTGACTGACCCCACCTGGTTTGCTACGCCTACTGAGGACAGGTCTTCAGAGGGGGAGGCAAGGGCAGCAGCAGGGCAGGTTGCAAGAGGCAGTGCGGTGTCCAGGGGTAGAGGCAGGGCCAGACCGAATAATCCACCAACTGTTTCCCAAAGCGCCCCCTCGCGCCATGCCACCCTGCAGAGGCCGAGGTGCTCAAAGGTCTGGCAGTTTTTCACTGAGAGTGCAGACGACCGACGAACAGTGGTGTGCAACCTGTGTCGCGCCAAGATCAGCCGGGGAGCCACCACCACCAGCCTCACCACCACCAGCATGCACAGACATATGATGGCCAAGCACCCCACAAGGTGGGACGAAGGCCGTTCACCGCCTCCGGTTTGCACCGCTGCCTCTCCCCCTGTGCCCCAACCTGCCACTAAGATCCAACCCCCCTCTCAGGACACAGGCACTACCGTCTCCTGGCCTGCACCCACACCCTCACCTCCGCTGTCCTCAGCCCCATCCACCAATGTCTGTCAGCGCACCATCCAGCCGTCGCTAGCGCAAGTGTTGGAGCGCAAGCGCAAGTATGCCGCCACGCACCCGCACGCTCAAGCGTTAAACGTGCACATAGCCAAATTTATCAGCCTGGAGATGCTGCTGTATAGGGTTGTGGAAACGGAGGCTTTCAAAAGTATGATGGCGGCGGCGGCTCCGCGCGACTCAGTTCACAGTCGCCACTACTTTTCCCGATGTGCCGTCCCAGCCCTGCACGACCACGTCTCCCGCAACATTGTACGCGCCCTCACCAACGCGGTTACTGCCAAGGTCCACTTAACAACAGACACGTGGACAAGCACAGGCGGGCAGGGCCACTATATCTCCCTGATGGCACATTGGGTGAATTTAGTGGAGGCTGGGACAGAGTCAGAGCCTGGGACCGCTCACGTCCTACCCACCCCCAGAATTGCGGGCCCCAGCTCGGTGGTGGTATATGCAGCGGTGTATGCTTCCTCCACTAAACCACCCTCCTCCTCCTCCGCAACCTCTGTCTCGCAATCAAGATGTGTCAGCAGCAGCACGTCGGCAGCAGTCGGTGTCGCGCGGCGTGGCAGCACAGCGGTGGGCAAGCGTCAGCAGGCCGTGCTGAAACTACTCAGCTTAGGAGAGAAGAGACACACGGCCCATGAACTGCTGCAGGGTCTGACAGAGCAGACCGACCGCTGGCTTGCGCCGCTGAGCCTCCAACTGGGCATGGTCGTGTGTGACAACGGCCGTAACCTGGTGGCGGCTCTGCAGCTCGGCAGCCTCACGCATGTGCCATGCCTGGCCCACGTCTTTAATTTGGTGGTTCAGCGCTTTCTGAAAAGCTACCCACGCTTGTCAGACCTGCTCGGAAAGGTGCGCTGGCTCTGCGCACATTTCCGCAAGTCCCACACGGACGCTGCCACCCTGCGCACCCTGCAACATCGGTTTCATCTGCCAGTGCACCGACTGCCGTGCGACGTGCCCACACGGTGGAACTCTACGCTCCACATGTTGGCCAGGCTCTATGAGCAGCGTAGAGCTATAGTGGAATACCAACTCCAACATGGGCGGCACAGTGGGAGTCAGCCTCCTCAATTCTTTACAGAAGAGTGGGCCTGGTTGGCAGACATCTGCCAGGTCCTTGGAAACTTTGAGGAGTCTACCCAGATGGTGAGCGGCGATGCTGCAATCATTAGCATCACCATTCCTCTGCTATGCCTCTTGAGAAGTTCCATGCAAAGCATAAAGGCAGACGCTTTGCGCTCGGAAACGGAGGCGGGGGAAGACAGTATGTCGCTGGATAGTCAGACAACCCTCCTGTCTATATCTCAGCGCATTGAGGAAGAGGAGCATGAGGAGGATGAGGAGGAGGGGGAAGAGACAGCTTGGCCCAATGCTGAGGGTACCCATGCTGCTTGCCTGTCATCCTTTCAGCGTGTATGGCCTGAGGAGGAGGAGGAGGATCCTGAAAGTGATCTTCCTAGTGAGGACAGCCATGTGTTGCGTACAGGTACCCTGGCACACATGGCTGACTTCATGTTAGGATGCCTTGCTCGTGACCCTCGCGTTACACGCAATCTGGCCACTACGGATTACTGGGTGTACACACTGCTCAACCCACGGTATAAGGAGAACCTTTCCACTCTCATACCCGAAGAGGAAAGGGGTTCGAGAGGGATGCTATACCACAGGACCCTGGCGGACAAACTGATGGTATAATTCCCATCCGACAGCGCCGCTAGTGGCCGAAGGCGCAGTTCCGAGGGCCAGGTAGCAGGGGAGGTGCAGAGATCAGGCAGCATGTACAGCGCAGGCAGGGGAACACTCTCTAAGGCCTTTGACAGCTTTATGGCTCCCCAGCAAGACTGTATCACCGCTCCCCAGTCAAGGCTGAGTCGGCGGGAGCACTGTAAAAGGATGGTGAGGGAGAAGTAGCCGATCGCACGACCGTCCTCCGTGACGCCTCTGCCCCCTACAACTACTGGGTGTCGAAGCTGGACACGTGGCCTGAACTCGCGCTGTATGCCCTGGAGGTGCTTGCTTGTCCTGCGGCTAGCGTCTTGTCAGAGAGGGTGTTTAGTGCGGCTGGGGGAATCATCACAGATAAGCGTACCCGCCTGTCAACCGACAGTGCCGACAGGCTTACACTCATCAAGATGAACAAAGCCTGGATTTCCCCAGACTTCTCTTCTGTACCAGCGGACAGCAGCGATACCTAAACAATACGTAGGCTACACCCGCGGATGGAAGCATCGTTCTCTATCACCATCAAAAACGTGGACCTTTTAGCTTCATCAATCTGTGTATAATATTCCTCCTCCTCCTCCTCCTGCTCCTCCTCCTGAAACCTCACATAATCACGCCGAACGGGCAATTTTTCTTAGGCCCACAAGGCTCAGTCATATAATTTTTGTAAACAATTTTTATACGTTTCAATGCTCATTAAAGCGTTGAAACTTTCACCTGAACCAATTTTTATTTTAACTGGGCTGCCTCCAGGCCTAGTTACAAATTAAGCCACATTAACCAAAGCGATTAATGGGTTTCACCTGCCCTCTTGGTTGGGCATGGGCAATTTTTCTGACGTACATTAGTACTGTTGGTATACCAATTTTTTGGGGCCCTCGCCTACAGTGTGATCCAATTAATTTTTTGCCCACCTGCATTACAGCTGACGTTACATCAGCTGTGCTGGGCACTGCAATGGGATATTTTTATGTACCGCCGATGGGTTCCAGGGAGCCACCCATGCTGTCGGTCCACACGGAGTTGTAACTTCATGTGTCCACTTCTAAAGAACCCCAGTCTGACTGGGGCATGCAGTGTGGGCCGAAGCCCACCTGCATTTAATCTGACGTTAGCTCTGCTGTCCAGGACACTGCAATGGGATACATTTATGTACAGCGGGTGGGTTCCAGGGAGCCACCCATGCTGTGGGTGCACACGGAATTCCCATTGCGGAGTTGGGGATTCCCAGTTGTACCTGTCTGTGACTATTTATAAAAAAAACGCGGTCTGACTGGGGCATGCAGACACCTTGACAGAATGAATAGTGTGTGGCACATAGGTTCCCCATTGCTATGCCCACATGTGCAGCTCCTGATGGCGGTGGCACAGGATTATATTTCTCATTGCTTCTGTACAGCATTGTGCGCTATCGCCCCGCCCCTTTTAAAGAGGGTCGCTGCCTAGCCGTGCCAACCCTCTGCAGTGTGTGCCTTCGGTTCCTCCTCATGGCAGACGCACTTATAAATAGACATGAGTGTGGCGTGGCATGAGGGCAGCTGAAGGCTGCGCAGGGACAATTTGGTGTGCGCTGTGGACACTGCGTCGTACGGGGTGGGAGGTGGGGCAGCATGTAACCCAGAAGAAGTGGCAGCGGAGTGTCATGCAGGCAGTGATTGTGCTTTGTTGGAGGTAGTGTGGTGCTTAGCTAAGGTATGCATTGCTAATGAGGGCTTTTCAGAAGTAAAAGTTGTTGGGAGGGGGGTGGGGCACTCTTGCCGCTATTGTGGCTTAATAGTGGGACCTGGGAACTTGAGATGCAGCCCAACATGTAGCCCCTCGCCTGCCCTATCCGTTGCTGTGTCGTTCCCATCACTTTCTTGAATTGCCCAGATTTTCACAAATGGAAACCTTAGCGAGCATCGGCGATATACAAAAATGCTTGAGTCGCCCATTGACTTCAATGGGGTTTTTTACTCGAAATGAACCCTCGAGCATCGCGATAATTTCGTCCCGAGTAATGAGCACCCGAGCATTTTGGTGCTCGCTCATCTCTACTGCCGATCAACATCTTCATTGATGAACTATTGATGATCTATCCTAAGTACAGGTTATCAATAATTTAGTCCATGAAAACACCTTTAATTTATAACTTTTATTATAGTTTTTTTTGGGGGGGGGGGGGGGCTAGGGTGGATTGGGGAGAAAAAGACATTTTTTTATAGTTTTTTTTAATTTCGCTATTAGGGCATTCAGTTTGTTGAATAAATAAACTGATAGCATTATTCTCTGGGTCAGTACAATTTCAGCAATACCAAATTTATACAGTTTTTTTTATGTTTAACTATTTTTGTACACAAAACATTTTTTTAAAGGTTTGCTTTTGTGTTGCCGCATTCCAAGAGCCATAACTAGAGATGAGCGAACGTACTCGGATAAGCACTACTCGTCCGAGTAATGTGCCTTATCCGAGTACCGCTGTACTCGTGCTGAAAGATTCGGGACGCGCTGCGGAGCAGGGAGCTGCAGGGGAGAGCGGGGAAGAACGGAGGGGAGATCTTTCTCTCCTTCTCTCCCGCCCGCTCTGCCCCGCTCCCCGCTGCGACTCACCTGTCAGCAGCGGAGCGTCCCGAATCTTTCAGCACGAGTACAGCGGTACTCGGATAAGGCACATTACTCGGACGAGTAGTGCTTATCCGAGTACGTTCGCTCATCTCTAGCCATAACGTTTTTATTTTTCAACTGTTTCCACCGGTTTTTTTTTGAGACGAGATTGACAAAATCTGCAATTTTGCCATTTTTCTTTTATGATGTTCATCGTGCGATATACATAATATGTTAAATGAATGCTGCGGGTTGGAACAATTCCATCAATACCGTATATATATATAGTTTTTCAATATCTTGATACTTTTTCACATTTTATCTAAAAGATTTTTTTTTGTATCGTTGTATTCAAAGACCATTGTTTTTCTCTGTCAACAGTGTTCAAAGTTTTTGGTTTTTTTGCAAGTTGTATTTTAATTTTTTTAATACCTTTTGGTAATACATCTGGCTTTTTGAAAGCTTTCTTCTTATTCTTTTTTTTTCTGAGGCGAGATATACAAAATTGGCTGTTTTCACCATGTTTTTGTCTTTTAGCACATTCATAGGAAAATGTGGGGCAGACCATTATAGCATGGATGTACAAATGGACATGTCTCATTAGCTTTAGTGAAGACATTTCTACAGGGCATCATGTCAGTCACTTTGGAAGTGCAAAGTTCGTAATCCAGATATGCCCAACTTCCTGAACTACTTTCCATACCTGATGCTATTTTTTCCCACCAGTTTACTCCTATACTTGTGATAGAGTTATAACTATGCTTCAATTCACCCTGGCAATAGCTGCCCTAGCAGTATATTTAAATACCCTGATCAAGGTAGTGGCTTGTTGACTCTCCTCAGCATCCAGGGAACAAGCCTCACCTCTTCTCCTGTGTTACATCTCTGCTTATATAAATAACTGGCCCAAACCTGACCTGTGGTATAATCTATATTGTGCCATCTGCAGTTCGGAACATGTTTTTTTTGCTGACAGTTCTGACTTAAATACACTCTATACCGCTGCACATTGTGGAGAAAAGCATATATTGATTACAAAACAAGAGCACAAAATGTAACAATAGAGAAAACAAAACGACAGCTTAATTTGAAACAAGAATAGAATGAATACAAAAAGTACAATATTTTTGGTAGCAAATAAACTTGTGTGCTCAGTACAGGGGAACCAGCAGTACAGTAAAAGAACATTGACAGCAAAAAGCAAAAACACGTGCCTCAGCACTCATACACATTAAATATCTGTGTATAGTTACATAAATGTTATATATTGTATACCAACTGAATAAAATGAAAGATTCATAGTGCATATTTTGATCAAAACATGTGAGCCCATCTGCCATGTACAAGTGAAACTTTATTCAGATGGGTATCTACTCTGACTAACTAATCTCTCCTTGAATCTAAGCTTCTAAATGCATTTGTATGAAGTGCCGACTACATTTTGTTATGTCCTAACCAGACACTTTGTTTGGATCACACATAATTATTTGTCAAAAAGGAAGGATATACACAAAATATATTAATACTGAGAGCACAACATAGGAATAATAAAATCAAAAGTGAAAAAACGAGAAATCTGACCCTAATTACTAATGCAATGAGATCCTGCCTAAAGGAGGAGCATTGACCCTGATGAGGGCAACCCAACATCATGAACATGGAGTGACCCTGGCTTTCCCTAATTGGAGTACAGGAATATACAAGATACAGAGAATAACAAGGAATGCAGTTTAGCTGGAGACTTGCACACAGAACCAGATTAAAAACAATAGCAATACAGTCAGGGATTAGATGTCACAATACATCTCATCCCTGAATATTCCTAACACACATCTGACAATGGAGCTAGAGAGGAGCTGCCAATATGACCACTAGATACCACCAGACTAGAAGCATAACCAGTGTCCTCCCTGAGGAGGAGTCAGGATAAATGTGTACAGACAAGCATTGATTGGCCAGCTGAGACACATACCTCCCAGCCTACCAACCCATCCACACATGCAAAGAGAAGTGTTCACATCGGCATCTGGCACCAAAATGACACTGAACATGTGCCAGCCTGTAGACCATGTAGGCCGATGATGACATTGTGATGTCCTCCCGGACTTGATCCGACATGGCTGGTGAGCTGTGACAAATTTGTTTTCTGTTGCATCTGCATATGTGGAAGAATAGCTGCCTCTATACCTGTCATGCACCCTATTAGACCTATCTTTCCAAAGCCTTTTAATTATAGTATATAAACTGATATACTATGTTTCCTGAACACATTTGCAGACTTAAGTACTTTTGAAAGTAAAGAAGAAGAATAATTGATTATGCGAGTTCGACTGAGACAAACTAAAATTTAACCTGAAACAAGGTTCTGCTCTTTCATTTCACTTAACAATGAACAACTTGTGAGAGTACAACCACCACTCCACAATGAAAATGACTTGTTCAGGTTCACAGTCCTTGAATAGCCAAGATTATATTCTATGACGAATCAAAATAAAGAAAAGTCTGTATAGGGGAATTTTATTTACTGTTTTATTTCATTTTTCTTCTTGTCACAGGTAAAATGCAAAGGGCTTTAGCGCCAAAGGTCCATTTTATAAAATATCTAGAAATGTCCAGAAGAGCCTGGTTCCCATAAGGGTTTGGGTTTGTTTTTTTATGGGAGAGAACCGTAGATATTCACACCATCTATTATAATGGCAGCTGTCGTTCTATTTTCAATGATGTCATGGAGATTTTCAGACTTAGGATTCTTATAAAGAGGCAGAGCACCAACCTGTTGAAACAAGAGCTGACCAATGAGCATGTTGATCAGTACTCATTCATATTGTTCATACAGGCAAATGATTTGCTCTATGGGGATGAATGATTCTTAACGTGATTATTAGTCCCATTCACCCAACACTGGTCAGCTGCATATCTCAACATTTACCTGGGTAGATGTACAGCCAACCAGTGACCATTTCTATGCTTACATAACAGATACAATTAGCCGACAAACAAACATGTTGTAGGTTCATTAGCTAATTGTTCATCGTTTTATATGGAATGACAATCAGGCAAATGAAAGTTCAGGCTGACATTCTTGCCGATAATTGGGCAATGTAATAAAAGTATGGGAAGGAATCTATGTGAAATGGAACACGAAAACACTTGGCTTGGTGCAAACCTGAACTTTAGGCAGCTTGCCTCGATACTGACAGTATCACAGACAGGGTTGATCAGGGAAATGCGTTGGACATAGTTTATCTTGACCTTATCTCATACTATACTTATTGAGAAGATGACCTGATATGGAATTGACAAGGCAACTGTTAGGTGGATTCACAACTGGCTGAGTGATCGTACTCAGAGTGGTCATAAATGGCTGCACATCCAAGTGGAAGAATGTATCAAGTGGGATCCCACAAGGCTCTGTCCTAGGCCCAGTGTTGTTCAACATTTTTATAAATGATCCGGAGGAGAGAATTGAGGGGAAACTGATCAAATTTGCAGACGACACAAAGCTAGGAGGGATAGCTAACACTAGGGAAGAGAGAGAGAGAGTATTCAAAAAGATCTAGAAAAGCTTGAACAGTGGGCAGCGACTAACAGAATGGTATTTAACAAGATGAAATGCAAAGCCCTACATATGGTCAAGAAAAATGAAGAAAGGACATACAAAATAGGAAGAATTGGGCTAAGCAGCAGCACATGTGAAAAAGACTTGAGTATACTAATAGATCATAGACTGAACATGAGTCAACAATATGATGCAGGAGCCAAAAAGGCAAACACAATTCTGGGATGTATTAGGAGAAGCATAGAGTCTAGATTATGTGAGGTAATTATTCCCCTCTACTCTTCCTTAGTCAGACCTCATCTGGAATACTGTGTTCAGTTCTGGGCACCTCACTTTAAAAAAGACATCGACAAACAGTAGCAAGTTCAGAGAAGAGTTACCAAGATGGTGTGTGGTCTGCAAATCATGTCAGATGGAGAACGGTTAAAGGATCTGGTAATTTTTAGCTTGCAAAAAAGAAGGATAAGGGGAGACTTAATAGCTGTCTACAAGTATATGGAGGGCTGTCACAGTGCAGAGGGGTCAGCCCTATTCTCATTTGCACAAGGAAAGACTAGTATCAGGACCAGCAGCTTGCGGCTCCCTCGTGCCCTCACCACCGGTCCTGTCACACGGGCTGCTGCCGTGTGGCGCAGGGGAGCCCCAGTCCTCGTCACCTCTCCTGGCCGCCGAGCTCCTCCTCGCCACCGGGTTGCTGGGGACGCGGTGGTTGTGGTCCCGCTAGGCATCCTTGGTGCCATGGCTACCCGGCTTGTGTCTGCTTCTCTGCCTCCTGCAGAGCTGGGGGCAGGTTTCCCAGTATTGCTGGGTGCTCTCAGCTGCTGTCAGACTCCCCGTCTCAATCAGCTGCTGGGGCGGGAGCTCTGACAGCATTTAAACCTGCTTGCGTCTGCATTCCAGTGCCAGTGTTAGTTTGGTCTTCCTGCTACTCCAGCGTACTTCTTATTGTGACTCCTGACTTTTGACTCCCAGTTTTTGGACCTGACGTTGCCTTTGCCTGACCCTCTTGTACCACGTACCCTCTTGTTGCCGACCTGGATAGTCTGAATCTCCTTGCTGTTGTTTGTTCCAGTGTCTGTCTGTTTGTCAGTCCCAGTGTTCCCCTTCCCTAGTGAGTGTAAGGACTGTCGCCCAGTTGTTGCCCTGGGGCTTAGCCCAGGGGGGCAAGTAGGTAGGCACAGGGGTTGTGGGTATTTTCAGGGACCTCCAGTTTCCCGGACCCCGAGTCCTGACAACTAGAAGCAATGGGATGAAACTGGAAAGAGGAGGAGAAACACAAATTAGATATTAGAAAAAACTTTCTGACAGTGAGGGTGATCAATGAGTGGAACAGGTTACCACGGGAGGTGGTGAGTTCTTCTTCAATGGAAGTCTTCAAACAAAGGCTTGGAAATTATCTGTCTGGGATGATTTAGTAAATCCTGCACTGAGCAGGGGGTTGGACCCGATGACCCTGGAGGTCCCTCCCAACTCTACCATTCTATGAATCTATGAACCCACTAAAATTCCTCTTCTAAAAGGAAGAAACAGAATAATAAGAAGGAACAGAAAAAAAGGAAAAAAAGATGGAAGAAGGAGAAGAAAAAGAAGGAAGAAGTAGGAAACGGAAGTGGGAGAAATTATCTGCTTCTTCCTCTTCTTCCTTCATTTTTAAAAGAAGCATAAAGGAGAAAAAGAAGGAAGAAGTAAAAAGAATCATATTCCTCTTTTTTCTTTATCTTCTTTTTTTCCTCTCATTTTAAAACAGCCCAGAATACTTAGATACACTACTAGGTGGCCTAAGAGTGTTATAAAGAGCTTTGGTATTGTTGAAGTTGCAGTTTGGTTCTAACTAATTTGGACTCAAGCAAACTCTTTGCCCAAACTCAGTGTACTAGCTGAACCAATCTTTTCACTCACCACTACTGGTGACACTCATTCACGAAAACATTAATTTCACTTCACTTTTGACATAGCATAATCGAAGAAGTGCATAGTTCACTAAAATGGCGCTAGTTGTGATGCATAGAGGCTTTTAGCGGCAGCAGGAGTTTAACAGGATTTTCAGAAATAAAAGTTCCTTGTGTCAACTTCTGATAAGTTTCCAAAAACCCCATTTCTTAGCTACACCAGTAATCTGTTGGGAAAACTGTCATCAGTTGTTAATTTTCCCTGAAGTGCCTCCACAGAAGAGACAAAGCATAACATGATGTACATTGAAATAAATGGGCTGTCCATTTCATGTATGTGCACAGAGACATAACCTGAAGCTGCTGAGCCTTAATACAAAATCTGTAATACAGCCCTCCCATCCATAATACTTCATTCCTAGTACTGGTCTTCTTATATGGAGAAGAGAGACCGTATGGATCCAGTAATCTCCAGGGTCGATGTCTGACTGCACCCAATATAGTTATGCCCCTGGACATCTCTTTGTAGCCATTCTCTGTTCTGCATAATTGATGGATCTCCCAAATGAAAGACACTCGTTGGATTTTCTAAACTAGACAACCCTTTAAAGTGGGGATGCTATGTAGTATTTTCACATACTTACCTGATTACTGGCAAAAGAAAATGTATACAAATATAACAAGTTATGCATCGCTGGCCTTGGCAATCACAAGGTGTTACATAACATCAATTAGATAGACCAAATACGGGAAAAGATAACGGAGCCTGTTTTGACAACTTAAAAAAAAGGCTTTTGTTTTTGCTACTACTGATACATCTTGCAAAACACTATGTAAATCATCTCATTATAGGCACATTGTGAGGACACGAACGGGCCAGAAGAAGACACATGTCCGATGAGATCAAAAGAACATATTCCCTTTCAATAAATGAAACAGTCATCAACATTGTTTTTAAGAATTTTTTTTTTATGTTTTTTTTTTATTTCCTGCAACCGCTTGCTGCATTTCATTGTACATCAGAGTATCACTGATCTTACACAATGTTGGACAGATTTTCATCAACAGTGGATAATGAATGAAAATTCCTTTAGAGGAACTAGCAAAGCTCAATTAAAATAGGATTTAGATGTGGTGACTTACACTAATAAGAGTAATAATTATAAAAATAATCTACAGGTGTAGTTAACTTGAATTTGTAATTTGCTCCTTTTTTACACTTTATGAAAAACAAAGACAACTCTAATTAAATTTGTGGGTGGTGCCGGGCCATTAGAGTGTTGTCTGCTCTGGTGTGCCCAGTCAATCAAAGTATTCAAGAGTGGTATTGCCTGTCGTGATCATCCGGGTGATAACATTGAGCCGAATTTTTTAAAATTGGGTCATCCTAGTCAGATTTCTAGCAAAAATTGGCAAAATATTGGCTGCATGCTTGGAACGAAAGGACATATGAATTTGCTAAACAATGTTGCCTTGTGGTGCCAGAGTTTAAAAGAAAGTTGAGCGATTAGCGGAATAATGTCAGTATGAGGCCAACTTCATGAAAATGTTTAATTCTGACTCCCATTAAACTCAATGGGAATAAAAATTGGGTTCACTAATTTGTCCTGCCAATGCAGCCAAAGCCCTCCAAATTGCATAGGAATATAGCTACATATCTGGGAAACATTGTGCATCTCCCCAACATTAGTCAAAATAGTGTAGTGATGTAGTGGTCAATATTAGCACAGGAGTGTCACTCAAAAAGGCCCACATGCAGTCTTCAAGATCAAAAATGGTGTCAAGGAAGACAGCAGGTATGTTGCTTGTTTTACAAGTAATCTCATAAATTTTACAAGGAGAAATTGTGGCAATTGAAGATAACGCTCAAGCACAGGTCTACTCCAAGAAACAGCTGGAGAGCTATCAAACATTTATCTACATTATACAGCAGGTTGCGGCTTGTTTTAAAAGCAATGGCAAAAATTTTACAAGGAGAAATTTTGAGAGGTCAGCACAACATTTAAACATGGGCCTGCTCCAAGGAGTAGCTGTAGAGCTACTAAATGTTTTGCTATGCAAGACAGTAGTGTGCTGCTTGTTTTAAAAGTTATTTCATGCAAGTTATGTTTGCAAACGGCAAATTCTAAAAGCTGAACAGAACAGAGAAGCATGGACCTTCTTCATGGAAAATCGGTATCACTGCAGTATAAAAAGACTCGTATGCTTCAAAGTGCATTAAGGCGATGGCCTACATTCCGCAGAGTCAGGCCTAAGAGTGTCCTCTAGCTAGGCCTGCCATCCACACAGAATAGCTGGGGTTAGCTATGAATGTAAGGAATGCTGCATTGTCCCCTCCTCTGCCTCTGGTTTTATACTATCCCTCTGCTCTTCCTTATCCTGCTCTTCCTCCTCTATACTTCTACCGTGAGTGGAGAGACGTGTTGAAGAAGATGTGTCCCCTTCTTCTTGCTCAATTGCACTCAACCTGTGGTGTTGAGTAATGGTGCACTGGCAATTGGAGATTAGTATCCCTTCCTCCTCCTCCTCCTCCTCCTCCTGTAATGACAACACATTATTGCCCCCGTAGTGTCTGTTCCAATAGGAAAACAACAAGAATGGTCATACTGATCAGTGCATTATTGTGACTGATTTGGTCGGTTCCTCAAAGCAGGCTAGAATCGCACACGTCTTTGATCTGCTGGCACTTCACAGGTATGGCATCCACCACCTGATGCTCTGTGATTGCTCTCTGCTGCTGGCTTAGCCTCTGCAACATATGCAACATGGAAGTCCACCACGTAGGTATGTTAAAGATGAGCCAGTTGGGTGGTAGCCCGAACTGTCACTGCACTTTCACCAGATGAGAGGCGGTGGTTTAGGAAGTACTGCACTACCAGGTTTATCACATGAGTCAGGCAAGGTCCGTGTGTGAGAATGTCAAGGCCAAGGACTGCTGTTAGTTCAATCAGAACGAGCTGGATCCGTAAACCTGAAATGCACACACCACTGTACACCAAACAGTGCTAAACAATAAAGCCAACCACAACAAAGGAAAAACACTGTCCCTAATGAGCCTTACCCAGGGAAGGGACCTGCCTAAAATGCAGGTAACCCGCCATGACAAGGACAAAACTGACCACATACTTTGGCCACTAGTAGGCCCTATGTGGGACAGGGGAATAACACAGGAAACAATATGAAAATGATTAAAAAAGTGCAGTAATTAGCTTTAAGATGACACAGGTAAATAGGGGATCTAGAACCAGCTCTGACTGCTATCACAGATGGAGACTGAAGATTAAACAGTATTTGAGTATCAGGCCAGGCTTAATAGTTCTGACAAATACCCACAGGTGAGACCCAGCACAGCTCACCTAACACCACTCCCACTAGAGCCAGAAGATGGAAAAACGCATACCAAACCTGTACCAGACTATCAGAAAGGAAACAATCCCAGAACCATTGCAACAGCTGCCAGCAGGTTGACCTCCTTGTAACACAGAACCTTGCTTGGAATTCAGATTGTGCAGGATCAGCCACATGTCAGCCTGGGCCTGCAGAGTTGTCAACAGCATTTTGGAGTTTACCACGTGCACCGCTGTATGGAGGTCAAATTTTGTCACAAATGAATATTGGTGTCAATGTAGAGGGTGTTGAAAGGTGGTATGAAGTGGTGAAGGAAGAGTGGGAGTGAACAGACAAGGAAGAATGTCCCACAACTCTTGGATGTACCATAACATGTGGACCACCACTTTTAGCTTCATGCAACGCTTGCAGGACGTTGACCCAGTGTGCTATCAAGGATATGAACAAAACAAAATGCCCTAAGGTATACAAGGTCTTATAACATTAAACTTCAAATAGCCAAAAATGACCTATTTGTCATATCTTCCCAAAATGAGAATAAAATACACTTAGCCAATGCGTCACTTAAAGACGTGTATATTGCAGGTAGTACTGTAGTCAGATAAAACTGGCTAAAGCTAAGCAAGCTTGCCTGGCTATCTAAGTAATAGTAGAGTAGTACATGAATACATCTCCATATAAACCATTCTAGCTATCACAATAAAATAATATCTTATGAACCAAACTAAAAAAATGCACATATGTTCATGTTTTGATGTTTTTAGTTCAGGAAGGCATCCAGTAACCTGAAGGGCAGCATTCCCATTGCAAGTAAATGTGCAATGTTTGAATTCAGGCTCTGTGCTCATAGATGGTTGGGGTGGTATTTTTTTACCTTCCCATGGCTGGGGGATGGAGGACTGGCTGCTAACCTGAGACATGCTAGAATGTGGGCTAGATGTCAATGCTGGTGATGGTGGCGGTGATGGTGGCAGCTCAACTTCAGCTCTTTGTTTCTCACTCCTGGTTTTGAAACCTACAGGCTAGTTGTCATTTGCAGAGAAGATGAGTGAAGTAGTCATGCTATTGCCCCTACACAAAACTGCCTCTATGTGCTCAGAGTCTACAGCATGAACAGAGAGGGAGTTGGAGATAAAGACAGCTACAGCAGTAGAAGTGGGAGCAGGATGTAATTGAATTCCCCAAAACTCACTGCTAGCTGTGTAGGTTCCTCAAATAATTTGTAATGGCCGGACTGGTCACTTTGAACGATGGCCATAAACAGAAAAGTGCAATATTTTTGTCACGCTAAAGCATATTTTGTCTGCCTGCTTTGCTGCTATATACTTTGACAGCATCATAAATATACCCTTTCCCAATGTACAGACCATGTTTTGTATAGGTATATAAATGTGATGCAGCAATTTTCTCTGCTTCCTCCGATAGAACTCAATTTCTCTGCTGGTATACAAGCTTTCACACCCAGCAGTAATATATCCTCTATAGAATATCTGTCCCTCTTAACCACAGACCCAATGTTATATAGGTATATAAACATGATGCAGCTTCTCTGTCCTGGACTCAACTGTAAAACTGCTAGATCATGTGATACAGGTGTCCAATGAAACCGTTGCCCATATATGAGATAGAGGACACATTTTGGTGACATCAGCAAGGTGCCCTGGCTGCTGATTGGCTACACTCTGACCTTTGACGCAGGCATTGTAGGAAATTCATTTTCCGTTTTTGCCAAAAATTTGTTTGGACTAGCCCTATAAGATTTTGAAAACATTTTCGATGAATTTTAGCCCAGCCGATTAAGTTGAGCAACAGTTGTTATGCTGTTTCCATAGCTCCCATTTACTTCAATAGGAGCTATGCCAGCAGTGTTACGCTGAAGCACTCAGCTGTTTTTGCAGGTACTGGCCGAGTGGCCGATACCTATAGCAGCAGATTTTTGTCCCAGCTATGAAAATCAGAGCTGGGAATACTCCTTTAAAATTACAGCATGGTGCAGGAAAAGTGAGTATAACTAGAAAACCACATGTAAGGGAGTTGACACAGCCACTAAGCATAGGGGTTAGTGAAGAAGGACCTTTGAGCCGCCTAAATCACTAGCAGCTCTGAAAGATATAGGAGGCTGGGTTACTGTGTCGCAGCAGCAGTCCAGGAAGTCTCAGCTGCAATGAAATGTGCTATCTGGAAGAGAGATCAGGAACATTGAGACCTGTAGAGTCTGATTGCTGTCTGGATGCAGATAGCAGGATACAGCTCCAGAAGGGAAAGCCTAGTCAATAGGAGAGAGAAAGGGATCTGTGTGACCTTCTGAATATACTGTTAGGAGGCTCCAAGCTACCGGAAGACAGTGGATATGAGTGCTCTGCAGAGGAAGCTAGTGCATAACTGGATAAAGCTGCCAGAGATCATCCACCGGTGAAACCAGAACAAGCGACTAACTGTAAGTGAGGTCGACCCCTATCTAGGTAGCAGATGTGCAAACTCATAGGGACTCATTCGATGTAACAAGCCTGTTCTGTAGAGATAGACACAATGCAGCAAATAACATTTAAAAAGCTATCGGTCGTAGGTTACGGATAGAGACCAAATGGGGTTTATCAATGTGAGTGCTAAGAGCAAGGATGCTGAGTACAGTTAATCATACTGGTAAAGGAGACTGTATATTGTACCTGTGAACCATATAGTGTTATCGTACAAACCCCTTACAAGATATTTTTAATACTGTTTTTCAAACGTCAGCGTTGTTATATACCTTAAGTACATATTGTTCATAGAACAAGTGCAAATAGCATTGAGTTACCATAGAGTGACAGTCAGGCTGTTTGTATTACCACAATTCCCTTTTTACTCTGAAAGTGGCATTCCCTGCACTTCTCTGTTCTGTAATAAATTCTGTATATCTTTTGCTATTCCGTTGGCTCCATCGTATCTTGAAACCTGTGTCGCACACCACACCCCGCGACAGACACATAAAAAGCAACTGAAGGCAGCAGGGATTAAAGAAACAAATTAGCTAGTGTAACTGTCTAAATTGTAAGACTGGTAAATTTTTATCCAACATCAAATCGATAGCTAAAAAAATCAAATACTTTCTCCATTTAGAATATGAAAAGAGACTGTTCAAAAGAGTCCGTGAATTAATAAGCTGGGGCGTACTGGAGCATCAGGACAAGAGATGACTATTTGCAATTTATCCCTTGATAGAACATGTATTGAACCGATCATCACAACACGCTGAGCTCCACATCTGCTCAGACCCAGTCCCTAAAGGATGTCATTAGCAGACAGATTTATTTCTCCGGAATGAAAGAAAATATTAGACTCACAAACTAACAAACTCCAGAGATGATCTGAGTACTGGGAGATACAGTTTCCTTATAATACGGAAAAAGGTAATGTTACTATTACTACAATGACTACAAACTACAATAATAGAGACATAGAAGACTGACAGCAGAAAAAGACCACATCGTCCATCTGGTCTACTCTAATAATATTTCCTATTCCTTTGTTTTAAATGAAAGATACATCAAATAAGTCACTTTATTGGACACATTTGACCTTTCATAATTGGAGCTTCCCTGTAGGGATATTAGATCAGTGACCCCGAAGTGCAGCATAAAATCACATGACAAGTTTCCATGCATCAATTTCAATGCCAATCCACATTAGAATGGAAAAAACTAGCGATCTTCCATCCAAGCTTGTTCACCGGTGCTAGACTACATGGAGCCAGGATTTCATACACTGCCAACCTTGTGGGGTTTTCTCATCCAACAATACCAAGAGTATACCGAGAACGATGTGATCGATAAACAAACATCTACGGTAGCAAAAGGGCATCTTATGGGTAAGATTATCTCCATGAGCCGGCATCCCCCGAGTTGTCCCAATGTACACAACAAATTCATTATCCCTACCCAAATAAATAATAACATCCAAGGTGTAACAGCAAATGTAAAATCACAGAAGAGGTGAGGGAAAAAACATGGAGGCAAAAAAAACTACACAAAAATAAATGTCATAATATTGCATATGTAAGTGCATACACAAGGGATAAAAAGAGTTCAAAATAATGACTAAAGGTAAATTATCACCACCTTAATAATACAGATAAATGTAAGACTCACCACAATATTAACCCTTTGACAACCTATGACATAACTATGTCAAAGCTTGCGCAGGGTGGGTTGGGGAGGCCAACCTTCCTCCATACCTGGTGGCTATCAGTTGTTTCATGCAACTTGGTACAACGGCTGTGATCAGAAGTACTGCAATCAAAGTCATTTAATTGTTTAGATATAATGGTCAATGCTGATCACAGTGTCAGGAGATGACTGGCGGGGGGCTCTCCAAAGCACCATCCTCCTTTTCCCTTGCAGTGAGATTGTGGGATGCCAGTGAGTTGCCATGGCAGGCTAGAGCCAACTGAAGGCACCGAAGTCTGTCATGTATTTCAGCCTAGTAAGTCCATAGTGGACTGCTGATAAAATACAATATACTGCAATCGCAGGGAAGAACAAGGACAAAACTTAAATAACTTGGGTATTAATGACGTGGGCATGCCAGACACACCCCTCTCCTTTTCTGTTTCCCACGGTCTCTTCTGAAGAGATTGTAGCCCGGTAAGCTCACCGCTCAATCGTTCTTATCATCAAGCCATGTTTCCATTATTCCCACTATATCGTAATTTTCTTCAGACATTCTCACTTCGAGCTCACCCACTTTACTGATCAGACTTCTTGCATTTGTTGCCATACAGTTTATACGGTGGTTGTTATTCTTTATTTTTATAGTCCTATTAGCTTTTCTGACAGCTCTAGCTGTACTAACCCCACCCCCTGCTCAACCCTCACTCCCATTACTTGGTCCCAGGTTGCTGTCTACACTATCTACTCCCGTATTTCACGTGATGCCCTCCCCCCAAGCCCTAGTTTAAACACTCCTCCAGCCTTCTAGCCATCTTTTCCCCAGCACAGCTGCTCCCTCCCCATTGAGATGCAGCCCATCCCTACAGTAGAGCCTGTAGCCAACTGCAAAGTCATCCCAATTATCCAGGAACCTAAACCCGTCCTTCTTACACCAACCCCGGAACCACTTGTTTACCTCCCTAAGATTCTGCTGCCTTTCTAGCAGAAAGGTTTCATTTACGTTTATCAAAGATTCACAACATTGGCACGTGGAACGTCAGTAGCATGAACACAGGCAAATTTGAAATCCCCAAAAATGAAATGGAACAGTTCAACATCGACCTGTTGGGTATCAGTAAGCTTCAATGGACAGGCAAGGTTCTTTTCAATAGCGATGATTACACCATTTCCTACTTTGGCAATGAACCATCAGACATAATGAAGTGGCATTCATTGCAAACAAGGCAGTCGCCAAAGCTGTCTATTGTTTCACTGCCATAAATGATAGGATCATATCCATATGCATTAATGGGAATGCTCACTTTATCACAAGTCCACAAGTTTATGCACTCACAACCTATGCAATAGATGAGGACTTTGAAAAATTCTGTGCTGATCTCCAGCAAGCAATCAATCAGACCCCTGCCAAGGATATAACTTTTATAACAGGGTATTTCAATTTAATGATCGTCTCTAGAGAAAAGCTACCAGTTGTTGGCAAATTCAGATTGGGTGACCGGAATAGTGCAGATAACTGTATGGTCCAATATTGCATGGAAATCTATCTATTGATCGTGAACACATGGTTTGAGCAACTGAATCACAGTCTATACACATGGATGGCCCCAAATGGTGACCACTGAAAGCGAATTGACTACTTCCTATGTCGATTGCGTTGGAAAAGCTCAATTCTGGCCGTGAGAATACTTCCAAGTGCAGACTGGAGCTCCGATCATCAGATACTAGTCACAAAAATCCAGCTCAACGATGTTATTATTCAATCAGACAGGGAGATGAGGTAATTCTCTTCAACACATACAGTTAATAATAAATTATACACAATTTGCAACAATCAAGGTACTTGTCTCCAACACGTTTATACCTGAGAACTTTTAGGGTGAAGTCACACGAACGTATATCGGCTCGGTTTTCACGCCGAGCCGATATACGTTGTCCTCGTGTGCAGGGGGGGGGGGGGGGGGGGGATGGAAGAGCCAAGTGCAGAAACTGAGCTCCCGCCCCCCTCACTGCCTCCTCTCCGCCCCTCTGCATTATTTGTAATGGGAAGAGGCAGGGCGGGGCGTGGTTAAGTTCTGAGAATTAGCCCCGCCCCTGTCCCACCTCTCCCCATTGCAAATAGTGCAGAGAGGCGAAGAGGAGGCAGAGAGGGGGGCGGGAGCTCAGTTTCTGCACTTGGCTCTTCCATCCTCCCCCCCCCCTGCACACGAGGACAACGTATATCGGCTCGGCGTGAAAACCGAGCCGATATACGTTCGTCTGAATGCAGCCTCACTCTGTATTTCTTTTCTCCATCCTCTTCATATTTACATCTCTTTATTTCTTTATCTCCCTCTCCTCATATTTACATCTCTTTTATCTTTCCTCTACTCACTGTCACAGCTGACTCTCCTTCTTCTGTTTTTCCCTATTTCTCTGATTCTTCTCCTGTTTTTCACTTTCCCTCCTGCTTCCTCTTGTTTCTTTCCTTCTCTTGCTCCTGCCTCTGCCTTTCCTTCTGCTGCTCTTTCTCTGCCTGTTCTGCTCTCTCTGCCACTTCTGCCTCCTGCGACCGTTGTCCGGCTATTTATTGCCTCTGTCCAAGATTTCATCTTCCTTGGATCCAAAGTTGATTGCAACGGCGATTTGGACCTGAGATTAAGAGATGGATTACATTTTGTAGAATTGCAATACAAGGAATGGAAAAGATCTGGAAAAGCAGGGATATTAGCATTGCAACAAAAACCAGGTCAACAAGGACTGGTCAATGCAATCTCCCTTTCCATAACGGCATATGGTTGCGAAAGTTGATCCATGGAGTCACAGAAAGTGGGATGCAACTGAACAGATAATCATTGTCATCAGCCAAAAAGAAAATCAATAAAAAATTATCAAAAAATTTTATGCACCCAAAAATGATACCAATGAAAACTACAGCTTACCCACAAAAAACAAGCCCCCACACAGACCCATCTGAAGATAAATAAAAAGTTATGTGTCTCAGAATATGGAGACAAAAAGATCTGTTGTTGTTTTTTTTAAAAAAAACATTTAATTTTTTAGAAGTAGAAAAACATAAAAAAAACTATAAAAATGTGCTATGACCGTAATCTCGTTGACCACTTGAAAAAAGTGAATGTTTCCTTTTTTACTGCACCATGCAAACATAACCTGAACAACAGCAACTGAATTGCATATTTTTCTATTTCTGCCCACTTTAAAAATGTATAAAAGTTACAGTTTCTGGCAGAGTAAATGATGCCATTAAAAATACAACATCTCATGCAAAAAATGCCCTATTACGGCTATGTCGACGGAAAAATTAAACCGTTATGCATCTTGAAAGGGGAATGAAAAAAACAAAGGCGAAAAAAAGAGAAATATGTCAAATCTTTAGGGCTTCTTCAAATGCGTGTGTTTTAGTCCCATTATGCGGCCTTGGTAATCACGGCTGCATAACGGGACAAAACTAAACCTTCGATTTCAATGGCTTCATTATCATTAGCGGTATTCTCGCCCTTTAATAATAGAGGCGAGGAAAGATAGTACTTGTTCTAATAGTATTAACTACATGCAGGAAAGATAGGGCAGCACCTATCTACCCAAACTCAAACTCTATAGTGCAGTGTTTGAACGGCTGGAGAAAAAAACAAACAAACACGTTAATGCGCAATTGTGCTCCATAGTGGCGAGCATACTTACACATACTCCCATGTGCTTTTGCGCTCAAGCAGATAAATCACCCCATCAGCTCCTAGAGAAGTAAAGCAGCTCACCCTTGGACATGATAGCACTAGCAGTGCAAATAGCATCAAGGACTCAGATAGCTCAATGTACATTTTGCTCAATAACTATTTCAGGAGGTGATGATAATTAAAATGCATGAGTTTTTATAGTGCCCATAATTCAGCAATCCTGTGCATGCAGTAAATTGGCATGCTGCACCCATGATGACCCTTCCATGAGGACATTGCACACATCCTCGTCAAGCAGGCTGAGCGTGGCGCACATAATTGCGTCATTATGCACATTGCCATGGCAATATGAAAACAAAGATTCATCTTTCTATACAACAGGTCATTGTCTGCGCTCAAAGACATGAAATAACATTTACACGGCTGATATTCTCACACCAGTTTTGTGCATTGCGAAATATACAAAAATAGACCCCATTGTTTGCAATGGCTGTATTTACATAGGCCATATTTGGAGGAATCGCAGCATGTCCTAGTTGCATCTAAGTTTCTCTTGAGAGTAGTACATGCAACTGTGTGGTGTCCCATACATCGCACAGTACACGGGATGTCAGTGCGCTCTGCGATGCAAGTTGCCCACCAGAATCTTGGGTGCGACTCGCTATTGGCTGTGTAAATACAGTCTGATGGCAGTTTTAGACGATCATGTTTTTCTCCCTTTGTGCGGCTGTGATAATCACAGCCACATAACAGGACAAAACAAAACCACTGACGTCAATGGATTTCAGTGGTTTTGTTTTCACTTTCAATATTACGTACAAAAAAAGATAGAACCTGCCCTATCTTTCCCGCATGTAGTGAATACTACATGCGGGGAGTAGAGGGCAGCACCTATCTTTCCGTCGAGTGGTGTTTGAACATCCTGCGAATGGGAAGAAATTACCCTTGTTCAGGCGCAGCTATGCTCCTTACTGGCGTGCATAGTTGCCACCCTTAGTAAGACTTCACATGAGCTTATGCGCAAATACGCACCCTCAGCACAACATATTGCACAGTGAACAAGGTTTAATGAGGTAGATTTGCGTGTGAGTCTGCATATAGTACTGTACGTTTTGTGGACGCAAGGCCAGGTCACACACGTGGGCGACAACCCCCTTCCATGGATTAAAAGGCTATTTAACCTAAGAAGGTCCACATGTGTTCTTTTTTTCATGGAATTGTGCAGAATATTGAGCATTTGCATGCATATTAAGTGGGTACTTGCACACCTCCCATAGACTTCTATGGGGCTCACAAATACGCAGGAAAATAGAGCGGCATCTATTTTTTTTTTTGCAAGCACACGAAATTTAAGAGCAAAACATGCTCATGAGAACATAAATGGACTCTATTCTGTGCAAATTGCGGACAAATTGAGTGGGCACTTGCACACCTCCCATAGACTTGTATGGGACATTTATATCACGCGCAAAAACATCTGAAGAAGCTCTTATGCTGAGTTTCTAAGTAATCATGCTCCAGAATTGTTGTTTCATGTGGAATACAAGCATTTACTACAACAGGGTTGTCAGGAAATGTAAGGGGTTTAATACCCATTTCAATTTAAGGCTACTAGCACATGGGCAATTTTAATGTTATATTGGGCACAACTCACATTGGACAGTACTCAGACATCCTGCATATAGGCTGCCTGATATGCTGAACACCACACAATCATAAGTGCTATTCTCATTCAGATGTATGTGTGCTACTGCTGTTTAACTTTTCGATAGATTTTTTGGTTCAAAAATCAGATGGAAAAAAGCAAAGCCTGTGTGCATGCAGCCTAACCTTACAGCTGTGGATTAACACAACTTCATTTGCCTATTGGCTGATGGAATGGGTATAAATTTTCAAGTCTTGTTCCCTGGTGTGACTAAGCAATTTTTGCAGAGAGCCTGGTGAGGAGTGAGCTGCCCCAGTGCTACTGGAAAGCTGAGTTTTCAGGTATTAGAGAGAGAGTGCGTAACTTAGATTCCTGGAGTGGCGCTACCAAGCTGTTCCAACGCGAGTGATTGAGGAAGGTCTGTAGATCATCCAAGGCAGGGGTGTCAAACTCATTTTCACAGAGGGCCACATCAGCCTTATAGTTGCTTTCAAAGGGCCGATTCTATTTGTTAATTCTAAGACAGTATAATAATGTCTGGTAATAAGGTCTCCCATAGTGGCAAGTGGCGCACACTAATATATATATATATATATATATATACACACACACACAGGCGCACACTATTATTTTTATATATATATATATATATATATATATATTTATATTTAATATATATATAAATATTAGAGATGAGCGAGCACCAAAATGCTTGGGTGCTCGTTACTCGAGACGAACTTTTCGCGATGCTCGAGGGTTCGTTTCGAATAACGAACCCCATTGAAGTCAATGGGCGACCCGAGCATTTTTGTATATCGCCGATGCTCGCTAAGGTTTTCATTTGTGAAAATCTGCAAAACCCAAGAAAGTGATGGAAACGACACAGCAACGGATAGGGCAGGCGAGGGGCTACATGTTGGGCTGCATCTCAAGTTCACAGGTCCCACTATTAAGCCACAATAGCGGCAAGAGTGGGCCCCCCCCCCACCAACTTTTACTTCTGAAAAGCCCTCATTAGCAATGCATACCTTAGCTAAGCACCACACTACCTCCAATGAAGCACAATCACTGCCTGCATGACACTCCGCTGCCACTTCTCCTGGGTTACATGCTGCCCAAACCCCCCCCCCACGACCCAGTGTCCACAGTGCACACCAAACTGTCCCTGCCCAGCCTTCAGCTGCCCTCATGCCACGTCACCCTCATGTTATTTATAAGTGCGTCTGCCAGAGGAAAAGCAGGCAAACACTGCAGAGGGTTGGCACGGCTAGGCAGCGAGCCTCTTTAAAAGGGGTGGGGCGATAGTCCACAATGCTGTACAGAAGCAATGAGAAATGCAATCCTGTGCCACCTCCATCTGGAGCTGCACACGTGGGCATAGCAATGGGGAACCTATGTGCCACACACTATTCATTCTGTCAAGGTGTCTGCATGCCCCAGTCAGACCGCGTTTTTTTATAAATAGTCACAGGCAGGTACAACTCCGCAATGGGAATTCCGTGTGCACCCACAGCATGGGTGGCTCCCTGGAACCCACCGGCTGTACATAAATGTATCCCATTGCAGTGCCCTGGACAGCAAAGCTAACGTCAGATTAAATGCAGGTGGGCTTCGGCCCACACTGCATGCCCCAACCTGACCGGGGTTTTTAATTCATAGACACAGGCAGGTACAACTCCCTATTGTGAAGTCCCTGTGGACCGACAGCATGGGTGGGTGCCAGGACGCCACCGGCAGTAGATAAATATATCCCATTGCATTGCCCATCACAGCTGAGGTAATAAATTCATGTTTAATGCAGGTCGGCTTCGGTCCACACTGCATGCCCCAGTCAGACTGGGGTTCTTTAGAAGTGGACACATGCAGTTACAACTCCCTGTGGACCGACAGCATGGGTGGGTGCCAGGAAGCCACCGGCGGTACATTAATATATCCCATTGCATTGCCCATCACAGCTGAGGTAATAATGTGATGTTTAATGCAGGTGGGCTTCGGCCCACACTGCATGCCCCAGTCAGACTGGGGTTCTTTAGAAGTGGACACATGCAGTTACAACTCCCTGTGGACCGACAGCATGGGTGGGTGCCAGGAAGCCACCGGCGGTACATTAATATATCCCATTGCATTGCCCATCACAGCTGAGGTAATAATGTGATGTTTAATGCAGGTGGGCTTCGGCCCACACTGCATGCCCCAGTCAGACTGGGGTTCTTTAGAAGTGGACACATGCAGTTACAACTCCCTGTGGACCCACAGCATGGGTGGCTCCCTGGAACCCACCAGCGGTACATAAATATATCCCATTGCAGTGCCCAACACAGCTGATGTTACGTCAGCTGTAATGCAGGCGGGCAAAAAATTAATTGGATTACACTGTAGGCGAGGGCCCCCAAAAATTGGTGTACCAACAGTACTAATGTACCTGAGAAAAATTGCCCATGCCCAACCAAGAGGGCAGGTGAAACCCATTAATCACTTTGGTTAATGTGGCTTAATTGGTAACTAGGCCTGGAGGCAGCCCAGTAAAAATAAAAATTGGTTGAGGTGAAAATTTCAACGCTTTAATGAGCATTGAAACGTATAAAAATTGTTTAGAAAAATTATATGACTGAGCCTTGTGGGCCTAAGAAAAATTGCCCGTTCGGCGTGATTATGTGAGGTTTCAGGAGGAGGAGCAGGCAGAGGAGGAGGAATATTATACACAGATAGATGAAGCAAAAAGGTCCCCGTTTTGGATGGTGATAGAGAACGATGCTTCCATCCGCGGGTGCAGCCTACGTATTGTTTAGGTATCGCTGCTGTCCGCTGGTGGAGAAGAGAAGTCTGGGGAAATCCAGGCTTTGTTCATCTTGATGAGTGTAAGCCTGTCGGCACTGTCGGTTGACAGGTGGGTACGCTTATCCGTGATGATTCCCCCAGCCACAATAAACACACTCTCTGACAAGACGCTAGCCGCAGGACAAGCAAGCACCTCCAAGGCATACAGCGCGAGTTCAGGCCACGTGTCCAGCTTCGACACCCAGTAGTTGTAGGGGGCAGAGGCGTCACCGAGGACGGTCGTGCGATCGGCTACGTACTCCCTTACCATCCTTTTACAGTGCTCCCGCCAACTCAGCCTTGACTGGGGACCGGTGACACAGTCTTGCTGGGGAGCCAGAAAGCTGGCAAAGGCCTTGAAGAATGGTCCCCTGCCTGCGCTGTACATGCTGCCTGATCTCTGTGCCTCCCCTGCTACCTGGGCCGCGGAAATGCGCCTTCGGCCACTAGCGCTGTCGGATGGGACGTTTACCATCAGTTTGTCCACCAGCGCCCTGTGGTATAGCATCATTCTCGAACCCCTTTCCTCTTTGGGAATGAGAGTGCAAAGGCTCTCCTTATACCGTGGATCGAGCAGTGTGTACACCCAGTAATCCGTAGTGGCCAGAATGCGTGTAACGCGAGGGTCACGAGAAAGGCATCCTAACATGAAGTCAGCCATGTGTGCCAGGGTACCTGTACGCAACACATGGCTGTCCTCACTCGGAAGATCACTTTCAGGATCCTCCTCCTCCTCCTCTGGCCATACACGCTGAAAGGATGACAGGCAAGCTGCATCTGTACCCTCAGCAGTGGGCCAAGCTGTCTCTTCCCCCTCCTCCTCATGCTCCTCCTCCTCCTCCTCAACGCGCTGAGATATAGACATGAGGTTGCTCTGACTATCCAGCGACATACTGTCTTCCCCCGCCTCCGTTTCTGATTCCAAAGCGTCTGCCTTTATGCTTTGCAGGGAACTTCTCAAGAGACATAGCAGAGGAATGGTGACGCTAATGATTGCAGTATCCCCGCTCACCATCTGGGTAGACTCCTCAAGTTTTCCAAGGACCTGGCAGATGTCTGCCAACCAGGCCAACTCTTCTGTAAAGAATTGAGGAGGCTGACTCCCACTGCGGCGCGCAAGTTGGAGTTGGTATTCCACTATAGCTCTACGCTGCTCATAGAGTCTGGCCAACATGTGGAGCGTAGAGTTCCACTGTGTGGGCACGTCACACAGCAGTCGGTGCACTGGCAGATTAAAGTGATGTTGCAGGGTCCGCAGGGTGGCAGCGTGCGTGTGGGATTTGCGGAAATGTGCGCAGAGCTGGCGCACCTTTCCGAGCAGGTATGACAAGTGGGGGTATCTTTTCAGAAAGCGCTGAACCACCAAATTAAAGACATGGGCCAGGCATGGCACGTGCGTGAGGCTGCCGAGCTGCAGAGCCGCCACCAGGTTACGGCCGTTATCACACACGACCATGCCTGACTGGAGGCTCAGCGGCGCAAGCCAGCGGTCGGTCTGCTCTGTCAGACCCTGCAGCAGTTCGTGGGCCGTGTGCCTCTTCTCTCCTAAGCTGAGTAGTTTCAGCACGGCCTGCTGACGCTTGCCCACCGCTGTGCTGCCACGCCGCGTGACACCGACTGCTGGCGACGTGCTGCTGCTGACACATCTTGATTGCGAGACAGAGGTTGCGTAGGAGGAGGAGGAGGAGGGTTTAGTGGAGGAAGCATACACCCCCACAGATACCACCACCGAGCTGGGGCACGCAATTCAGGGGGTGGGTAGGACATGAGCGGTCCCAGGCTCTGACTCTGTCCCAGCCTCCACTAAATTCACCCAATGTGCCGTCAGGGAGATATAGTGGCCCTGCCCGCCTGTGCTTGTCCACGTGTCTGTTGTTAAGTGGACCTTGGCAGTAACCGCGTTGGTGAGGGCGCGTACAATGTTGCGGGAGACGTGGTCGTGCAGGGCTGGGACGGCACATCGGGAAAAGTAGTGGCGACTGGGAACCGAGTAGCGCGGGGCCGCCGCCGTCATCATGCTTTTGAAAGCCTCCGTTTCCACAAGCCTATACGGCAGCATCTCTAGGCTGATCAATTTTGCACACACTATTATACACACACATGCACACAGATGCACACTATTATACACATACAGACGCACACTATTATACACATATACGCACAGACGCACACTATTATACACATACATGCACACAGACGCACACTATTATACACATACATGCACACAGACGCACACTATTATACACATACATGCACACAGAGGCACACTATTATACACATACATGCACACAGACGCACACTATTATACACATACGTGCACACAGACGCACACTATTATACACATACATGCACAGATGCACACTATTATACACATACATGCTCACAGACGCACACTATTATACACATACATGCGCACAGACACACACTATTATACACAAACATGCACAGACGCACATTATTATACACATGCACAGACGCACACTATTATACACTTACACATACATGCACAGACACACACTATATATATATATATACACTCACACACATACATATGCACACAAGTACACTTTTATATGCATTTTTATGCACATTTTTATACCTGCATCCAATGCGGTCCCACTGGCAGGTATACCGGCTGCTCTCTGCTTGGGGCCCTCCTGCATACTTAGGCCCCTGCTGTCCCCCCAGGCCTGCAGCCATGAACAGAGGGAGGGCCGGTGAGAGGAGTTCAGTGCTGACCAGGCTCTCACTCTGCAACTGCTCCTCCTACGCGTCGCTCTCCTCGTTGCAGAGATCATGTTCTCTGCAGTTTTCTTCCCTCCTCTGCGGCTGTTGTCAGTGTTCTATCGGCACTCCTCTATTACTGTCTGCACTAGACAGAACAAGCCGAGAGAAGATCGCTTACTGACAGCAGCATGGAGGTGAGGGAACTTTGTGCACAGCCGGCAAGCCACAGAAAATGAGGCGGCAGGCCGGATTCGGCCCGCGGGCCTTGTGTTTGACACCTGTGATCTAAGGAAATGTCAACTGTAATTACTGAGTGCAAGTGCTAAACTGTCACCAGGAGGGAGATCTCTAAAAACAGAAAATAGACTAACAGCCAGTATTCGGATATTCAAGTCGATGTCGTATGTAATCGTGAGTATCATTACCTAGGCTCATCACCAGTAAAATGAATTATTTTGACCTTATCACTGTACATACTCCCCAAAGGTTCTGTGTTAATAATTTGTTCAGGGGACATTGATTACATATTTAAGGTTAAGGGTGTAGTCATTTGGTTAACCAAAGTTCTTGTGAGACTAAGTTACTTCAGAGCAGACTTCTTGTCATGTGTGTGACGCAGGACTGGAATCTCGTGTTGTAGCCACTTACTGGAGGGTAGCATGGTCAAGGAGCAAAGAAGCAGCCGAGGTCTGGCTCACAACATAGTGGTGCAGAACAGTGGGTTCAGGTGGGAGAGTAGCCAGGAGGTGTAGCCGAGGTCTGGTACTCAGGAACAATACTCTTTTGTAGGGAGTAGGTAAAGGTAGGACCAGGTTTACAGGCTAGGGCACTGAGCACAATAAACATGCAAGGAAGGAGGGAAAGGGCCAGGTTTATATAGTGGGCTAATTGGGGAAGGAACAAGACCTGGGGTGGAACTAGGCAGGAAGACATGGAACCAGGAACAAGAAACAGGAGAAAATGGATGATGAACTCATGTGAAACTATCCAGCAGGCTGCACAGCTAAATAGATTGGGCTACAGCTTGGGATACAGGAGGTTGCTGGTTCTAATCCTGCCACTCCTATTTTCACCCAGCACCTGTGGAACTATTTACCTGGTCAGGGTAAACCATTTACTGGCTGTGATATTTCTTTATTGCTTCCACAATATTATGGACACCCTATTTGTAGGGTACGAACCAAGTTATAGCGTTAATTGAATGTAAGTAAACTGTTTACATAGTATCCAAATAAAGGCTCCCACCCACTGGCGATATTTTCTTTCTTGCGCTGCGAGAGCACGAGAAAAATCTTGCATCGCAGCGCAAGAAAGAGGCTGGTGTAGAACCAGCATATCGCAAGTGCTTTCAATGGGGCTAGCAACAGCAGCACTAGCCCCATTGAAAGCATAGGGAGAATGCTGCGGACTTCTTCCACAGCTGTGACAGCTGTGGCAGAAGTTTCCTTCATCCCCGCGGGGACCGCAGGGATGAAGGAATCCTCTGCCACAGCTGTGACTGCTGTGGCAGACGGCCGCGGCATTCTATTCTATTGCTTTCAATGGGATCGTCACTGCTGCCGATCCCATTGAAATCAATGGTTTCAGCCAAGCCCCACAGAATGATTATCAGGGAAGGGCTTGAAATATAAGCCCTTCCCCGATAATCATCAATAAGTGTGAAAAAATTTTTTTTTTAAATCATACTCACCTCTCCTACGCTCAGCCGCGTCCTCCTGCTGGCTCCCCGGCACTGCTATGAAGCTCTTTCAGCAGTCGGGTATTTAAAAATCCCCGCCTCCTGAAAGAGCTGTGCAGATTGGCTGAGGGCTCAGCCAATAGCAGCTACTGCTTAGCTATTGGCTGAGTGCTCAGCCAATCACACATAGCTCTTAGCTATTCATTCATGGCACTTTTGGCAGATTATCGGGGAAGGGCTTATATTTCAAGCCCTTCCCCGATAATCATTCCGCATGGCTTGCAGAAAGCAGTGCTTTCAATGGGATCGGCAGCAGTGCCGATCCCATTGAAAGCAATGGAATAGAATGCCGGGGACTTCTGCCACAGCTCTCACAGCTGTTACAGCTGTGGCAGAAGTCCCCGGCATTCTCCATCTCTTTTCAATGGGGCTAGCGCTGCTGTCGCTGGCCCCATTAAAAAGACTGGCGATATGTCGGCGTGATGCAGATTTTGTTCTCGCGCTGGGATGCGAGACTTTAACTTTAGAATCGCAGTAGAGAAAATATCGCCAGTGGTGGGAGCCCCAATACTGTTGTATCTTCTTGTTATATTATGTTCACCTGAAGGGTGTAAAGCCTCTCCATCATCTGACACATTTTCCACACGCATTTCAGAGAGAGAAGTCATCGTAAAAGGGCTCCTTCCCACGGACGGATTTCCGGCGAAAATCCGCTGTGTTGCCCGCAGCTATTAGGTTCTATTGAACCTAATAGCTCAATGCTCACAGTGCGGAATTCCATCACGGAATTCTGTAGCGTGAAATCACCCGACCTCACCCGCGGCATGCTATATTTGCCGCGGGTGTACACGCGGACGGCTTCCATTGCAGTCAATGGAAGCCGTCTGTCACGCTATCTTCCGCTATAGCACAGCGGAAGATAGCGTGAAACCGCTGCCCCGCCCACCGCCAGCCGCATCATATGACGCGGCCGGTGCATCATGTGACGCTGTGGGCGTGTCATATGACGCGGCCGGCGCATCACATGACACTGCGGCGCGTCACGCGCTCTATTGCGCATGCGCGCCAAAGTGTCATGTGGGACGGAAAACGCCGGATCTGGAGGTAAGTATTGGGGTCTCTGGGGGGCGCCGTGACGGGCCGTGGGAAGCCGGCCTAAGGGTTTTCAGACATCTAAGTTGGAAATACTTACTTTTTAAATCTAGTATCAGTCAAAGGGATCTGCCGGTCATAAAAATTCTTTCACGTACAATTATGATCCTGGTATGTAATTGCTTCATCTAGAACCATGTGATCATAACGACCAATCACTGGCCATGGTGACACAATAACCTTATTCCGCAAAGATCAACCTATTCATTTAGAAGCAATCTCCAGCAAAACACTGGCGGCACAGCACTTAATCAGCAAGGTAATTAGATGACACTTCCACAGATAACGATGACCACTCATATATAAAAAAGTTAACAAAATGTATTCATGTGAAAGAGAAATAACAGCAAAATTGACTGTAATAGTAATTACAATTAATTAAAAATGTTAATCACCAATTTTCTCATTATTAGTGAATGCCCCAATGTGAAATCTTTCACCTTCCACTTTTATGTTTATTTCAAATGCGCTCAAATGTGAGAAGTGAAAGAAAGTTGTAGAATATCAGAGACCTGGGGAGAAAATGTAATACAACAGCATATAATGCAACAGCAAGCAAAAAAGCAGGTGAAATAAATAATAAAGGGCAGCACCCCCTTGATACACAATAGGGCACATTTTTCTAAGACCATGAATTTTGAATGCTTATTTTATATAAGTGCCACTTGAGTAAAATGCGTCAAGTGTGCTAAGAGGTGCCCATTTCTTAACACAATTGTTGGATCTTTGAGCCATCGTTGCAACAGGTTGCTATGATTTATGCCACGTTTTGGCATAGATTGTAATAAATTTGACAGGCCACAGATGACCCTCCCACCAAGACCTGCCCCCCCCCCCTTTTTAAAAAAAAAAGTGTCGAGAGTTCCAGAAAAGGCCAAAAAGTCACAAAATCTTGCGCAAGTAGGACTTGTACAAAAATTCATGACTTTTTGGTGACCAAATAGGGGACATTCAATGTTGAAGGGGCTGTCCAGCTACCTGGGATATCTGCAGGTCAGCTGTTTGCTGGGCCAATATGCTTGTGCACTGATCTGATTTCTGCAGAAATCAGATAGCTTTGTTCCCACTGCAGTAGTGAGGTTTGGTATTGCAGGCAAAGTTCCAACTTAAGCGGATGGGAGATTTTGCCTGCAATACTAAACCTGGCTACTGCAGTAAGAAAAGAGATGTCTGCTTTCTGTAGAAATCAGCTTAAGGGCTCCTTCCCACGAGTGTATATCGGCCAGCCGTTTTCACAGCCGACCGATATACGCTGTGATCTGATGCAATGGATTCAAATGCATCAGATCACAGGGCCGTATTCCTGAGACGTAAAAGCACCCGGCCGGGCCAATATAGCTCCAGACATTTTTACATCGGGCCCAAAAGATAGCCCTGGAACTATCTTTTGGAACGGAATATGTCAGCCACTGCATGGGCTCACCCCTGCTGTCCTCCCCGCTCGTTCTTTGCAATGGGGATGGGGGGGGGGGGGCAGAGCTAAGCGCAGGCCAGTCCCGCTCCTCCCATTGCTGGCTGTGGACAAGGGGTAGGACGTGGGCGGAGCTAAGCTCCCCCCTCCCCCTGCCCCTTGTCCATTGCCATCAATGGGAGGAGGCGTGGCGGGACAGTGCTTAGCTCTGCCCCCGTCTCACCCCCTACCATTGCAAAGAACGAGCGGGAAGGAAAGCAAAGGTGAGCCTGCGATAAGGAGGGAGGAGAAAGGGGCGACAGCATGGTGACCTCAGCGCATATGCACCGTGGCCCATGCCATGTGCATAGGCGCACAAACCTTAGATTTGTGCACCCGTTCATGAGCTTCTACGCCCCAGATGATAGCGTATATCGGCCGGCCGTGAAAACGCCGGCTGATATACGCTCATGGGAAAGAGCCCTTATGCCTCTTGCACACGAGTGATGCTTTTTTGGGGGCTGACCGCATCACAGCCATAAAACGCATGAACGGGCAGAATCGGCTGGGACCAAGTCACGGCTAAATCTTGCCTTTTTTTTGTCCGGTAGACACTGCAGCCCGAAATGCCTTTGGCCATCATAAGTGTCCAACATAGCTTCTATTATTTAAATAGAGCCCGCTAACATGGTTTAGAAGCTCTAGCTGCTGCTAAACTCCCTCTACCTCCCTTTGTCGGCAGCTCCCATAGAAGTCTATGGGAACCGCCAGCTGATCGTGGCCAAAAGATAGCGCAAGGCCTATTTTTTCCAGCCTTCTCAAAACATCGTCCGGCGTATTGAGCCATGATGTCCTACTATCGTGGCAGCAATGTTTTGATGTGGCTAAAAAGTGGCCATCTGAATAAATGCATTGGAATCCAATGCTTCAGGTGGTCACAATTTTCGGACGACGTTCTATCGTGGCAAAATGGTTGCGATTTAACATTCATGTGAAATAGGTCTAATGCATGAACATACCAGCCCAGCAGACAGCTGCTCAATACGGTTCCCAGGAGGCGTACCCCTTCTAATTGACTATTGATGGTCTATCTTAAGGATAGGTATTCACTAGTTTATAACTAGTCAATCCCTTTAATAGCCTGTCATAAACAATCAAGTTTATTATTGGGCTATGAAAACACGAAAAACTTTAAACCCTTTAAGGATGTAGAGTTTCAGACAGAAAGGAATAACTAACCAAGGTAATACTAGTTCACTATGGGAATAGTTACATCATGAATGAAGAAAAAAATCACTGGAGTAGCCCTTTATAGATGTTCTGTCTTTAATTGCCAAATAGTATGCGATATGTATGTATGTATGTATGTATGTATGTATGTATGTATGTTTAAATATTCTTACTAAATAAATTCTAAAGAGACATTTATGACATATACAGGAAAATTGGAGAATCGCAGTCCAGCTCTTCTCCTACTCTTTTATTTGACCACTGCTGGTTAACTTCTAACCCTAGTGATCGCTTGATCATTCTTTCACCTTTAAGGTATTAAGATGACCATATTTTTAGGCCGTGTGCTGTCTTTGTATCCCATGCTCCATTATAGCCCATGAGCAATGGTGCATGTATGATGCCAAATTTTCACGTGAACCATATACATTTTCTGTAATTTGAGGGGGAGGGAGGCAGACATAATTATATGCAGTATGTTCAAAAAGCTAAATTAATGTGGACTGAAAAATAAATATTTCAAAGCCATTGAACTGTATTATGCTATATGCCATGGTTACTAAGACAAGTTCTAAGAGCGTCTATCAGATATAAGCTCTGCACATATTCCCCCGGGATATACTGTAGAATAATTAAATGGAAAAGAAATGCAAACAACAGCTCAGAACACTTATCAGCTGTTAATACTGTTAATGCTTTGACTCCTTAAAGAGCATAAACATGGCGTCCTCATTATAACTATCACACCACGTATCATAAATAAGCAACAACTTTAGTTTGGTCTTTATTAATGGCACAGCTTCTGCCTTGGTGACCCGGCTCAGCGTAATAATAAAGAGATGGTGTCCGATGATGGTGATAAACTGAAGCCATTTCAGAATTGTGCTCTTATTGCTACTTCTGCTGGAGTTTCCATTATTTAAATTGTTTTTCATTACCGTCACACCATTAAATGTGAATGCAAAGGATGACACAAAGAGAATGAAACAGCAATATATAACATATACTGGAAAGCAAGAGGAAAGTCGTAAACTACAGTAGGTAGAGTCTCTTAACTTTGGGTATTTAATTAAATAGCTGAGGTTATGGGATCGTTTATGATTTACAAAACTTGTGCATTCTCAAAATTGGAAATAGACTTACTCATACACCATGTGCAATGATGTAATTCCAACCATTTTTTAATGAATTGGGCTATATAAGTAGTCTGGGGCAATTTTAGGAGTGTATTGATCCTACCAAATGTAGGATGTGAGATGTTATAGGGAACCTGTTATCAACAGTAAGTACAATAAAGTAATTTATGGTGCTTATAGTTTAGATGATGTGAAGTTCAGAGAGCCTCTCTTCATATCCACCTGATGCTCCATTCCTGTGGTATTCCCCGGTGAAGTCAGCATGCACACATCAGCTTGATTCTTTTCAAAAGGCTGCATGCATGCACTCCCATAGAGATAAATGTGAATGTGCACACAGCCTTCTAAAACGAGTTATAGTGGATTCACATGAGCGTGTTTATGTGCGTACAATTGTGCACACAAAAACACAGGCCTATTAGAACCATTGGTTCCTTATGGTGTGTTCACTTGTCCGTGTTTTACAGGCGTGCAAAGACACGTACCTGCAAAACATAAGACATGAGTGCACCATAGGTGCGTGTCAATATTCCCCAGTGGGGAGTCCCCTTGTCACTGAACACTGTGACAGCACTGTCACAGTGTTCAGTGACAAGGGGACTCCCCGCAGTGAGTAAAGAATCCCCTGCCACAGCTGTCAGCTGTGGTAGCTGTTACAGAGGATCGCAATGTTCTCCCATTGCTTTTAATGGGACGGGCACTTTTGCAGTCCCATTGAAAGCAATGGGCTGCCAGCAACCCCTGCAGAGATTTTCAGGGAAGGGCTTTAAATACAAGCCCTTCCCTGAAAAATCAAGTAAAAGTGGTTTAAAAAGCAAAAAAAAGACATACTCACCTTACTTCAGGCTCAGCCAAGTCTTCTCCTGCTGTCCCCTGCACTGTGGTGCTGATCTATCAGTAGCGGGGATTTAAAATGCCTGGCTGCTAAAAGAGATGAATGTGATTGTCTGAGGTGCTCAGCCAATCACAGGCAGCTCTCACCGAATGAATGACGGACGAGAGCTGCTTGTGATTGGCTGATCACCTCAGTCAATCACATTCAGCTCTTTCAGCAGGCGGGGATTTTAACCCCTTAATGACATGGCCTATTTTGGCGTTGAGAACCAAGCGAGTTTTGGTATTTTTCCCATCTCCATTTTTCAAAAGCCATAACTTTGTTATTTTTCCATCGACGCGGCCGTATAAGGGGTTGTTTTTTGCGTGGCGAGCTGTAGTTTTTATCGGTGCCACTTTTGGGTACATAGACTATATCGTAAAACTTTTATAATTTTTTTTCTGATAGCAGGGAGAGAAAACACATCAATTCTGACATGGATTTTTTTTTTTTTTTAAACAGCGTTAATCATGCAGCATAAATGACACACTAAATTTTTTCTGCGGGTCGGTATGGTTACAATGATACCAAAATTCTTATTTTTTTAAGTTTTTACACTTTTTTGCAATAAAAAGCCTTTTTTTTGGAAATCTTTTTTTCTCTATAGCTGCATTCAAAGTCCTGTAACTTTTTTATTTTTCTATGTATGGAGCTCTATGATGGCTTATTTTTTGCGAGACAAGCTGTAGTTTTTATTGATACCATTTTGGGGAATGTACATCTTTTTTATCACTTTTATTGGATTTTTTGTGAGGCAAAATGCTAAAAATTAGCATTTTGCCTCTGTTTTTTAGTGGGTTTTTTTTAACGCTTTTTGTCATACAAAAAAAAAGCATGTTCAACTTTTTGTACACATCGTTACGGACACGTCAATACCCAATATGTGGGGTTTGAATTTTTTTTTACCTTTTTTTATGCTAATATTGAAAAAAGCATAAAAAAAGTGTTTTTTTTAACATTTTGCTGTTGCAGCGGGACGCCGGCTGTGACTGACAGCCGGCTCCCGCTGCGGGATAGCGCGAGGTCAGTCATGATCTCGCGCTATTCCAATGACGTACCGGTACGTCCTGTTGCGGGAAGTACCAGGCTCCCAGGACGTACCGGTACGTCCTGGAGCGGGAAGGGGTTAAATCCCCACTTGCTGATAGATCAGCACCACAGTGCAGGGGACAGCAGGAGAAGACGTGGCTGAGCCCCGGCAGCTGAAGCAAGGTGAGTATCTTTTTTTTAAAACCATGTTTACTTGATTTTTAGGGAAGGGCTTATATTTAAAGCCCTTCCCTGAAATCAATTGCCCGCAGCAGAATCCTCTACCGCAGCTGACATGTGTGACAGCTGTGGTAGTGAATTGAAGAATTCCTCTGCTGCATCTGTCACAGATGTAGCAGCAGGGAATTCTTTTAACTAGCGGGGATGAAGGAAACATCTGCCGCATGCGGCAGATGTGTTCTTCATCCCCGCGGGGGTCACAGTGGCTGCGGATCTCTCTCTCCCTCTCTCCCCCCAGCTTCCTCATGCTGACAGCCGCTACTCACCGCTCCCCCGCGCCGGCACCCAAACCTTTCATCTCGAGCGGACAGGTACTTGATAAAGGCAATGCTCGCTCGAGCAATTGCCTTTACCAAGTATACTCGCTCATCTCTAATGACTAGCTATCTATCTCTCCATCTATCTCATATCTATCTATCTATCTATCTCATATCTATCTATCTATATCATATCTATCTATCTATCTATCTTTTTCCTCATCATCTGTATTAACTGCAATTACTTTCAGTTTTTTCTGTATCCCTTTCTTCTTTGAGAGGATATAGTATGGCTGCTGGGCAGCCCCTGGCTCAGAGTGGGCATGCATAGTCAAAGCACCATTAGAAGTTGATGATTGCTGCTGCAAAGGCAATTCTCTCTAATACATACATGAGAGACAAGAACAAGCGTTAGAGACAAACTTCAGGCACAGAACAGTTTAGTTCTCTGTGAAATGAAATGTGTAATTGCTGAAAACAAAATGATTTACCCACTGAGGGGCTTATACTTTAAAGTCTGTCTGATACCAGCATGGCGACTCTTTCTTCCCATGCTCAAAATCCCAACTGCAGCCAGCAAGGATTTTTAGCCTTTATCCATGTAAACAGGAAAAATGCCGCTCTAAATAAAGATTGATACAAGCTGTGTCTAATAAACCCATTGAGCCTCCATACGTGACATTGTTTCTTTCTATTGGAAATGACAGGCATGCTATCTAATCGTCTGTAATGCTTTGTGCACTAATAGATACTGAGATCTATTAGGAAGCACAGATGTGGGAAAAAAAGCCAAGGAGATGGCATGGAGACCATTTGTACAAAGCGTTTTTGGAGTCTCTCTATGAAAACAAACTTATAACAGAATCAGCATAGAGAATATCCAACCATTCTGAATAGCTGCTATGAGGAGCTAATTTCTTCTAAATTGGGCCTGGCCAGAGTATTTTATAGCCTTGGGGAGATAAGTCAAATTGCATTCTGACCCACACCCATAGTGTAAGGGGCTAAATGGTGTATTGGGCTTCACAATTGAGGATCAAGACAGCCGCTTCAAAGAGAGCTGAGCATGCTCTCTGGGAATTTTCCAGCAAGATGTCACCAATGTAAAAAGAATTTCTGCTGTACCAGAGAGAGGGCTCTTTCACACGGAGGCTACAATTTTCAGCTGCCTGAATCGCGTCCAAAAATTGCATCAACAAGAGGCAGCCGCTACCAAGTCGTAACCGCATCCCCCGTTTTCTCGCACATTCAGATGGCCGAGTTCAGAATGTATACACTGCAGCCTGGAATGCTGTTGGCTTGAAGGAAAGAGTTCAGCTCTACTTAATTCTCCCTCTCTCCACCCTTTGCCAGTTGCCAGCAAAGGGAGTGGGGGGGGGGGGGGGGGGAGCTTAGCAGAGCTAGTGTGGCAGTATGTGTAGTGGCCCGGAGGGTCCTACAGGATGGTCACACAGTCACTAGTCCTAAACCCCCCCCCCATTTATGTACTCCTTAGAAGAGATTGCTGGGGTTGCCTGTCAGAGAAACCCTATTTCCCCCTTTCTTCACATACAATGGCCAATTCTGTCTGGCAATGTCTGTCTCCGAATTGGTTGCTGTTGCTCAAAATCACTGATTGGTAGAAGGGATTCAAGCCCGGGAAATGAGAGCAGGGCAAGAGAGGATGTTGGGAGGAGTTACAGAGTCAGAGTGGGAAAGCAGACAGGAAGACAAGGGGAGTTGTAGTTAGGAGGAGAACGAGGGTAGACATGCTGTGGTGGGGAGGAAGAAGAGAGTAGTCGTGTACAGCCCAGCAGAAGAATAAAACGCTGACCGGAGTGGAGGAAGGAAGCTTACAAGTCTCTCAATACAAGTATAGTGTGGAGGAGAACAGTTTGGGATCTTACCACTGGGCAAAGGTGTCAATGCAAAATGAAAGTCTGTGGTAACTTCCTGTAGAACAAATGTGTTCCTCATAATAATTCTCCTATGAAACTAAGAAGTAATGGTTGCATACAATACCTAAAAATATCAGCATATAGGTAGAACAATGACTTCAGATGGATGTAAGATGAAAAAAAGTGAAGCGGACTTACCTGGTGCAGGCGGGGAGGTCCCTAGTGGGAGACCGACCCACTAGCACCTGAAGTCCCTGGAGATTCTGTGATGATTATCCCTACATCTCATCGGCCATCCGTGACCTTGGAGAGCAGCAGGAGAAAACCCTACCTTCAAAGAAGATGAGTAGAATACATAATGGTCAAAAATAAGAAAAAATCTCTGTACTCATAAGGATATTGATATGTAGAGAAATGACTTACATGCAGAGGGAGGCGTTAATTAGGACAGACAAATCCCTTCCTAAAGGCCCAATAGTCCAACTAGGAGCAGTGCCCAGAAAGTCCATAAAAGGTATTTACCAAACACATTTCGGTGCACATAGGCGTCCTTTTCACGTCGAAATGTGTTGCCCAAGATTGGTGTTTGTCTGAATATTAAAGTTACGTTTGGGAAATACCTTTTCTGGACTTACCTAAAAAATATAGTAGACTACATAGTGCACACAGAATGCTGTCATACTGTGCTCACATAATAGTGTCATCAAGAAATAACATAACAGTTAAATATTGCCTAAAGAACAATGATGTACACTGAATGACCACTTTTTTGGAGACACCTGACCTTTCACGATTGAAGCTCTGTATAGAAATTAGACCTGTGACCCTGGACTGCAGCATAAAATCAAATGAGCAAGTTTTCCATTGATCGGTTTCGGTGTGAATCGATGAGAAAATTCAGTGATCTGAGCAACTTCCAATGAGGCCTGGTCATTGGTGCTAAACTAGCCAGTACCACAGTTTCACAGCCAACTTTGTGGTAATTTCTTGTGCAACAGTGTGGAAAATATACCAAAAATGGAGTGCTAGAAAAACATCCAGCAAAAGCTGTGGATGTAAACCATTGGTTGGCAAAAAGGGTCAAAGAAGGATGTCAAGAATCATTCAGAGGAACAGGCAGGGCACAGTTAAGGATATTGCAACCAAACATAATGTGTCCAAAGACATAACTCATCGTTCCTTAGCATGGATAGGCAAACAAGTAGTTGCAGTGCCATTGCTGTTAAGGGAAACAGAAAGGCGAGACTCCAATGGACAAAAGAGCGCAAGAATTCTATCACGGAGTGGTTGAAAAATATTACTGGGTCATATCAATCCAGATTTCTGTTGCCCCATGCTGATGGGAGGATCAGAATTTTGCACAAGCTGCATCAATTGATGAACCCTTCCTGTTAGCTGTTCAGATATGTCAGCACCTCCATCTAATTTGCGGCAACTACAAGAAGCTTCCTGTCCGCATGGGCCAAAATTCCTGCTGAACTATTTCAAAATCTAGTGGAATCTATGGCAAATAAATGATTGTAGTTCTGTAAGCCAAAGAAGGTCTAGTGCGCTACTAGATGGGAGGCCTTTCAGTTGTGCTCAAATATCGTCAAGGACATTTTTGATTTTTGTTTTTACAAAATTAGTAGTGTAATTGCTTCTTACCTACAAAAACAGAAAGATCGTAAGCAGCCTAAAATAAGTAGAATATAAGTAATAGAGGGTTTTGAAAGTAAGAATCAGGACATGGTAATTGGCAGTTCCAGGAAGGGAGCCATTTTGATTTAGCTTGTGCCCACCCATCTCTCTGTGCACATCGCTGTAAATATGCCTTTTTTGTGATGGAAATTGCTCATTTTTGCAGATATTAAAAGTTTTTGCATCCAACTGCCTTTATCTACACAGGACTGGACAGAATTTTCTTTCTTTTCCAGGATATTCTCAAGGCTGTAAAAGATCTGAGCCAATAATTTACTTCTTTAATCTTTTTTATTTTATATTTTTTCTAAAGTATATTCCTGATGTGGCGGAGATCAGAAAGGAATAGCTTTGCTTATTAATTCAAGGCAGTGGAAGCCAAAACAGAGACAATTCATAGCAACCTAATTATCTCTCAGAATCTTTACTGCATCAGCATAGTCATGTTGCTTAATTTAATATGACTTTTTAGACTAAAGACTCGTTTCACTGCAAATAGGTAATTGCACTTCCCAGACATACTGTAAATGTAAAATATTGATCTCTAAAATATGTTGAAGAGGAACAGATCATTTCGGAGAGAATCAAATTCAATTTGCTGGCAGACGCGCCAGACTCTGCATTCTTGTGAAGTTCATCTCTTGTTTAGTTCAATAAGGTCTTACATTATTTCTGTTTGTTTAGAAGATGCAGCCTAATAAAAAAATTGAGAAATTTAAGTCAAAGAGAAGAAAATTTGGAATCAAAGTGCAAGATCCACCAGAATACCGAAACTTAGGAGACAGGTGGTTACTAGATGTAACGTTCAATTGGATTTGAAGGCAGAAATTGATGTTCTAGTAGAAAGAGATAACCGGCTGTCAGACAGGCATAAGAAATGCTTTACCCACTAGACTCATTTTTCTAAGTGACAGAACTTTCTTGGCTTAGTTGATGTGTGTTCTGTCTATATCTGTAACACAGCCATTATCATCAGCATACTGTCCCCAATGAACTAAAGAAAAGGGTTACTTTGGTGCACAATAAGTGTACATTTTAAATGGTAGTTTTTTCTCTTTAAGTTAACTAAGTTAATATAGTCAGTAGATACCTCTCTAGTAAGTTTCCTATGGCATAAAAGTAATAATGATAAATAGTGGTGTAGCTATAGGGGTCGCAGGGGTCTCAGCTGTGTCTGGGCCCTTAAACCTCACAATAAAAGCTATGGCCACCCACTGTTCTTTCCCTGATTGGTCAGAAGTTACTTTCTTTGCTACTTTGACTGGCAGACACAGCATGCGCAGTGCTTATCATTGTATAATGTAGCTCAGCTCCATTGCCGGGCTCCAGCGCTTACTGTACTGGGACAGGATAGGATTCAGACCCAAGGTCAGATCACTAAACTCAATTCAGACCCAAATACACATCCCTAATATCAATTAAGACCACGGCAGTGTGTTGTCATAGATTCCTTGGACAACACACTGCCCTCTTCCAATGCAGCAATGAGAGCAGTTCTGTGTGTCCCTCTTGCGGATTCAGATTCTGGTCCACCAGTTTTTGCTGTATGGTGTATTATCCTATGTTCTACCATTAATGTACAGTAAAATCTCTTTGAAAAATGGGCTTCAGATGGGTGGTCCTCTTAAAGAAGTAAACCAATATTAATAGTATAGGATGGAACAAAATCTAGTCTGGATTAAAGAGGCTGTCTGGTTACAAATTATGTTTTACAAATTAGAGCCAAATGGGTTAAAACAATACAATTAATGATTCTTATTTGTACTCAGCCCCGGCAATCCAGCGCTGAAGCCCCACGATTCTTCCAGCTTCTGTCGACAGTAGAAGTCAGGTGACTGCTGCCTGCCAATCAGAAGGTATAGCATCACCATTCAGTACTCCTTGCATCATGGCACCCAGGATGTGAGTATTTACAACCAGGAGAAAGGGAGAAAATGTATAGCATAACGGTACATGCAATTTTCGCACGCGGTTTTGAAGAGCACAAAAATCTCATGTTGTTTCAGTAGTAAAAATATAAAATCGTACTCGCCTGAAAGTCACATCTACATGCAAGAGCAACATTATTTTTTTTCTCTCATAGGGAATAATAGGTGATTTTTGAACAGAATTGCCCAAACATAGGTCATGCTATGATATCTCTATCTCACAGAACTGGTGTCAAAGAAAAAACACCCATGTGATTTAATCCATTTAAATAAATGGCTCTTTAACATGCATTTCACAATGCACAGAAATTGTGCATAAAAATCACCCATGTAAAAGCACTCAAGGGTGGTTTCACAGGGGCGATAAAAATACACAATTTTCGCGTGATGCAAGAGTCAGTAAAAAAGCAGATTATGAAACCAATGATTTACAATGGTTTCCTTCCCATCTGCTATGTTTTCACTCATGCGATGTTGCAAGAGCAAAAAATCATGGGATGCTCTATCTTTCTGCGATGTGTGATTTTTTTTTTAATCTCTCATCTTTCCCAATGGAGCCTCCTTTTTATTGCATTTCGTTGCAATGCGATGTTAACATCAGAAAATCCTATTGACTTTCACAAAAAAATCGTGGCAAAATCGGGCGATAAAAATGCGTGAGAAATCGTGAGTGGCAGCGATGATTCTGCGAGAAAAAGCGCTGCTGATGCTCAAAATCATGGGAAAAAAGACTAGATTTTCTTGCAGCATCACCCGTGTTAAACTAGCCTAACTTGGAATCTGCAAAAAAAGTATAACTTGTTGTGCTAGGCTGTTTCCATAACTTCCATTAACTCCAATAGTGCTGCTTACTCAACTGTTTCCATACGTTGCGCTCACCTTTGGCCACTGCATTCAGTTGGGCTGGGGACAGTAGGACCAGAACTAGAGATAGATATGAGTCCTAGAGGTATGCCATGAAAGTTTCACATGGGAATATTCCTTTAAGAGGTGGTCTTCACAAAGCGGTGGTATTTTGTAGAGGTTTCGATATACCAGTTTTCTCAAATCTGTGCCTCTCCAGCTGTTGCAAAGTTACAACTCCCAGCATGTCGTGGCAAAGAGCGGCTGTCAGGTCATGATAGAAGTTGTCATTTTGTAACAGTTGAAGGGTCTCACATTGTTCAACAATCCTATAGACATTTATTGCATGTTGGCAGTTTAATACAATGCAACTAGTGGTGAGCGAACTTTTGAAAAGTTTGGTTAGTTTGGTTCGATCCAAATTAATTCATATTGAACCGGAAGCTCACCAAAATCCCTAGAACTGGTATATAACACTGTCTAAGAGCCACAAAAGCCCTGTATAACACACCATGAGCAAACTTTTCAATAGTTGGTGTCTGCTGGTTCACCAAACTTTTGCAAGCAGTTTGGTTTGGTCTGAATTAGTTCTAATCGAATCAGAAGTTCACCCAAACGCCTAAAACTAGGGTATAACACTGTCTAACATTATTATACATGGCTTTTATGGCTCTTAGACAGGGTTATACACCAGTGCTCAGGACTAGTGTTGAGCGAACCGAACTGGTAGAATCCTGTTTCAGGTTGTCCAGTCCAGGTTCAGGCTGAACCGAACTTTAAGCAAAGTTTGACCTGAAACGGGATTCTATTGGTTTGGTTTGCTCAACACCGAATGCAGCTCTTGTCTTTATGTACTCTTCTGAACAAGTATTATCTTTACAATGGGCCCCATGAAGTAAACAACAATCAAGGTTACACATTCCAAGCTAGACATTATGGCACTAATGCAGGCATGTTCATTTTTAGCAAAGCAAACAGTATTCACCAGGGAATTCCCTTTTTCTCGTTGCTCAACTGCAATACCAATACCGCTAAATACCATTTTCATATATAATACTTTACCGATGCAAACGGTATTAATTCTGCCTAAGTGCTTCCATGAAAGCTAACACATATATAAAGATGGTGTCAGAAAGAAGGAAGTGAATTCTTTGAATTTTTTCCCCCGGCATAATCACAACATCGATTAGAGAAACCTTCGTGCTTCGACTTCTGAAATCAAATAGTGTCTACACAGTCAGGGTTTGTCTAATTATGTAAAGTGTCTCTCATTGAAAAGGCAGATCTGTCTTACAGCATCATTGGTGCATGTAAATCAATGAATTTCTGCCAGCTGGAAGGGCGATGGTTACAAGAAAATCCCGAGATATAGAAAAAAAAAGACAGAGAGAAAAATTTATGGGGAATCTCATGTATTATTGCATTTGGTTAAGGATGTTGTGCAAAGAGAAGTATATAAATAGAACTATTTAATGGGGAAGCTAAGAGGCACCAAATCATTTGCAGATGTAGATGAGGCTGTTCAGAGGGAGACAGTGAGAAGATACTTGCCGGGCACACACTGTGAATCCGGTCTTTAAATAATTTCTAAATTATGTTTTCCACAGTTCATTATCCAGTATAATTGCAGATGGGAAAGGATCTGAGCACGTCTCGGATACTTTTTGCATTCCACTGATTACCTTGACTTTTAGGCCATCCGTTTCTCAAGGGAAGTCCTATGACATTTCATATTTAATTGATACAGTTAGATATGGGTTAACCGAAAGTAATGGAGGCTGCCTTTCCCAAGCTTAGACCATCCAGGCAAATTCCACATAGACCGTAAATGATATCATGGCTATAAAAGTGCAATTTTTTAATTATAATTTATTACAGGCAGCTTAAAGGGAAATCCGTCATGGCAGGGTGATTTAATTTACTAATAGAATATGTCCCACCGTGACTCTCATGCTCCTGTCATGGGTAAAGGCTGGACTCCAGAGATTCAGACCTCTGAGATCAGTGAAAAGGTTTGTCACTTGGAACACTTCTCATGAGAATAGGATTCTTCACAGCTGCAATAAAGTAAATAACTGACACCCTGAAGACAGAGGTAATAAGTTATTAACTCCATAGCATGTGAGAAAAGAACAAGAGGTCAGAATCAATGGGACAAGATGTTACTAGGAGATCCACAACTTGGAATAGCTGAGAGAGGGCTCAGTAGCTTGCTGTGAATGTACCTATTACTTATGCTTATGTAACTGGATATCCTGTACATATGTTGCTTTGGATGGTGTTGGTACCACATTTTTGGCAGTGCTAAACATCAGTGCTAACTGCATTGCCAAAAAAAAGGAAGACTCACCTAGCTGGTGCTGTCTGGGACTCTCCAGAGCTCCGTGCAGGATCCTGACCCCTTGTCAAGCCAGCAGAGGATCATTTGCTAGTTACAGGGATTGAATTTCCTGCCTCCTAGCGAGAGATTGCTCTGATTGAATGGCTGTGATTGGTGCATCCAGCACTGGCTGTGATTGGCCGGCTGTCACTCAACCAACTCAGCCAATCAGAGTAATCTCTTGCTGGAGGCGGGGATTTCCAATTCCCATCACTAGCAAAGGACCCTCTGCCAGCTTGACAAGTGCCTGGCAGTCTGCACGGAGGTCCAGAGAGTGCCGCCTGGGACCTCGACTGCACCCACAAGGTGAGTATTGATTTTTTTTTAGCATCTTTGGTTGTGTTTTTAGCTGTGCTGTTCAGAAATCAGTCTGAATCTGCAGTAAATGCAACATTGAAAAATGCTGCGTTTCTGCAAACGCCTCTGTGAGGGAGGCCGTAATTCACTGTTTCAGGTCAAACTTTGCTAAAAGGTTGGTTTGAACCCCTGGTAGTTCATCCTGGCTGAGACCACTAAGTTATAATGCGGTGTCTCAGTAACAGTTAACCTTGCACTTCTGGGGTTCTAGGTTTAAATATGATCAAGGACAACATCTGCTTGAAGTTTGTATGTTTTCCCTGTGCTTCATAATAATACCAATTGAGGCTCACAATGTGTATACACCAATTATGTGTATATAATTTTTGGAGTTTAGGAGGAAACCCAAGCAGGCACAGGGAGAACATACATGCTGCATGCAGATGTTGTCCTTGGTCAGAATTGAACCTAGGACTTCAATTCTGCAGTGCAACAGTGTTAACCACCGAGCCAAAGGACCACGACCATCTTCTTGATGTTATACGTCAATTTTAGGGATATTGGATGAATTTCCTGATTGGTTTGAACTAATTTGGGCCAAACTTTTTGCTGAAATGCGTTGAATCAGCATATTGAACTTTTCAAAACTTCACTCAACACTAGTTGTCAACCATTAAGCACTTAAATAGGTCCAAGAAGAGCCTGTTTCTAATGGGTCTGAATTGCACAGTGATGCCAACGTATTGCACCATGGGTATGAGTATTAGTGGCTAAACAAAAGGGGGGATTTGGTGTCATTAGGAGAGATTATCTGTATTTATCATGCAGTGCCTATCGGAGCTGTTAAAGGGCTGTTGGCTGTTTAGGCCTAAACAATGGAAGTCCAATTGCTGGGACCCACCAATTAGGACCATGCTGCACCTAGGGCCTAATAGAGTCTACAATTATGTGGATACAGAAAAGAGTGGAGAGGTGTGATCACTATCTGTAGAAAGATTAACTTGTGTTTCGAGCTGAACCACTAAAGGGGAGCAATACTGCTTTTCCATGACCAAGACTGAATCATAAAAGGGGCAGGCGATGAGCTAACTCACGAACGGCTTTTCAGACTAGGGACTAAGTAGACTAACCATGGAAGAGGAAGTTTTGCAGGGTTATTGTGCAGATCGCTACCAAAGCGATGAAAGTCGAGAGCATTGTTAGCCTGCATGTGGTTAGTTGAGTCGAGAATATCTGCATTGGCTGGGGGTTATTGACACCTTGGAGGGAGACAGAAAGAAGTGACCATGATGCTGTGCTTGGTGAGACTATGGGTTGGCTCAGTCAGGGTTAACATGAACTTCTTTTGGGCGCCACAGCAAGACGCAGCAGTGTAGGACTGGTTGCCTGGTGTTTTGGAAGGGTTCTAACTCATTCACTTATACGACATATTAGACCAACAAAGCACTTAGTTGTGTGGTGCACTTCAACAGAGAAATAGGGAATTTATGAGAATAGCGAGAAAAACCTTTAGAAGTCAGGACCTAAATTGAGGGATATTAAAGGTGAGCTAACACAGTCAATTGGTGGGACTCCTGTAGAACTAACAGGAATTACTGTTTAGAGGTCGTATGATTGTTCTTTGCTATTCAGTCAAATATTGTAACATTAACACTATATTACAACCTTATGTGTATTCATAACTACGTAACTTGAGCGTCTCACCTGAGATGCGTAACCATCAAGAGTAGTTAGTCTTCGTAAAGTGACTGCAACCAATAAATCTTTGTACTGTACAGTAGTTGCAGTCATATTTAGTAAAGTTCTATTATATGTACTTTTTTCTAGCCTGTGATTATCTTCTTTATAGGAGTACTACTTGTATGTTACAATACAAGCAGCCATGTTTTTCTAATTCTAAACAATACTTTTGAAGGATGAGGGGAAGCAGGTTATAAAATGTGCCCCATCTTTTATTAGTTTCCAGAATTTTCTGCAGTTCCTGAAACAAGCATTCTTGTAGAAACCTTGCAGAATATGTTAATTTCATCCTGATCCTTTTCTTTCCATGGCAGATGGCAGAGGGGTGGGATTTAATTAAGGGGAGAGGATTAATACTATTTGTCACATACTGCTGCTAAAGCTATAAAGGGACTGTTCTACGACTCCCAGTCGTCTTATAGTCAGACCCAAGACTGTTGGAAGAAGAGGGACAAGGCTGATCTCCTGGGACTTATAGAGAAGATTAATTGAAGAAGTGCTAGTGGTATAGAGTACTGTACTTTATAGGCTGAATGGCAACCAATACGGCTATCATTAAGGATAAGCATTGCAGTAGCTTTTTTCGTCTTTCGAATGGTAAGATTTTTCATCTGGCCATTAAAGCATCACTGACTCCTAAAATGCAAGAAATATAGGCTGATTTAATATTCAGATGTCTGCGAAAGTCATGTGACAACCTCTGAACTATTAAGCTTGAAAAAGGCTACATGGCGAAACGTTGCTTGTTGGTGTGATGAAAGGATAAATTCGTTGTTGGATTTGCACCATTGATGCTGCTGAGACCTTTATTTCTTAACTTCTGAACTATGGTGGCCATGTTGTTGTCCGGATTTCACAACTTTCTAAGAAACAGAAAATAACACTGGCCATCAAAATTTCACTGTTTTTGTGTTTCTTTGATCAAATAGGGTCATACTCATAGTATTTTCCCCACTGATTCTGAATCCGCTTTCCAAATTTGTGTGTCAGGTATAGTTTTTGAGTAACACACGTTTAACATTTTGCTGACAACTTAAACTAGCTTAAATTCTAATATTAATGGCAGTTCAAGGGTGTTTTTACAAGATTTTCTTCTTTATTTTACAGCAGGAATATCTCTTTTAATGTCCAACAGTAATCGGCCACCATGTTTGGGCTCTACTTGCCTTGATAATGCGATTCCATGATGGATATGTCCTGGTGGAATCGCTCTCCATGTTCGTCGCTGACGTCACCTAGGTTTTCCGGGAAAAAATCTAAATGTGAATGAAGAAAATGTATCTCCAGTGACATATTGCAACCAAGAGCTTTATAGTTCTTAAGTAATTCCTCAACAAGGTCCTTACAGTTGTCTGGACTACTTTCTTGAATGACTCCCAAGCTGGTGTTTCTTGCTCATTTAGGGTGGCATTGAACTTAGGATCGTTTATTAATTCTCGAATTTGAGGGCCAGCAAATATGCCTTCTTTGATTTTAGCGTCACTGACCCGTGGAAATTAGTTTTTTAGAAAGCTAAAACCGTTGTTATTTCTATCCATTCCTTTAACAATTTTTTTTTATCAATGCCAGTTTAATGTGTAGAGGTGACAGGTAGACTTTTTGGGGATCCACCAGTAGCTGACTGACAACATTTTTAATTCCTGGAACGAGCTGTCTTCTTGGTGGCCATTGTTTTTTTACATAATGTTTTTGTCTGTCTCTGCTGTCCCACTCGCACAAGAAACAGCAACATTTGGTATATCCTAGTTGAAGACTGAGTACAAGGGCAATGACTTTCAAATCTCTGCAAATGTGCCAGGCATGTCTTTCATACTGAACCATCTGTAATAAAACTTTCATGTTTTCATATGTCTCCTTCATGTGGGCCCCATAAGCGATGGGAATGGAGGGGTTTTCATTACCATTGTGCAAAAGTACTGCTTTCAAGCTGGTTTTAGAGAAATCAATGAATAGAGGATTATACTGATGCCCCAATGCAACATACAGAGCGTCGACATCATTGCAATAAACTAGGTCGTCTTCCTTCGAAAAAAGGTGTTTAAATGCTTGTTATCGCTGTTGGAATGAGTAGATACTGTTTTTTTTCTACTAACAAGTTCCAGCCTTTAAGCCTTGATGCTAGAATCTCTGATTGGGATTTTGATAGGCTCAGGTCACAAACTAAATCGTTATGGTCAGCCTGGCTAAATATGTGTAGTTTTGAGAAACATTCTTTGAAGTCTGGATCATTCTCTTCATCGAGCATATCCCCCGCCTCAACATGAACATGGTCCTCCTCCACTGTGTCCAGACTTCATGTTTCCAGGGGTACTGGAATGGGTAGCTCTTTGCTGTGAGGGACCGACCTAATGTATGAGAGTATGTTGGGATACTGTACCGAATTGAAATTCCAGTGATTTTGGTAATGCAGAAATAGCAGTCGGACAAGTGATCCTTTGGCTCTCTCCATACCATTAGTACGGCGAAGGCCATGTGGCAAGGCTTCTTTCTTAACCAACTTGCAAGCAAAGTAGCACAGGATGCACAACATATATGTGGAGCCCAAGACTTGTCCTGGTCTCCGATCTTGCAACCAAAATATAGTTTGTAACTAGTGATGAGCGAGCATACTCGCTAAGGGCAATTGCTCGAGCAAGCATTGCCCTTAGCGAGTACCTGCCCGCTCGAGAGAAAAGGTTATCTAGATGCTTGTGTAGAAGGAGAAGCTTTGTTTCTCACTTGGTTGCCTTTCAGCTCAGCTTTTGTGCTTTTTGGTAATCTTGTTTCTGAAAATGCCTCAAAGTTGCTTAACCCCTTGAGTGGCGGGTTTCCTACCACCCTGTCGTGCCCACCAGGGCAGGTTTTTTTAAATGGTCTAATCATTGAATTTCAACTAATTTTGCAGTTGCGTCTCAAGAGCCATAACTTTTTCATTTTTCCATTGACATGGCCATATAAGGGCTTGTTTTTTGCGGGACAAGTGGTGATTTTTTTTAAACAGGGGGGGGAGGAAAAAAAGAAATGGGGAAAAAAGAAAAAAAGGGGCCATGTCATTAAGGGGTTAAATAATGTATTAACTTCCTTCTCTGGGTCATTACGACGCATGGATACCACATGTGTGATTGTATTTTTGATTTTTTACAAAGTAAAGGGAGACAAGTGTTTCTATTATTTTCTTTATAATTTTTTACCTTTTTTTTTTTTTTTTTTTAATTTTAATTTTTTTTTTGTCCCTTTAGGGGACTTCCACAGGGACCCATCAGGACCCCCTGATCACATTCCGGGGGTCCGATGGTGACAGCCCTTTACATGCTGCAGTGACAGCCCTTTACATGCTGCAGTCACATAGACTGCCGCATGTAAAGGGTTAACACAGCAGAGATCAGAGGTTTTCTCTGATCTTTGCTGTAAGAGCAGGTACCTAGCTGTCCTCTCACAGCCAAGCACTAGCTCTCCCTGCCACAGAGACCATCGGCTTGCTTCTGACAAGCCGATGGTCTCTATGGCAACCTGTAAACAAAGCAGGAGATTGCCGGCATATCGGCAATATCTTCTGCTGGTTTTTCAAAGCCCTTGCTTTGTTCTATGTGGGACTGTGCAGGCAGAGCACACTGTCACAGCTTGTGGCAGTGTGCTCTGCAGCTCCCATAGTGATACATAGCCCGGAAATCTTAGTGATACATAGCCCGGACAGCATAAAATAATGTCTTCTTCTGCTTCCTAATTACCCTCACCTCTCTATAGATTTCTATGGGCAACTGATATAACCTGATCTCTCAGTGATACTAAAAATCTCACTGCTGTACAGAGTTTGTCAATGAATTCTAAGTAATCAGTTAAGAAGCTGGGGTGGGTTAGAGTGGAGGCCTAATAAGTGGAGAAAGAGAGACTTTTCTGTAATACGATATATTACAAAGATTCTTATCTTCACTTGTAATATTGATTTATGGAAACTTGTCTTAATAACTGCAAGCACATATCTTAAAAACCACAATGAACTGGTGGCATGCTGTAAACAGTATGTGTTCTTTTCATTATGCAATGAATACTCTCTGCTCTATTTCCTCTATTTATACAATTTCTTAATATAATAAGCCAAGTACCATTGGTGGTCACAGACAGCAGAGTGGCCCCTGTGTGAAGGGTATTCCCATGGTGCAAGTCAATTAACAGACGATAAACAATAAAAGTCTTTACTTGGCAGCTAAATCAGCTGCGCAGTCACTTTAAGTTGACATACAGTTTCAAAATGTTGCAACACCATTTCAAAACTTCAGCAACGTTGTGTTTACTACTAATTATCGGAATCAAGTCACAACCTATTTAAATACTCAGTGGGCCACTAGTAACTCTGTAGGCAACCTCAACAGTTCTCAACAGTTTCTTAATGGCAGAGTTCCAGCAACATAGCAGATCTAAGACCAGAACTTCCACAGCTATGACAGTCTGACTGAGTGGGCAGCAACTGGGGGACTCCAGAGCTTTTCACAGCTCTCACTCTCAAGCTGCACCCAACGTCTTCCACAGTAGGATTGCAGGGCTTCACTTGTGGCTCATGAGTTAGGTCACACCCAACCTTGCACCAACCTTTGGTATTTGCTGCTCACTCCACTACAATGGCCAATACAACAACAACTTGTGTGCTACAACCTACCTTTTGTACCAGACACAGCCACCACTTTGTGGGACAAGAAGCACCCTACCATTCATCCATCAGTTACACATACTCCACCCCATGTTTGCACAGTTTGCATAACTGGGGCCAAGATCACCCACACAGAGTCCATAGGGGCCACAAAAAGGACTGTCACAACACTCCAATTGCATGGCCACAAACAATCATCACTAGAGATGAGCGAGCATACTCGTCCGAGCTTGATACTCGTTCGAGTATTAGGGTGTTCGAGATGCTCGTTACTCGTAACGAGTACCACGCGGTGTTCGGGTTACTTTCATTTTCTTCCCTGAGAAATTTGCGCACTTTTCTGGCCAATAGAAAGACAGGGAAGGCATTACAACTTCCCCCTGCAACGTTCAAGCCCTATACCACACCCCTGCAGTGAGTGGCTGGCGAGATTAGGTGTCACCCGAGTATTAAAATCTGTCCTTCTCTATATGCGCTCAATGGGGCTGGCGGCAGCAGCGCCGACCCCATTGAGAACATATAGAAGACAAATCATTCTTCTCTGCCACAGCTGTAACAGCTGTGGCAGAGAACAACGATGTTTGCCCATTGAATTCAATGGAGCCGGCAATACAGCAGGTTCCACTGAAAGCAATGGGCTGCCGGCGATCGCGGGATGAATTGTCGGGAAGGGCTTAAATATATAAGCCCTTCCCTGCAATTCATCCAGAAATGTGTTACAATAAAAATATATACCGGCGTATAAGGCGACGGGGCGTATAAGACAACCCCCCAACTGTCACCTTATACGCCGGTGTCGAGGGTTAATTTGTTCAAACAGACTGGTCAGCGATGTTGTCTGGTTCCGAATTGACCTAAGCAGGAGCGCTCCTTGAGAGTCAAAGTACTGACCATTACACACGGTATATGGTGAAACAATGAACTCTAAGTTTTTATTTGCATAGTCTCAGTCTTTATAGAAGATCGCCCACGCAGGGACGCAACCTCTGGTAATACAGGGAATAACCTCGTGATTTCCATACATCTTAAACTCATGATTTTTGTATCTGACAATAAACTTTTGACATTTAGACTTGTGATATATGACCTTAGACAAACATATTTTTCTTTAAGGAACTGATGACTCTCTGTGGTCAAGCCATCTGCTATGGTGAACTTCCTGATTCCACTAGGCCAGACGTAGACCTTGTGTAATAGTCATGAGTTCTGTACACACACAAAATATTTGCAATATATATTCATTTTGATTGATATATATTCATTTTTGATTGATATACACTACCGTTCAAAAGTTTGGGGTCACATTGAAATGTCCTTATTTTTTAAGGAAAAGCACTGTACTTTTCAATGAAGATAACTTTAAACTAGTCCTAACTTTAAACAAATGCACTCTATACATTGCTAATGTGGTAAATGACTATTCTAGCTGCAAATGTCTGTTTTTTTGTGCAATATCTACAAAGGTGTATAGAGGCCCATTTCCAGCAACTATCACTCCAGTGTTCTAATGGTACAATGTGTTTGCTCATTGGCTCAGAAGGCTAATTGATGATTAGAAAACCCTTGTGCAATCATGTTCACACATCTGAAAACAGTCTAGCTCGTTACAGAATCTACAAAACTGACCTTCCTGTGAGCAGATTGAGTTTCTGGAGCATCACATTTGTGGGGTCAATTAAACGCTCAAAATGGCCAGAAAAAGAGAACTTTCATCTGAAACTCGACAGTCTATTCTTGTTCTTAGAAATGAAGGCTATTCCATGCGAGAAATTGCTAAGAAATTGAAGATTTCCTACAACGGTGTGTACTACTCCCTTCAGAGGACAGCACAAACAGGCTCTAACCAGAGTAGAAAAAGAAGTGGGAGGCCGCGTTGCACAACTAAGCAAGAAGATAAGCACATTAGAGTCTCTAGTTTGAGAAACAGACGCCTCACAGGTACCCAACTGGCATCTTCATTAAATAGTACCCGCAAAACACCAGTGTCAACATCTACAGTGAAGAGGCGGCTGCGGGATTTGGGGCTTCAGGGCAGAGTGGCAAAGAAAAAGCCATATCTGAGACTGGCCAATAAAAGAAAAAGATTAAGATGGGCAAAAGAACACAGACATTGGACAGAGGAAGACTGGAAAACAGTGTTGTGGACGGATGAATCCAAGTTTGAGGTGTTTGGATCACAAAGAAGAACGTTTGTGAGACGCAGAACAAATGAAAAGATGCTGGAAGAATGCCTGACGCCATCTGTTAAGCATGGTGGAGGTAATATGATGGTCTGGGGTTGCTTTGGTGCTGGTAAGGTGGGAGATTTGTACAGGGTGAAAGGGATTCTGAATAAGGAAGGCTATCACTCCATTTTGCAACGCCATGCCATACCCAGTGGACAGCGCTTGATTGGAACCAATTTCATCCTACAACAGGACAATGACCCTAAACACACCTCTAAATTGTGCAAGAACTATTTACAGCAGAAGCAGGCAGCTGGTATTCTATCGGTAATGGAGTGGCCAGCGCAGTCACCAGATCTGAACCCCATTGAGCTGTTGTGGGAGCAGCTTGACCGTACGGTACGCCAGAAGTGCCCATCCAACCAATCCAACTTGTGGGAGATGCTTCTAGAAGCGTGGGGTGCAATTTCTCAAGCTTACCTCAACAAATTAACAGCTAGAATGTCAAAGGTGTGCAATGCTGGAATTGCTGCAAAAGGAGGATTCTTTGACGAAAGCAAAGTTTGATGTAAAAACAATGTTATTTCAAATACAAATCATTATTTCTAACCTTGTCAATGTCTTGACTCTATTTTCTATTCATTTCACAACGCATGGTGGTGAATAAGGGTGACTTTTCATGGAAAACACAAAATTATTTGGGTGACCCCAAACTTTTGAACGGTAGTGTATATTCATTTTTGATAGGCGACATATATTAATTCCTTTACAGCCCCTCTTGGCCCTTATCATTCCCCCATTTTGGACATCAGGAAGACACACGCAGGGTCCAGTTCTATTTTGAAAAGTCATAGTCGAGGTAGGTCCTATTGGTCGACTAGCCCATATAAGGCGTCACTAGTATGATGTTACAATACTAGTAGCGTGCACAGGTACGCACGGCAGGGGATTCCCTAATCTTCACCCACACCAATGTCCCTCCTGGAGATAGTCCTAGTGGTGAACACGTCCAGGTCGCGTTACCCTGACCCTACACTACCTAGTGACAAGACTGGAAGGAACCGCCGTATGTTCTGCCTTCATCCAGCAGGGGTCGGCCTACACAGGGGCTGTAAAGGCTTTTGCCGTACATTTGCTCACACAAGAGATTATGACTTTGATTACTATATATATACACAACAGCATGACAATTATGGGGAATTTTGAGGCTGAGTTGATCCAGAGGAAGGCGAAAACCCTTTTAGGAAAAAGCCAATTATCCTTGTATAAAAGGGAAAAATTCCTTCCTGACCCCAAATATGGCGATCGGAACAAGTCCCAAGATCACAGCCGACATCTGACTTTTTAAAATGCATTATTGTTTTCATGAATCTAAACAAATCTTTTATCATTTGTGTGAAACATAAAGTGTATGTTTGACCGCATCATAATAGGAACAATATTCATATACATTAAGAAAGGTATTTTCCTGAATAACATTGCTCTCTTCCACATCACTATCATTATGCACTATTGAATATATATCGCGAAGTGTCTTTATTGGAGTGGGGATAGACAGTAAGCAAGTCCGTAAAATATCTTCCCCACTCCGAAGGTTGGGCATGCACATGTGGGAAATATTCAGTACGTCTTTTGCAAAGTATTCCCACATGTTGGGGTGTCCTTCCGCCCAAACAGTCCATCTTCTTCTTACATCGACAGTTGATGAGGAATTGTCCCGAAAAGAGAGTAGTCCAAGAAAACAAAGGGTAAATAATACACCTATCCAGACTATCAATGCTGGTGTCCAGGTTGCCATCCCCCTCCCCCACCCTGGGTTGGGCTTACTCTCCACCCCCCTCGTGGTGCTGAGGCGTTGGAACTTTCTTGCAGTGTGAGGCATGGATCCAAGTGGGTTTGCCTTCTAGCTTGACCGAGGTGGGAGTGGTTAACAGCACTTGGTATGGTCCGTCAAAGCGAGGTTCCAAAGTCTTTCTGACGTGTCTCTTTACCACCACCCAATCTCCGGGATTCAGAGAGTGGGATCCTTCCAAACTATCAGGGTCTGAAATAGAAGAGAAAACTAGGTTGTGCGTTATTTTTAGCTTTTGGCATAAGTCCTGCACAAAGGAAGTAACTTTATCATGACCCAGGGATAGAGCTTGGGGGTGATACAGTCCTAACCTGGGCACGGAGCCAAAGAGAATCTCATAAGGAGACAGTCCTGTTTTCCTATTTGGTGTGGTTCGTACTGAGTAGAGGGCCAGAGGTAGGCACTCGGGCCAAGGTTTTCCTGTTTCAACCATGGCTTTCTGTATCTTAAGTTTGAGGGTGCCATTGAGTCTTTCTACTTTTCCGGAGCTCTGCGGATGATAGGGGGTGTGAAAGGCCTGCTCTACTCCTAAGGCGGACATGACTTCCTTCATTACCTCACCAGTGAAGTGAGTACCACGGTCGCTCTCAATGGTCTCTGGTACCCCAAATCTGCACACTAACTCTGACACAAGTTTCTTTGCAGTGGCCTGGGCAGTGGCCTTCGTGACCGGGTAGGCCTCAGCCCACCCAGAAAAGAGGTCAATGCATCAAGGTGGGGGTTCAGGAGAGGCTTATCTGTGACATGAGCAAATCCAGCTGTCTCCTGCTCCATCAGAGCAGCACAGTCATGCTGGTGCTCGGCGTCAAAAGCTTCCTCTTCGCCTAGGGAATTGACAAAAAGTTGATCCCCTGTGCTTACTCCCCCTTTTGAATCAGTGTCACCTAATGGCAGTAAGGTGGCCGGATTCAAAGTTGTGCAACGTTGAAATGAGACATTGGATGAAGAGTGTACTGCAAGTTCCATTTTAACCTGTCTAGCAAGAGACAGATGTCTACGGCTCACCTGTGTCAGAATTCCATGTACGTCATGGGGCGTGAGGACCACAAGAGGGTAGTCTAGGACCACCTCAGAAGCTTTCTCAAGCAGTGCTTGTACAGCCAGAACTGCTCTTACACAGGAGGGTGAACCCCTGGCTACTGCATCAAGATGTGCACTGTAGTATGCTACAGGGCGCTTTTTGTCACCATGCTCTTGTGTGAGGACGGCAGTAGCATGTCCCGCCATCTCAGTCACAAACATCTGGAAGGGTTTATCATAGTCAGGCAGACCCAGTGCTGGAGCACTGGTGATCTGTATTTTCAGCTGATGGAAAGCTGACTCGGCTTCCGGAGACAAAGCAAATGGCTTAGAACTCAGGCAGTCGTACAGAGGCTGCATGGTCATGGAGGCAGAGCGAATCCACGGCCGACAATATGAAACTAACCCCAGAAATGTCCGCAACTGAGCATGGGAGGTAGGGAGTGGCATGTCCTCCACCACCTTGGTACGTTCTGGCGTGAGGTGTTTTGTACCAGGACCTAGGCAGTGACCAAGAAACACAACATGAGATTTGCAAAACTGTAATTTGTCTTTACTGGCTTTACACCCGCTGTCTGCAAGAAAACAAAGGAGGCTGAGTGAGGCCGCAACGCAGGTAGGTCTGTCCGGTGCACACAGTAGGAGATCATCAACATACTGAAGCAGGGCCACACCTGGTGGGACCGTCCATGCATCAAGTACAAGCCTCATACATCGGGTGAATTGATTTGGGCTGTTTTGTGCCCCTTGTGGTAGGACAGTCCAGCAGTACTGTTTTCCTCGGAACGTGAAGGCAAACAGGTACTGGCAATCGGGGTGGAGCGGGACGGACATAAATGCATTGGCGAGATCGACCAAGGTGTACCAACAGGTTCCGGAAGGTATGGTGGACAGCAGAGTGTAAGGATTGGGGACCAAAGGTGTTTCTAGGATGGTCACCTTATTGATTTCTCTTAGATCGTGAACCATCCGGTAGGTATCAGGTTCGCCTTTCTTCCCTTTCTTTTTAACTGGGAAGAGTGGCGTGTTAGCGGGTGAGACGCAAGGTTTTAAAGCATTCAAGGCACATAACTCTGTAATAGTGGAGGCTATTGCGTCTTCCTGTGCCATGGCTAGGGGATATTGGCGGATCATGGGGGCTTTTTCCCCATCTTTGAGATATACCATGACTGGGGGTACGTGGAGATGGCCCAAGTCTGTCTTCCCTTTTGCCCAAAGGGTCTCTGGCACTGCTGAGAGAACCTGTGTATCTTCTGGGGTCAACACATATACAGAACAAGAAGGAGGCGGAGTGACCAAGTCTGCTGCCATGAGACAGAATACTTGGTGGTCGGCCGCAGAGGTACTGACATGAGCCTCACCGGAAGGATGGAGCTGAATACAGCACCCCAGGGGTCCCATCACATCGGTTCCCATGATGCAATCCCCAGCGGGTGACACCAGGAAGCGAGTGAGGACTCGTGACCCTTGAAAGGAGACTTCTATGGGCTCGGTCTCACGCATGGGTGTTGGTTCACCGGACACTCCAACGGCTATGGCTATGGAGTCTGAGAGGGGAATACTAAGATCATTGACTTGTGAGGTACTGACACATGATTTAGTAGCCCCTGTGTCAATTAAAAAGGGCACCTCCTTCCCCTGGATTTTTAGAGGCTGAAAAATTTGTGGCCCACGTGCGTCAGTAACTATAAGGGACACGGGGGAAGGAGTGCCAGACATTCATTGGTAATTGGTATACCCGTTATTTCCCTGTGGGCGGGATGATGTGGTATTGGCCGTACTTCCCTGTTGCCCCCTTTCGTCTGACATGTTCTGTCTAGGGCGTTTAGGGGCTCTACAATTACGGGCCAAGTGTCCAGTCTTCCCGCAGTTATAACACTTACGGGTCTCCCGCCTGGGGTCGTTAAGTCGGACTGTGTCCCCCTCCATGGTGTAATGTTTAACCATAACACCCTTTGCGTGGTCTTCTGTGTCCATGACAAATCCTACAGCTTTCTTATATAGATCACGCGGTTTGGCCTGTCGCCAATCGGGGGTACATGCTTTAACGCGTTCAGACAGGCGCTTATCTATTCCTTGCATAAAGGCTTCACAAAAAGCAGCATTACGTATTGCTTTTGGACAGTCATATAAACCCAGATCTCTGCCAACTTCCTCTAAACGGCCAAAGTAACATTCAATAGACTCGCCCTTGTTCTGTCTACACTGGGTTAGGGCTGTACGTCTCTCTTGGGCTTTGTTCTTAAACCAGGTCTTAACCTTGTCCACATATTGAGTACCACTAAGTAATGTCTGGGGGTCATCTGGGCGATCTTCAAGACCACAAAATTGAGCAATACTATTGTAAAGGCCCAGAGGACATTTTACATTCATAAGACATTCCATATCTGTCCAAGTGGCAGAGTAGTTTTTCTGTATGACTTCCAACTTTCTATGGAAAGCTGCTGGCTCTGTCTGGGGATCGGGCAGTTGCTGACACAGTGCCATCTGGTCTGTGGCGCTCCAGGGTCGCCATGTAGTGACTGTAGACCCGGGAGTTGGTCTATCTGCGTCCGTAGGTCTGTCATTAGAAGACGATGGTCTGTCAGTGTCCTCTTGTCTGACCGTGCCCAATGGTGGTCTCGGTCTGTTTGTTTCTCTATAATGGGTAGTGGAGGTTGTAACTGGGAACAAGGGAACCGGTTGTCTACACTGATCCCTGCGACGTGGAGTCCCACATACTGTACAGAGTTCTTTAAAACAGGCATTCTGTTGACCACAACGTGGACAGTCCCAAGCCGGACCTCTATTTACTTCAGGGCCCGGGGATCCTGATTGAGGGCTGTAGGGAGGTGTATCCATCTGGGCAGTAGCCTGTGGATACGTAGGAGGCAGGGGCGGCAAATTGGGATACAGAGAATTAAAGGGATTATTTGGAGACATTGGTGGAACGGCCGGGACGACAGGAGAGACTAATGGAACCGTAGGGTTTTCCATGGGAACGTCTATTGGTGGCCGGGCCGTAGGACAATAAACTAAAATGCCCTCGCCTCGGGATTCGGAGTCCCAGTGTTCGTCTTCTGCTGTTTTAGAGCAGTCCAGAATAGCCTTCATGCCTTTTTCCAAACCCTTATTTCTTATTTCCTTTCTATGCTTATCCTCATATTGTGACCAAAATTCATAATTGAATGTTCCCGCCTTCTTGAGGCCTATACGTTTGTAAACTTTATAGGCTTGTCTGCAAATGTCCTCCCCTTCTCTATCTTTAATTATCTCAATAGGAGTCTGATATATCTTAGATTGTTCAGACCCCATCTTGACCACTTCCGACTATTCTTCACTAAGTATACAGGACGTATATTTCACACAGTAAACTAAGATAATCACTGAGACTATCTGGGAACACACAGTTCCCTGTCCCGGAATAGATTTACAGAACTAAAACGTGGTCAACTTCAAACACTAGGATTCAGGGGAGACCAGACTTCGCCTCTTAGGGAACTTTTAGTAATATTATAACAGATCCAGAGTAACAATATGACTGCCAGAAATGAGACTATAACAATAACAATTATTTCAATCTCCAATACAGACAACATGACTCTTTAAGTCCCAATGAGTGAGTTCTTCCGTCTAGGACAGTTAAATGAACTTATTCACTCTAAAATATGGACGGGGCAGAAAATATAGGAAACAGGCAACAACCAACCTCTAGTCCGTTAGAGACACACAGATCAAAAGAATCCAGACTGTATAATAGTAAGATAAGCTCTTACCTCTACACCGGTGTTTTAGTCTGGGGTCTCAGAATCCAGTATCCACGTCAACGGGCCAGGAGTTGGTTTCAGTCTACTGGTTGCGATGTCCCGTAAAGATAAGCCCCGCCCCCTTAGTTGGGCGCCAAGAACTGTCGAGGGTTAATTTGTTCAAACAGACTGGTCAGCGATGTTGTCTGGTTCCGAATTGACCTAAGCAGGAGCGCTCCTTGAGAGTCAAAGTACTGACCATTACACACGGTATATGGTGAAACAATGAACTCTAAGTTTTTATTTGCATAGTCTTAGTCTTTATAGAAGATCGCCCACGCAGGGACGCGACCTCTGGTAATACAGGGAATAACCTCGTGATTTCCATACATCTTAAACTCATGATTTTTGTATCTGACAATAAACTTTTGACATTTAGACTTGTGATATATGACCTTAGACAAACATATTTTTCTTTAAGGAACTGATGACTCTCTGTGGTCAAGCCATCTGCTATGGTGAACTTCCTGATTCCACTAGGCCAGACGTAGACCTTGTGTAATAGTCATGAGTTCTGTACACACACAAAATATTTGCAATATATATTCATTTTGATTGATATATATTCATTTTTGATTGATATATATTCATTTTTGATAGGCGACATATATTAATTCCTTTACAGCCCCTCTTGGCCCTTATCACCGGGAATACAGTGGAGCAAAGAATAAAAATCATTACTCACTTCTCCTGGCGTTCTGCGCCGCTGCTGCAGGCTGTCGCTCCCTCCTGGTCCACGGCAGAGCATTGCTTTCTCTACGAAGGGCTTTAAATCCCCGCCTCCAGAAACACACGTGCCTTCAGCCAATCACAGCCAATGACAATGATGTCATTGAATGGCTGTGATTGGCTGAAGGCACGTGTGTTTCTGGAGGCGGGGATTTCAAGCCCTGTGTCCAGAAAGCAATGCTCTGCCGGGGACCAGGAGGGAGCGACAGCCTGCAGCAGCACCGCAGAACGCCAGCAGAAGTGAGTAATGATTTTTATTCTTTGCTCCACTGTATTCCCGGCGTATAAGGTGACAGTTGGGGGGTCGTCTTATACGCCCCGTCGCCTTATACGCCGGTATATATTTTTATTGTAACACATTTCTGGATGAATTGCAGGGAAGGGCTTATATATTTAAGCCCTTCCCGACAATTCATCCCGCGATCGCCGGCAGCCCATTGGTTTCAGTGGAACCTGCTGTATTGCTGGCTCCATTGAATTCAATGGGCAAACATCGTTCTTCTCTGCCACAGCTGTTACAGCTATGGCAGAGGAGAACGATCTTTATGCTGACAGTGCGGGGGGGGGCACTCTTGCCGCTATTGTGGCTTAATAGTGGGACCTGGGAACTTGAGATGCAGCCCAACATGTAGCCCCTCGCCTGCCCTATCTGTTGCTGTGTCGTTCCCATCACTTTCTTGAATTGCCCAGATTTTCACAAACGAAAACCTTAGCGAGCATCGGCGATATACAAAAATGCTCGGGTCGCCCATTGACTTCAATGGGGTTCGTTACTCGAAACGAACCCTCGAGCATTGCGAAAAGTTCGTCCCGAGTAACGAGCACCCGAGCATTTTGGTGCTCGCTCATCTCTAATCATCACCTCACCACCAGCCATACAACAACCATTATTCATTATCACATTTCTTATAATAAACCTCAGCATTTACATAATGAACTTCAATCACTATAGCAATTCCCCTAATAAACATCAGCATTTATATCATTTACCTCAATAAACATCACTATTTTATGTCACTTATCTAAGTAAACTCTAGCTAGGATAATATTTAACCAACTACACAAGGTTAATGTTTTTATCCACCCTTATACCCATACAAGACCATTAGATCAGCCCCTCTTAAATAGTCAGCATAGAACAAACCTATGTTACAGAGCGCTGGTCATATTGGGAAAACAAGACCAGCGTGGGGTTTTTTTTTTGGGGGGGGGGGGGGGGTGCTGGGAGTTGCTATAGCTCAGCCAGCCAATTAGCCTCTGCTTTAGTAAATCTATTCCAGCTCTTCCTTGTGGAGGACACCAGTCATAATCCTCACCTCGTCTGTGTCTGGTCAAGTCAGCAGCTCCAGTGCTGTTCTTCTCTCAGATCAGTCTGTTTGCTGTTGTAACATCTATCTAGTTGCTCTTTCGACATTGGTTTTCCATCATTTTTTTTTGTGTACTTTACATCTATGCGGCATATATTGTTATTTATTGTTGTACCATATGCCAGTTTACTAACTAGGAAGAGTAGGGTTGCCCTTATCAGAGCGAGTGCTTTGCTTTTAAATAGGGTCTCATCACATTAGTAGGTTAGGGTCAGATTTCCCATTCCCCAACTTTTTGATTCTGTTATAAATATTTCATGTTCCCCACGTTATTTTATTGTGTATACACATCCTTTTAGTACAACTATTTATGATCCAGAAAAGGTATTTTGTATCCAACTCAGATGTAACACCCCAATAAAACTTTATAATAACCCACTAGTAATTGTGAGTCATTAAATTTATTAGCTCAGTCCCTTTCACTCTAATATTATAAAGCTGCTTTTAGGTTGACAATGGAGACTCTTAGTACTTCGCCTCTGTGCAATCTACAGCATATCCACCCCTGCAAAGTACATGAAAAACTAACAGTGCACTTTATTAGCACCAGAAACTAGATTTAATACTTAGACATAGATGACATAATCAATGGTTACCTCTCAGGCTATGTATGAATGAGAGTAAATCAACACTAATAAATGTTCTTTTACTTCATGGGAAAATATTACATTAATGGATTAGTAATTATAGTATCTGATATTTTCCTGCTGCTGGATATTAAATTTAAAATAATCCCTTATTTCTCAGTATGTTCCCTGCTGTGTAAAGAAACCTATTATTCCATAGTGCCGAACCATCCTCCCACAGCAGGAAAAGCACCTCACTCACAAATTACACTGTATCACATAGGTTTTATCAGGTCACCATGTGTGCAGGGGGCGAATGGGGTGACCTAACCCACTTACAGGAAATCTAAAAAAGCAATCACGGAGGAGGCATCTACATTTCACTTTTCAACGCTCACCTTTCCTACTTACTGCCCGACATAACCTTTCTTCATTGATTTAGGGGCACGTATAAGATAAAACCTACCCCTCCAGCAAGTTTTCTTCATATTTGAGAATCAAGTAATAGGTTTCCAACTTTCTGGATAATGACTTTTATCAGATGATGTAGGTCAGGTTGTGCTAGATTGTTAAGATGTAAGCCCTATATGCTTTGCCTTGTCACTTCTGTCTTATGACCTAGGTAAACATTTTTTTGTCAGGTATTTCGGATGTACGCAATACATGCACGGGCAATAATGTTATTAGGAAATATCTGTTGGTGCTCTGTGCCATCTTAGAAAATAACTTGCGGGAGGAAACCTAAATTCAACACAGTCTACGCCTGGAAGGAACACAGATGAATACCAATTCTTATAGACCGGACAGCTGCCGATGCCCATTGAGCCTGGGGAGGGGGCTACTGAGGGATGGGATCAATCCGGTCCTCATTCTTGGAAATCAATTGTATTCAGGTCTTTAAGGCATAGATTGGTGCTGGTTGAAATGGCCTTTCCACCATCTGATTTGGTCTGCATTGGAGGCAAATGATTGCAATTGTAATACTCTATTTAACCCCAATACAGTGTCCCCATTGTCAGCAGCACATTCCACATCTACATGGGAAGATGTACTTCTGACAGCAATGATTTTTTTTTGTTGCACAAAAGATGTGATCAGCTGTAGAAGGAGCATTTGCTACGAACATGATGAACATTGTTATGCCCAATCATAGGCCCTTATAGAAGGACCTTCAAATCACCATAGTACCTTGTGCATGCTCTGGCTAAAGGGCCTTTCACACAGCTCAATAACAGGCAGGAAAGTTCATAGGAAAACTGCACCTGATTAGCTATTAAACAAGCAAACACTGATGAGCTTTCTTGGGGCGGATTCAGAAAAGCGTAGGTGTAACTACATTTGGTGGCTCAGAGCATAGTTGCACCTGAACAGGGGGAATTCCTTCCCCTTCTCTGGCTTTTCAAACTCCGTACCAGAGTGCAGGAGTTTGAAAATAACCATTGGCTGTGCAATTAAAGGGGTTGTCTCGCGAAACAAAGTGGGGGTATACACTTCTGTATGGCCATATTAATGCACTTTGTAATGTTCATTGTGCATTAATTATGAGCCATACAGAAGTTATTCACTTACCTGTTCCGTTGCTAGCGTCCTCGTCTCCATGGTGCCGTCTAATTTTCAGCGTCTAATCGCCCGATTAGACGCGCTTGCGCAGTCCGGTCTTCTTCTTTTCTGAATGGGGCCGCTCGTGACGGAGAGCGGCTCCTCGTAGCTCCGCCCCGTCACGTGCCGATTCCAGCCAATCAGGAGGCTGGAATCGGCAATGGACCGCACAGAAGACCTGCGGTCCACCGAGGGTGAAGATCCCGGCGGCCATCTTCTCAAGGTAAGTAAGAAGTCACCGGAGCGCGGGGATTCAGGTAAGCACTATCCGTTTTTTTTTTTTAACCCCTGCATCGGGTTTGTCTCGCGCCGAACAGGGGGGGCTATTGAAAAAAAAAAAACCCGTTTCGGCGCGGGACAACCCCTTTAACGTCCGAGAAAAGAGCTGATGAAAACAAAATCACTGAAATCTTATTGAAATCAGTGGTTTCATTTCTTCACGTTATCATGGCCGCATAATGGGAGAAAACCACGTTCGTCTGAATCCGCCCTTATGCTGCAATAAAAATTATCATTGTTGACAGCACATCTCCTCATATGGACAGAGGACACAATGCTAACAGCAATGAAAGTGTATGGGAAGGAACAATCACATGAACCCCAGCAGCAGCTTGTATAAAGGCCATTTAAAAGAGTATCAATCTCCTTGACTGGTGCTTGATATTGGGGTCATCCTTGTTATAGTTGCCCAGTTAGGATGTGGATATCGTTGTGGATGGTGATTTTGATTCACACATTATAACTATGACAAGACTGAGTCTGCCAGACCGTTGTCATGAGGACGTAGAAGTAGAGTAGTTGCAGGCTTTGGGTCTTTTATTTTAGACATTAACGAAAAAAAGAAGTAAGCAATTACACATAAAATATTTTCTCACTTTTCTTGAACATTACCCAGCCTACTAAATTACTCTCTAAAGGGTTTCTTGGGATTAAACTATTGATGACCTATGCTCAGGATACATCATTAATAGTTGATTGGTAAGGCTCTGCTGCTCGCTCAGGCCCCCCACTAATTAGTTGATTGAAAAAAAACACAGAGCTCAGGTAAAAGTTGCAACCTCTCCTCAGGTATGTGAAGTCATAATCATCAGTCACATGGTGTCCAAGATCAAACCTGGAACCTCCTGTGCTCCAGACAGTTTCTCTCGCCAATGAGCTATCCAGCTTGCTGGACAAGCTCTTCTGCTGACCATAGCATTGTCCTGGCTCCTGATCTAGTTCCTGCCTCTCTGTCCTGGCCCTGTTCTGCTACTAATTAGCACTTCCTATATAAGCCTGGCCATTCCAGACACTCCTTGCGTGATGATTGTGCTCCACAGCCTTGCTCTTCTCTTTTTTTCTAAACTACAAGTGACTTGAAGACTTCCTGTTAACGACTCTTGGCTTCCCTCTCGACAATGCTATTCGCCTCATTCTTCTGTACTGCATACCGAGACCCCCCGATGCTGACTTATGGCTTTCTATCGGATTACGTTGCTTGCCTCATCCTTCTCTACTGCATACCAAGACCACCTGTTGCTGATTCCTGGCTTATCCCTGATTACCTCTCCAGATCTGTATGGCTATTACACCCATGGCTCCTGCCCAGTGCCTGTAAGATGCTACACATGGGCAGAGAACAGCTCAGTCACATCCAAGTGAATGACACTAAGTTGCTATACCAGGCACAGTCAGTACACAATGTATGGCACTGTGCTTGGTATGGACAGAAGCAGCTACTGTCACTTCAGTCAGCTGATTGGCAGTAGCAGGACCTTGTCAATCAACTATTGTAGACCTATCCTGAGAATAGGTCATTAATAGTATAGTCCCGGAAAACACCTTTAAGTGCTTCTCACAATTCCAAGAATCAATGTCCCTATGACAATACTAAAGCTATCAGACCACAATGCAGAAAATGTTATTACGGGAATACTCAAGTTCTTTTGCTTCAAGCATTGATAACTCTACATAAAGCTATTTAAAACTAAGTCCATCTGTGGTGATTTTTAAAGTTAAGTATCCCAATCATAAGCTATTGTTGCATTTAGATGCGGAAAAAAGCAGACAATGTGAAGTCTTCCAAGAAATCGTCCAGAATGTTATGTTAGTGCAGTCTGTGAGATTGTTTGAGTGCGAGAGACAATTAAGGGGTGAAGGGGGAATACATATTTAAGATGTATCCTATTTTACAAGCAGAAATGCAGCAAAATAAAGTAAGATGTTTCCGTAGAACGGCTGTAAATGAAATCAGGGTCTGATGGGATTAGCTCCAGACAAAACTGAAGGTTAACTGAATTAATAAGTCAATGTCCTTGCATGGGAATCCTCCAAAGGTCTTAGAGGAAACCTGTTCGGTCACTGCTTAATCTTCATTGAATTTTTAGCGAATCAATAGAAATGCATTTAGTACCTGGGGACTGTGCGGGTTACAAGGTTCAACACATAAAAGAGGGACCGCGCTGATTCTTCAGGATTAACCACATGTTGGTTTGACTTATATGAGAACACTACAGGGGGGACATAAAATAAGAGTAATGACAGATCATATGGAAGCTGGAAAGGTTGCAGTATAGGATGAAGCTTGTTATCTTCCACTGATGTAGCCACCTTGTCTTATGAAATGGGTAATATTCATTAAGAAAATGCTACAATATATGTGACTCATTGGTTGTAGCTTAGTTACATAGCAGTCTGAGCTGCAAAGGAATCTGAGCAATTCGGAACTACACCTTTGGTCTCATCAGTCTCCTGTTCTGTCCCCTATGCTTTACACTGCAGCACCCAAACCATCAATACTGAGCCAGATAATCCCCATTAATGGGGTTGTACAAGAATAGACTTTTATTACCTATCTATAGGATAGGTGATAAAACTGATCAGTGGAGGTCTCACTAGTGAGACCCCTACCGATCCTTAAAACAGAGGTCCGGTGTCCCCCTCTTTTTGTCACTGCAAGTCGCAGCACTTACTCGCAGTGATGTCAGATGAGACAGGTGATAAAAGTCTATTCTGGTACAACCCCTTTAAAGGGGATAATAATTTTGCTAAAGGGGTTTTGCAAGACTAACCTATTGATGAACTATCTTCTGACTTATCAGCTGATCTTTGGGCCGTATGCAACCAATATGTTGCCAGAAACACACAGCTCCGTACACACTGAAGTGGTCTGTGATGGTATTGCAGGCACAGTTTTCATTCAAATGAAGGGTTCAACCCTTTAAGTAACCAGTTTTATATGTTTAGTGTCTTTAAAGGGGTTTTCCATGCATAGGCTATCAATGTGTGGTTGTTGGGTTACCACCGTTAGAACTCCTACCTAGCAAAATGAAAAGGCATTGTTACAGCCTCTTTACTGCAGTACTGTCCTGGCAAGGACTGCAGCTCAGCCCTACTCATTTGAAAGGGCTAAATCTCAATTTCAGACACAGCTGAAGGTACATGGACATTGCTGTATCAAGCATTTGCAGAATATAGTGAGAGAGAGAGAGCGTAGGAGCTTACAAAATCTAAAAAGTAGTTGCACAATGCTAAAATCCATATGATTATTCAAAATTATTGGCCTTGCCTATATTTGATCTTGACAGCTGTTATTTTACAGCTGAATGTAAGTTGCCAATTAGAGATGAGCGAACGTGTTCTTCCGAGCTTGATATTCGTGCGAATATTAGGGTGTTCGGGATGTTCGTTATTCGTAACGAACACCATGCGGTGTTCTGGTTACTTTCACTTCCTTCCCTGAGACGTTAGCGCGCTTTTCTGGCCAATTGAAAGACAGGGAAGGCATTACAACTTCCCCCTGCGTCGTTTAAGCCCTATACCACCCCCCTGCTGTGAGTGGCTGGCGAGATCAGGTGTTCGCCTAATATAAAAGTCGGCCCCTCCCGCGGCTCGCCTCAGATGCCTGGTGAGTTAGATGAGGGACAGTGCTGTTTGTACCGGAGCTGCTGTAGGGAAAGAATTGGTAGTTAGTGTAGGCTTCAGGACCCCCCAAAGGTCCTTATTAGGGCCACTGATAGCTGTGTGTTGGCTGCTGTTAGCAGTGGCAAATTTTTTTTCTTCTCAAAATCGGCTCTGCAGAGCGTTGCACCCGGCATTAGGGACAGAAGTGCTGCATAGGCAGGGAGAGTGTTAGGAGTGAGTGTAGCCTTCAAGAACCTCAACGGTCCTTTCTAGGGCCATATTTAACCGTGTGCAGTACTGTCCAGGCTGCTGTTAGCTGTGCTGCATTTTTTTTTGCTTCTCAAAATCGCCTCTGCAGAGCATTGCACCCTCCATTGATACTGCAGGAAAAGAATTGTATAGGCAGGGCCACAACAAAGTTATTATTCATTGAATATACGCAGTGCTGCCTTTTGGTGCCAAAAAACGGAAAATAATTCTATTTGTCCTGCCTCTGTCCGTCCTAACGCCGCTGGACACGTGTCGGCTGCGTGTGCAACCTGTAAAAATCAGACGCACCCAGCTACGTTTTACTCCTGGCTTTGCCATTTGCTTTCCTTAATTGGGAAAAAAAATACCTGCTCTGCCACAGTTAATAACTCTGCTACCCTCACGTTCTGTGACACATTAGCAGGAAAACAGCACAGTTATTAAACTTCTCATGTTCATAGAATATACGCAGTGCTGCCTTTTGGTGCCAAAAAACGGAAAATAATTCTATTTGTCCTGCCTCTGTCCGTCCTAACGCCGCTGGACACGTGTCGGCTGCGTGTGCAACCTGTAAAAATCAGACGCACCCAGCTACGTTTTACTCCTGGCTTTGCCATTTGCTTTCCTTAATTGGGAAAAAAAATACCTGCTCTGCCACAGTTAATAACTCTGCTACCCTCACGTTCTGTGACACATTAGCAGGGACACAGCACAGTTATTAAACTTCTCATGTTCATTGAATATACGCAGTGCTGCCTTTTGGTGGAAAAAAACTGAAATAAAAAATCTATTTGTCCAGCCTCTGTCCGTCCTAAGGGCTGTGGACACGTGTGAGCTGCGTGAACAACGTTGAAAAATCAGACGCACCCAGCTACGCTTTACTGCTGGCTTCGCCATTTGCTTTCCTTAATTGGGAAAAAAATACCTGCTCTGCCAGAGTTATAATAACTCTGCTACCCTCACGTTCTGTGACACATTAGCAGGGACACAGCACAGTTATTAAACTTCTCATGTTCATTGAATATACGCAGTGCTGCCTTTTGGTGGAAAAAAACTGAAAACAAATCTATTTGTCCAGCCTCTGTCCGTCCTAAGGGCTGTGGACACGTGTGAGCTGCGTGAACAACGTTGAAAAATCAGACGCACCCAGCTACGCTTTACTGCTGGCTTCGCCATTTGCTTTCCTTAATTGGGAAAAAAATACCTGCTCTGCCAGAGTTATAATAACTATGCTACCCTCACGTTCTGTGACACATTAGCAGGGACACAGCACAGTTATTAAACTTAGATTATTCATTCACTAGAGGCAGTGGGGCCTTTCGTTTTCCAAAAAGGGAAAAAATTATATTTGGCCTGCAGTCTTGCGCCAATTTATTTCCTGCCTGTGAAATCAAATCACTGGTAATACAGCATGCTGAGGGGTAGGGCTAGGCCTAGAGGACGTGGACGCGGCCGAGGACGCGGAGGGCCAAGTCAGGGTGTGGGCACAGGCCGAGCTCCTGATCCCGGTGTGTCGCAGCCGACTGCTGCGCGATTAGGAGAGAGGCACGTTTCTGGCGTCCCCACATTCATCGCCCAATTAATGGGTCCACGCGGGAGACGGTTATTAGAAAATGAGCAGTGTGAGCAGGTCCTGTCCTGGATGGCAGAAAGTGCTTCGAGCAACCTATCGTCAACACGCAGTTCTGCGCCGTCCACTGCTGCAAATCCGAATCCTCTGTCTGCTGCTCCTCCTTCCTCCCAGCCTCCTCACTCCACTACAATGACACCTGCTCAGGAGCGGGAACACTCCCAGGAACTGTTCTCGGGCCCCTGCTTAGATTGGGCAGCAGCGGTTCCTCTCCCACCAGAGGAGTTTATAGTCACTGATGCCCAACCATTCGAAAGTTCCCGGGGTCCGGGGGATGAGGCTGGGGACTTCCGCCAACTGTCTCAAGAACTTTCTGTGGGTGAGGAGGACGATGACGATCAGACACAGTTGTCTTGCAGTGAGGTAGTAGTAAGGGCAGTAAGTCCGAGGGAGCAGCGCACAGAGGATTCGGAGGAAGAGCAGCAGGACGATGAGGTGACTGACCCCACCTGGTGTGCAACGCTTACTCAGGAGGACAGGTCTTCAGAGGGGGAGTCAAGGGCATCAGCAGGGCAGGTTGCAAGAGGCAGTGCGGTGGCCAGGGGTAGAGGCAGGGCCAGACCGAATAATCCACCAAGTGTTTCCCAAAGCGCCCCCTCGCGCCATGCCACCCTGCAGAGGCCGAGGTGCTCTAAGGTCTGGCAGTTTTTCACAGAGACGCCTGACGACCGACGAACAGTGGTGTGCAACCTTTGTTGCGCAAAGCTCAGCCGGGGAGCCAACACCAACAGCCTCACCACCACCACCATGCGCAGGCATATGATGGCCAAGCACCCCACAAGGTGGGACGAAGGCCGTTCAGCGCCTCCGGTTTGCACCCCTGCCTCTCCCCCTGTGCCCCAACCTGCCACTGAGATGCAACCCCCCTCTCAGGACACAGGCACTACCGCCTCATGGCCTGCACCCACACCCTCATCTCCGCTGTCCTCGGCCCCATCCAGCAGTGTAGTTCAGCGCACCGTCCAGCCGTCGCTTGCGCAAGTGTTCGAGCGCAAGCGCAAGTACGCCGCCACGCACCCGCACGCTCAAACGTTAACCGTCCGCATCGCAAAATTCATCAGCCTTGAGATGCTGCCGTATAGGGTTGTGGAAACAGAGTCCTTCAAAAGTATCATGGAGGCGGCGGCCCCGCGCTACTCAGTTCCCAGTCGCCACTACTTTTCCCGATGTGCCGTCCCAGCCCTGCACGACCACGTCTCCCGCAACATTGTACGCGCCCTCACCAACGCGGTTACTGCCACGGTCCACTTAACTACGGACACGTGGACAAGCACAGGCGGGCAGGGCCACTACATCTCCCTGACGGCACATTGGGTGAATTTAGTGGAGGCTGGGACAGAGTCAGAGCCTGGGACCGCTCACGTCCTACCCACCCCCAGAATTGCGGGCCCCAGCTCGGTGCTGGTATCTGCGGAGGTGTATGCTTCCTCCACTAAAGCACCCTCCTCCTCCTCCTCTGTCTCGCAATCAAGATGTGTTAGCAGCAGCATGTCGCCAGCAGTCGGTGTCGCGCGGTGTGGCAGCACAGCGGTGGGCAAGCGTCAGCAGGCCGTGCTGAAACTACTCAGCTTAGGCGATAAGAGGCACACGGCCCACGAACTGCTGCAGGGTCTGACACAGCAGACCGACCGCTGGCTTGCGCCGCTGAGCCTCCAACCGGGCATGGTCGTGTGTGACAACGGCCGTAACCTGGTGGCGGCTCTGCAGCTCGGCAGCCTCACGCACGTGCCATGCCTGGCCCACGTCTTTAATTTGGTGGTTCAGCGCTTTCTGAAAAGCTACCCACGCTTGTCAGACCTGCTCGTAAAGGCGCGCCGGCTCTGCGCACATTTCCGCAAGTCCCACACGGACGCTGCCACCCTGCGCACCCTGCAACATCACTTTAAGCTGCCAGTGCACCGACTGCTGTGCGACGTGCCCACACGGTGGAACTCTACGCTCCACATGTTGGCCAGGCTCTATGAACAACGGAGAGCTATAGTCGAATACCAACTCCAACATGGGCGGCGCAGTGGGAGTCAGCCTCCTCAATTCCTTTCAGAAGAGTGGGCCTGGTTGGCAGACATCTGCCATGTCCTTGGTAATTTTGAGGAGTCTACCCAGGTGGTGAGCGGCGATGCTACAATCATTAGCGTCACCATTCCTCTGCTATGCATCTTGAGAAATTCCCTGCAAACCATAAAGGCAGCTGCTTTGCGCTCGGAAACGGGGGCGGGGGAAGACAGTATGCCGCTGGATAGTCAGGGCACCCTCCTGTCTATTTCTCAGCGCGTACAGGAGGAGGAGGAGGAGCATGAGGAGGATGAGGAGGAGGGGGAAGAGACAGCTTGGGCCGCTGCTGACGGTACACCGGCTGATTGCCTGTCATCCTTTCAGCGTGTATGGCCTGAGGAGGAGGAGGAGGAGGAGGAGGATCCTGAAAGTGATCTTCCTAGTGAGGACAGCCATGTGTTGCGTACTGGTACCCTGGCACACATGGCTGACTTCATGTTAGGATGCCTTTCTCGTGACCCTCGCGTTGCACGCATTCTGGCCACGACGGATTACTGGGTGTACACACTGCTCGATCCACGGTATAAGGAGAACCTGCCCACTCTGATTCCCGAAGAGGAAAGGGGTTCGAGAGTGTTGCTATACCACAGGACCCTTGCGGACAAGCTGATGGTAAAATTCCCAGCCGACAGTGCTAGTGGCAGAAGGCGCAGTACCGAGGGCAAGGTAGCAGGGGATGTGCGTAGATCGAGCAGCATGTACATCCCAGGCAGTGCAACAGTCTTTAAGGGCCTGGCCAGCTTTATGGCTCCCCACCAAGACTGTGTCACCGCTCCCCAGTCACGGCTGAGTCGGCGGGAGCACTGTAAAAGGATGGTGAGGGAGTACGTAGCGGATCGCACGACCATCCTTGGTGACGCCTCTGCCCCCTACAACTACTGGGTGTCGAAGCTGGACATGTGGCCTGAACTAGCGCTGTATGCCCTTGAGGTGCTTGCTTGTCCTGCGGCTAGCGTCTTGTCGGAAAGGGTGTTTAGTGCGGCTGGGGGAATCATCACAGATAAGCGTAGCCGCTTGTCAACCGACAGTGCCGACAGGCTAACACTCATCAAGATGAACAAAGGCTGGATTTCCCCAGACTTCTGTTCTCCACCAGCGGACAGCAGCGATACGTAAGCAATACGTAGGCTGCACCCGCGGATGGAAGCTACGTTCTCTCTCACCATCCAAAACGGGGACATTTCTGCTTCATCAATCTGTGTCTAATATTCCTCCTCCTCCTCCTGCTCCTCCTCCTGAAACCTCACGTAATCACGCTGAACGGGCAATTTTTCTTAGGGCCACAAGGCTCACTCAAATAATTTTTCTGAACAATTTTTATAAGTTTCAATGCGCTTAAAAGCGTTGGAACTTTAACTTGAACCAATTTTTCGTTACACTGGGCTGCCTCCAGGCCTAGTTAGTTACCACTTAAGCCACATTAACCAAAGCGATTAATGGGTTTCACCTGCCCTCTTGGCTGGCCATGGCCAATTTTTGGGATGTACATTAGTACTGTTGATACAGCAATTTTTGTGGGCCCTCGCCTACGGTGTAATCAAATTAATTTTTAGCCCACCTGCATTACAGCTGACGTTACCTCAGCTGTGTTGGGCAATGCAATGGGATATTTCTTTGTACCGCCGGTGGCTTCCTGGCACCCACCCAGGCAGTGGGTCCACAGGGAGTGTAACCTACATGTGTCCACTTGTAAAGAACCCCAGTCAGACTGGGGCATGCAGTGTGGGCCGAAGCCCACCTCTATTACGCACGACATTACTACCTCAGCTGTGTTGGGCAATGCAATGGGATATTTCTATGTACCGCCGGTGGGTTCCAGGGAGCCACCCATGCTGTAGGTGCACACAGAGTTTTTAATACATCTGTACACTTCTAAAGAACCCCAGTCTGACTGGGGCATGCAGTGTGGGCCGAAGCCCACCTGTATTACGCACGACATTACTACCTCAGCTGTGTTGGGCAATGCAATGGGATATTTTTATGTACCGCCGGTGGGTTCCAGGGAGCCACCCATGCTGTCGGTCCACAGGGACTTCACAATAGGGAGTTGTACCTGGCTGTGTCTATGAATTAAAAAACGCGGTCTGACTGGGGCATGCAGACACCTTGACAGAATGAATAGTGTGTGGCACATAGGTTCCCCATTGCTATGCCTACGTGTGCAGCTCCTGATGGCGGTGGCACAGGATTCTATTTCTCATTGCTTCTGTACAGCATTGTGGGCTATCGCCCCGCCCCTTTTAAAGAGGGTCGCTGCCTAGCCGTGCCAACCCTCTGCAGTGTGTGCCTGCGGTTCCTCCTCATGGCAGACGCACTTCTAAATAGACATGAGTGTGGCGTGGCATGAGGGCAGCTGAAGGCTGCGCAGGGACACTTTGGTGTGCGCTGTGGGGGGGAGGGGGGGCGGTTGGTCAGCATGTAACCCAGGAGAAGTGGCAGCGGAGTGTCATGCAGGCAGTGATTGTGCTTTGTTGTAGCTAGTGTGGTGCTTAGCAAAGGTATGCCATGCTAATGAGGGCTTTTCAGAAGTAAAAGTTGTTGGGGGGGGGGGGGGGGCCCACTCTTGCCGGTATTGTGGCTTAATAGTGGGACCTGTGAACTTGAGATGCAGCCCAACATGTAGCCCCTCGCCTGCCCTATCCGTTTCTGTGTCATTCCCATCACTTTCTTGAATTGCCCAGATTTTCACACATGAAAACCTTAGCGAGCATCGGCGAAATACAAAAATGCTCTGGTCGCCCATTGACTTCAATGGGGTTCGTTGTTCGAAACGAACCCTCGAACATCGCGGGAAGTTCGTTCCGAATAACGAACACCCGAACATTTTGGTGTTCGCTCATCTCTATTGCCAATCCTAGAGATATGTTTAGTGTAAAAAAGTTGTTTTTGACTGTTTGCGAACAAGTTATAGCAGAGAAAAAATTCTAAAATTCTGTAAGAAAATCTAAACATACAACTACTACGGGGGAGATTTAAACAGTAACTGAACTTTTTTACAAACTTTTGATATGTAAGAGCGACATGTCAAAAGTTTTGATCAGTGGGGGTCCTGCTGCTGAGAGCCCTGCTGATTGTTGAAACAAGGGGGCTGCAGGTCTACAGACCTCCATGCCTTCATCTTCAGCTGCGATGAGGAGCCGTCAAGCAGTGAAGACAGCTGAAGGGGCACAACACTGGGGTGAGCGCAGCATCCCCTTCGTTTTAGCAATCAATGGGGATCTCAGCAGGACCCTCACTGATCAGAACTTTTGACGTGACACTCTGACATGTGAAAAGTTTGTAAAAAGTGCAGTTACATTTCAAAACACTAAATTCTAGCACAAATTGAAGAAACTAAGTGGAGTGCATGATGTGGATAGTTTTAAAAAGTGTCTAGAAAGATAGGTGGTGGTTAAAAGAAGTCATAAAATGCAGCATACATATTGATGGTGAGGACCGTTTATTTTGGCCACTCTTATAATGCATGCCAGTTAAGTGGAAGAGAAAAATATCTACCAAGCCTAGTGATTTTATTATACATGCGGCATTGTGATGAGTTTTACATGATCTCTTTAAGGCAATATTAATAAATCTGAACTTGTGTGTTTAAAAAAACACAAAAAACACTCTAAGGCCTCCTTCACATGAGCGGCATTTTATTGCTCCGATAGCCGTGCTAAAAAATCGTGACTTTTGTCGTCCATTCACATGCCTGGCTGTGGCGAAGTAACGGCGAAGTAACGGCGCAGCCCTGAAATCCCTTGGTCGGCAGAACGGCTTTAAATGACTTAAATGCCTCAACTAGAGGCAGCTGTCATTGTTTGGCAGGGCTTAAACTCCCTCCCCCTGCCTTTGCCGATCAGCTCCCATAGACTCCTCCAATGCTTAAAAGGGCTGTGGAAAAATTGTCGCTGTAGTAATAAAGATTATTAATTAGTCAAAAGATAGGACTAGTCAAGAATTATCGTTGGTCATTTGATGATTGAACGATTTTGAACGCTAACCTTGCCGTGTAAATGAGCCTTAATAGGCGTAGAAGCTTTTATCTTAAACATTCAAGTGGGGTGTTTCTTGCACAATTTTGGTGTTAATCACTTCTACAGCCTTGACATTATATCTCAATTGACTCACTGAACCTGATGCCTCTGCCAACATCATGGCAAAACTAACTCCATGAACCAGTGCAAAGTAGTGCTAGACAAGATTTCACTGCTAAAGAAACAATAGTCCTTATTTATGGTTGAAGTTGCTCCAGATTTGGTCATGATGGCTCAAGCAATATTTCCGAAGTCCTTTCTTTACAATGAAACAGACAATGGGCCATATTTACAAAGACCATCATTACATATGTTTGTTTAAGTAAATTTTGCTCCTGTTTAACGGCAACAAACATGATAAAATGTGCAAGCCTCTTACTACTTATGCTACATTTAGTGTCCCTTCTTCATGCTATACTGAAACCTACGCCAGCTACGAGCCGTGGAAGCCGTCCGTCATGCTATCTTCCGCTGTAACACAGAGGAATATAGAGTGAAAATGCTTCCCCGCCTACCGCCGGCCGTGTCATATGACACGGCTGGCGCTTCATTTGATGCTGTGGGCGTGTCACATGACACTGCCTGCTCATCACATGACACTGCTGGCGTGTCATGCGCTGTACTGCGCATGCGGCCGGAGCGTCATGCGGGACGTCGGGCAGTGGATCCGGAGGTAAGTATGGGGTCTCCGGGGGGGCGCCGTGACAGGCTTCACTGCGGTATTTCGCTTGCGGAGCCCATCACGGCCGTGGGCATTAGGCCTAAAACTTTTGCACAGTACAGTATATAAATAACAAACATTAAACATCCCTCTACAATTGCACAACTGCAACAGGTTGGGCCGGGGTCACATCTGCATTGGAACCTCCAGTCGGCGGTTTTGTTGCAGATCCGGCTAAAAAGGCTAGAGCAAATAGCACTGCGTGCAGCGTTTTTTTGTTTTTTTCATCTAAAAGCCGGACAGCTAAGTGGAAAATGAACTAACCCATAATAGTCAATGAGATTCATTCGGCACTGTTTGGTCCCACCCTGAGATGGAGCCGTATGACTGCGGGGGCAGGAAAGCAGCTGGGCGCAAGTGTGAAACCACCTTTAGTGGTTTGTATGTAGCCACTTATTTGACTTCTGCTCTAAAGATGATACCACACTATGAAGCATACTTCTCTTGTATATTTCCTTTGACTATAGAGAGGATTTGGAGCTTTGTATCAGAAAAGTGAAGTTGCCTATTAGAAAGATATATTAAAAAAATTACTCAGAACAAAATTTGCGACCAATAATGTCATAATTATAAAATGTGGAGACTCACTTGAAGGTGATAATGACAGCTACAGTATGTTAGCTATTATCCTTTTACACTATAGCTAAGACATGGCCACTTAAAATCTTCTAAAGTCAAGGACTAGTGATGAGCATACTTTGCTGACCTATTCCAAAACATTTGATGTGATGTGATCTGAATTAGTTTGAACCAAAATGTTGTATAACACTGTCTAAGAAACATAAAAGCCATGCAAACCACTCTCGAGTATAACACAGGGCTTTTATGGCTTTTCCGGCTCACACGGGCAATGCGATCATCGGCCGCTCACATCATGGCTGCAGCACGGCAGAAAATCACATGAACGAGAGGCAGCCTTAAAGGGGTTGTCCCGCGCCGAAACGGTTTTTTTTTTTTTTTTCAACCCCCCCCCCCCCCCCCGTTCGGCGCGAGACAACCCCGATGCAGGGGTTAAAAAAGAACACCGCACAGCGCTTACCTGAATCCCCGCGCTCTGGTGACTTCTTACTTACCGGTTGAAGATGGCCGCCGGGATCTTCTCCCTCTGTGGACCGCAGCTCTTCTGTGCGGTCCATTGCCGATTCCAGCCTCCTGATTGGCTGGAATCGGCACGTGACGGGGCGGAGCTACACGGAGCTACACGGAGCCCCATTGAGAAGAGAAGAAGACCCGGACTGCGCGCGCGCGTCTAATTTGGCCAATAGACGGCGAAAATTAGACGGCAACCATGGAGACGAGGACGCCAGCAACGGAACAGGTAAGTGAATAACTTTTGATAACTTCTGTATGGCTCATAATTAATGCACAATGTACATTACAAAGTGCATTAATATGGCCATACAGAAGTGTATAGACCCACTTGCTTTCGCGGGACAACCCCTTTAATCAAGTCGTGACTGCATCTGCCAATTAAACACCCGTTCTGACGGCCGGGTGCAGTGTACATATGCCGCAGCCCCGAATACCATCGGGCGGGGGTAGAGAGTTTGTCTCTGCTAAACTCCCTCCCCTCCTCTGCCCCCTCTCCGCCCCTTGCCGGCTGCCAGCAAAGGGAGGGGCGGAATGGGGCAGGAGCTAGTATGTTAAATGCCAGGCCCTCTCTGCCCCTTGCCAGCAGCTGACGTAAACGATATGTGCAGACCCATCTTTTCCAGCCTGCGTAAAATCAGCCAGCCAGAATGCGTACCATGTGTGCTATATTTTCTACCTGGCCGATTTTACGTCCCTAAAACTCGCCCATCCGAACACATGCATTGGAATCCAATGCATCAGATGGTCATGATTTTCGGCCGGCATTTTATTGCACCACAATCACCGCGATAAAATGCCATGTGAATAAACCCTTCGACAGTGTTATACAAAAGTGTTCAAGAATAGTGTTCAGTAAACCCGAACCAGTATAGTCCTGTTTCAGGTAGAACTTTGCCAAAAGGTTGATTCAGGTTTGTGCTGAACCGAAATTTTAGTAAGGTTCGACCCGAAACAAAGTCCTACTGGTTTGGTTCATTCAACACTATCAAGGACCTTCCAGATGCCTTTTTGAGTATGAGATGCTGATCAAGGTAATGAAGCTTATTATTAGCACAGTACGAGAGGCGTTTAATCACCAATCAATTTTATTGCATTATCCCTGCGGTGAAAATCAAGATCCATGAAGCCCAAGACTAATACTGTTGATTGCTACTGGTTAAACATATTAGTGCAATTTCTTAGCAAATTATGAATTAATTCCATGCATTATCTATACAATAAACATCTGGGTGATCAATGTAGAAAGTTCTACAATGTAGAATTTATCTGCCTATGAGGGAGGAGGATTTTGGCAGTGCATTTCCTGACATTTGTGGATAAGGATCATCGAGGATAAATACCCTGTGATATATTAAGACGCTCTCACAGATGCTCAACAAATAAATAGAAAAGACTGAATTGGCTAAAGGATAGGATAGGGATGATCAGATCAAAGTTACATACAAGCTGTGTGTGTAGCCGTACGACATCTGCCAGGGCCTGACGTGTGCTGGCATGTGTAAAACAAATAGAAGATTAGGATAAAGGGAAAAACAGTCATCTACATAAAGCAGTGGGGATAAATCATCTTCTCTGGTGATACATGCGAATATGATGAGAATAAAACAATCACTTGCTGGTGAGGAAATAGGTGAGAAATAGTAATTATAGAAACCAGAAATAATAGAAGTAGAAAGTTCTCTATAATCTTTACTTACACATGAGATATAGAGGGACTTATCAAGGCACTTTTGTCAGCTTTGTAGGGTAAAAAAAAGTCACACATTTTTCTGTATGTCATTTTTCTACAAAAATGTGCAACTTTTTTCTAGTTCACACTGTAGTGGCCCAGCGGGTCCTACAGAACAGTCACAGCACACCTGTCCTGTCTCACCTGCCTGTATGACATCCATGGATGCAGAAGTGGCATCTGTGGGAGAGACCCTGTGTCTCCCCTTCTGCTCTAAGGTTAGAGCTCAACCCTGATGTCAGCTGGTCTCTTATTGGCTGACAGTCAGGTTTAATCTTACTGGTGCAGAGCCCAAGGGCGAGGAAGCAGCTTCACAAGTCCCTATGCTCCACACTAACCAGGATGTTGAACAGGATGTGGGTAAAACAGGTCACAGTAAAGATGGGAGCATAATAAGTAATGCAACCAAAGGTCACTGATCAGCTGTTTGAAGTGCCATGGGTGTCTAAGTCTTTACCAAGTATAGCGCCGTATATTGTATAACTGCTGTGCCTAGTATTACAGCTCGGTCCCATTTACTTAAATAGGCCTGAGTTGCTTTCCAGTCATGTGACACATGAATGTTATGTCACAGGTCTGGGAAGAAACCACAAGGCTCACCCGATTGTCACTACCTCTTCAATTAGCTGATTGATAGGGGTCCCAAGCAGCAGATCCCACTGATCAGATATCCTATTCTGAATATGGGTCATCAATATTAGAGGCCTAGAAAACTTCTTTAGGGTGCGTTCACATGTGGTGCATTTTAGTGTGTATCCGCACCAAAATCTGCGTCAAAATCCGTGCCATTTGGTATGTATTTTGACATGCCTTTTGCTGCGGATCTACAGCGGATTTCACCCAGGGGGTGAAGTCTGCTGCAAATCCGTGGCTAATTCCTCTGCAAAATCTGCATCAACTGTGCGGATTTTGATGCATTTTGTTTTACTACGAAATTAAAATCTGCACAAATTTCGCCACATTCCTTATAATGATAATGTGCTGATTGATTGCTGAAACTTCTAGCAAGAATCCATTGCTTATGAATTTATTTGGTTCCCATTGAAGTTAATAATAAATCATTTTTGAGTGTTTCTCATCTCCTGCCTACAGTCCATTCGCCGACTGGGCAATACGGCGCTTCTTCCTTTACAGCAATGACTCCTGTCTCCTGCAGCAGTTCTGTTGGATCAGACCATGGCTCTCTCTTTACCTGCATGAAGGGGTCAAGTCAACTGGTGCCCAAATATTTTATCAGGCACTGGTAGTCTATTTAACAGGAACTTCAGCTGCACCATGTTGCCTTCAGAATAAAGGAGTGCTCCCATCTCAGTAAATCATGGCTATGCTCTTATTTACTGCGTCCACACATTGCCAGGATTATGTAAACAGCCAAGCAGACTGCGATACACTATCTTGCTAACTCTCGTAGAAGTTTATGGGAGCTAGGCTAATAAAGCATCATAGCAATATATGTTGTTTCCGTAACTTCTGAAATGCACCAACACTGTAGCTTCCTGTACTAAACAGTCTACACAACTCTCATTCACTTCTATGAAGTTATGGGAACAGCATAGAGCAGTCCACTCTGCTTTTATCCATAACAACTTAGACAGTAGAAAACAAGAAGAAGTGAGCCAGGTCGCGGTGGGTGAGGAGCATTTTGAGATAGAGTCCACATCTGTCGAACATTTGTGGCATATCCTGTGGACACAGCTCGCTGATGATGTTAGATTGGAACTGGGATGACATCACGGCGTCAGCCCTGACCAACATGAGCCACACATTGACGCATGCTCAGTATCATTCCAGCATTGGACACATAGATGAGCACTTCTCTGCTGCAGTGTGGATGGTTTGGTCAGCTGGAAGGCATGTGTATGTCTGTACACATTTATTTCATCTCCTCCTCGTGGAAGACGCTGGTTATGCTTCTAGTCTGAAGGTATTTTTGGTCAAGTCAGTGGCTCCTGTTCTGTTCTACTGTCAGATAAGTCTGTTTAGTGTTAAGAATATTTGGGGTGTTGTAACATATATCTCTTGACTAACCACTATTTCTGCATTAACATTTTATCTGGTTCATTCCATACTTGTTTAACATCAATTCAGCATGTTGTTGTTTATTGTAGCAAACATCCCTGCTTCCAACTAGAGAGAGTCAGAGTCACCCCAGGTTGCTGATATGGGGTCGTCTTAATCAAGATGAGTGCTCTACTTTTAGGTATGGTCTTATTGCATTGGAAGGTTAGGGTCAAATTTCCTATTCCATCACTTTTTGATTTTGCAAAGTATTATGTGTGCATCTGTGCTTTTAGAACCAAAATTCATGTTGAATCCGGAAGCCGTGTTTTGCGCAACAAAATGTTAGAAGAGGGAATACTTCTTCAAAGACCTTTTTCTGGCAACTCTTCACCATTTTCGTAACTATGATGTTCATTCTTGGCTGTCTCTGACCTTGGTCTTCTTTCTGGATATTCCTCCCGTCTTGCCCTTTGGATTGCTTGCCTAGTACCTATTGTTTTACAGTAGTCAAAACTCTGACCTTTGGCTCCATTCCTGACAATGCTACCATCTTGTACTATGACGTGTCGCATCTTGACCAATGTCCATGTAATAACCCTTGATGCCACCAACCAGTTACTATTCTGGGGACCACAACCTTGAAATCTAATGGGAAAAGAGCACATCTCTTTGCAAGGTTTATGGGTAAAGAATGGGGAGATTCCTTAGATTCCATACCATGGCTGTAGCGTCTGGTCAACAATGGGATCCCTGGTTAGTCACACTCCACTTTGAATGATGGTGACATTAGCAGTTGACTACACATATCCATTTTCTTCAAAGCTTTTTGGTGTTTTATAAGACATCTTTATATTTTTCACACATAACTAAATCATAGAAATAACTTCTGCAGTGTAAAGTTGTAATTGCCGTCAAATCCCCGGGATATTCCCTAAGATCTCAGTTAAGACTTACAGTACCTAGACAGTATAGCACTGTGTCAGATCAGATGACAAAACTTCCTTTAATGTGAGAAGTCAAAGAGATTGTGATAAATTAATTAGTTAATCAAAAATGCCATTCCATTCTATTATTTGTGTCAGTCACAGTTTGCAAGTGATTAATTTTAAAGGCTCATTTATAATTCCCACTATTATTACTTTGTAAGTTGAGCTCTTCATCAGTGTGCACAAATGATGACTCGGATTTGCCCACAATTCACAGCTGTATATGCCTGTATTCCCATCTAATAAAGCAATGGCTTATTGATAGGATATACTATCCCTTTAAGATCAGTGGGGGTCCGATTTCTGACCTGAGAAATGAAGGGTTGGTAGATCTGCTTTACCCATGCATCTCCTTCACAGTTCAGGTGAATGGGCCAGTTCAGTTCTCTGCAAAGCTTGGTAGTTGGGAGCGCTGTTGTGCAGGAAACATTCAGAAGGCGAAACAACATGAAATCAGCACTATAGCCCCTAGAGATCAGACCTCCTTCCTGATCATAAAGTGATGGAACATACTAGTGATATACTATCACTTTATCAGCTTGGAATACCTATTTAAAGGGGTTCTCTGGAACTTTTACTTTTGATGTCCTAGGATAGGTCATCAATAGTTAATTGACAGGAGTCTGCTGCTTAGGATCCCCAGGCCTGCTGTCAGTGTGGACATCACTGGAAGCAGATAGCGCTGTCATCTTTGCAAGGGTCATGTTTGGTACTACATGCTCAGCTGCTATTGAAGTCAGTGGGAGCTCTGCTTGCAGTACTAAACTGGGCCACTGCAATACAGGTAGAACTATCTGCTTCCAGCACTATTTGCCTTGACAGTGCGCCCAAGGATCAGCTTAACATCGTGGATCTTGAGTGTCAGACCCCTGTCGATCAACTATTGATGACCTTTCCTGAGGATAGATCATCAAAAGTAAAAGTCCTAGAGAATTACTTTAAGACTGTAACATCTCTGTCAAAACTTTTCATTTTTTATTCAGTCATGGCAACAGAATAATGAAAATAAGTGGATTTTGGATCCATCGAATGACATACACCAATGGTGCTTCTCAAACCTCCTCTCTATCATGGGTTGCATCTGGTTTCTGTTGTGGTGTCCATCATTTTACTGCTGCATGCTGTGCTATTTTTTACAGGATTTATAATCACAATTTATTATACACCCTATGGCTCCCTTTTACAGCAAATTAATTTTGACCTAGTCTAGGGGACTAGTTTACTCATTAATTGGGTACATTTATTACAAGCCCACATTTTTTGCTATTTGAAAAAGCACCAGTAAATGCATGCCTATATCATGGTATAATCCATAGGCTTACTTGGCTTCTATGGAATTTGCTCTCTAATTAGCATGGGTGAATTGGCATATTATGAATTCGTAGAAGAAGCCTTTGACTTTAATAAACAGGAACATATTTAATTCAGTCCAGGCTGAAGATACATACACAGGAGCAGCCTAATAATTGATGCGTGTTGTGCCAAATCAGTGCTTTCTGATAGCAAAAGGCACAATTATGTATGCTCTATAAAATGTTAACATGATTGTAAAGTTAGTGCCCCTTTCTTCCATTCTCATCCACATACTCCTTATTCCATTTTTCAATGCAAGAGCTACATGGCAAGCCTATGAGTAGTGATGAGTGAACATTTGAAATGCTTGGTTCAGCTGGATCGCCGAATTAATTTGAACCAACCCAGAAGTTCACCAAAACCACTACAACTGGTATATAACACTGTCCAAGAGCTGTAAAAGACTTGCGTAGCACTTTGAGAGTGTTAAACAAGGTTTTAGGACGCTTAGACACTGTTATACTCCAGTGTTCATGACTAATGTTGACCAAACCAAACCAATAGAACAATGTTTTGGGTAGAAATTTGCTCATATCTTGGTTCAGGTTCATGCCGAACTAAGGTTTTAGCAAAGTGTGACCCAAAACAGGGCTCTACTTGTTCAGTTAGCTCAGCACAGTTATGAGCTCTGGTTAAGACACCACAATGGACATTCATTTCGTAAGCCATTATTTGCTTACAGTAATGGTCTGATTACTCATTTATCTAACGGTTTCTTGTTTGACGGCTATCTTATCTCAGGCCAGGTGAAGCCCACAACTATCAGCTGAGTATTTGCATTAAATGTAGCAATAAGATTCTACGGTGCAATCATTTTCAATGTGGCATTAAAATCCTAATGAGGATAAGATGATTGTAATGCAAGCAAAGCTTATGGGATGTTAATTTTATAGAGGAAATTACATCTTTATTCTTATTCACTCTCTATTACACTATTGTAACTATAAGGAGCATACTTAGAACACAGGCAGAAGTTATCCCTGAAATGGTGCTTAGAAAATAAGGGAGATGGAATAAATCCTCCACAGTGCCACCTATTGAAAGGCAGCATTCCTTCATGTCAAAGTCAGATTTTTTATACAAGCCTTGTTACAATGACCGGGAATTAAAAGTAAAACCAGACTCCATGTACATACAGCTGTTTCAGGGTTTTTGCCCTTCATCAGTGTACAGTAGGAGCCTGGCTTTGCTAGTGAGAGGCCTGGGATGGAAACAGCTGTATGTACATGGAGTCTGGCTTTGCTTTTAATTCCCGGTCATTGTAACAAGGCTTGTATAAAAAGTCAGACTTTGACTTGAAGGAATGCTGCCTTTCAGTAGGAGGCACTGTGGAGGATTTATTCCATCTCCCTTATTTGCATATTACCCAGAGGAGCGTGCATGGCCATTTGAGTCTCCTCACTTAGTTTACAGTATATAGTTGCTCTCCCTAAGGAGAAAAGATAGCGTTTCTGACCCCCATCCCAGGCCTCTCGCTAGCAAAGCCAGACTCCTACTGTACACTGATGAAGGGCAAAAACCCTGAAACAGCTGTACGTACATGGAGTCTGGCTTTGCTTTTAATTTCCGGTTATTGTAACTGAGGAGGATTTATTCCATCTCCCTTATTTGCATATTACCCAGAAGAGCGTGCATAGCCATTGGAGTCTCCTCACTTAGTTTATAGTATATAGTTGACCATGGTGCCTAGATATACTGTACACTGTGCCCCGGGTAAGACACAATATTTAATTCCAAAACTTGATTTAGGGCTTAAACAGACAACTTTCTTTGAGCACATTTTTGCCTTCTTTTTATGATAGAAACTACTCTTCCAGTATTTTAATCTTTAAGTAGTTTAATCCTGGTTAGGATAGTTCTCTTTGCATTTTACTAACATTGATGGCTGTCAAAAAGGGCCTTTCTACTTTTAACATCACCAATTAAGAAGAAGGATGGTGACAACTTATGCTAGCCTTCCTTCCATGGACTATACAGAAGTCAAAAGAGCTCATTCTAAATTGGGCACATCACGTGCAACTATGCTTTAAGGCCCATTTAGACCCAATGATTCTCGCTCAAAAATCACTCAACGCCGTCTTTTGAGTGAGAATTGTTGGGTCTAACTACACATACATTGTGCAGTTTTCATTAAGGAGTCATTGATAGTTCTCTTTCAGCCAGCTGAAAGAGAACCATGGGCCTTATCAGTGCCGCGCCCTGAGTTCTCAGTGGGATACCGCTGATACTATTGTTTCAGCTGGTATCCCACGCGGAGAACACAGCCGGAGTATGAAGAAGACAGCCCTCCAGCTGTGTTCTTCATACCCCGCTCAGAGCGCTCAGCTGTATATCAGCTGTGCGCTTTGAGAAGACAACAGCTGTAAGCAGAAGATAGAGTCCCGCTTGTTTTATACATACAATGTGAGCCTTCATTTACACACTTATACAAAGTGAACGCTTAAACCTGTCACTCAAACTACTGTTTGAGTGAATTTTGAGTGATCATCTTGCTGTGTAAATGCACACAACAAATATCACTCAAAAGATGTCTTTTGAGCGACTTTTGAGTGAGAATCGTTGTGTCTAAACCAGGCATTACATTAAAGGGGTGGTCTCGCGAAACCAAGTGGGGTTATACACTTCCGTATGGCCATATTAATGCACTTTGTAATGTACATTGTGCATTAAATATGAGCCATACAGAAGTTATTCCACTTACCTGCTCCGTTGCTAGCGTCCTCGTCTCCATGGTTCCGTCTAAATTCGCTGGCAGCTTGCTTTTTTAGACGCGCTTGCGCAGTCCGGTCTTCTCCATTCAGCACGAGCCGCTTCAGTGTGCTCCCCGCTACAGCTCTTCTGCGCATGCGCAGACGAGCTGTCACTGCTCGGGAGCGCGCTGGAGCGGCCATTCTGCACCATCCTCTGTTAGAGGAAGGTGCAGAAACTGGAGCTGCCCAGCGGAGAAGCCCAGCCCAGCCCAGCAGCCCCGAGAAGCCTCCCAGGTAAGTGATGGGTCGGGGGGGGCTGCCGCTGCGCCGGGCTGCGCCGGGGGGGCTGTCGCTGCGCCGGGGGGGGGCTGTCGCTGCGCCGGGGGGGGCTGCCGCTGCGCCGGGCTGCGCCGGGGGGGGCTGTCGCTGCGATGGGGGGGCTGTCGCTAGGCCGGGGGGGCTGTCGCTGCGATGGGGGGGGCTGTCGCTAGGCCGGGGGGGCTGTCGCTGCGATGGGGGAACTAGCGCTAGGCCGGGGGGGGCTGTCGCTGCGATGGGGGGGGCTGTCGCTAGGCCGGGGGGGCTGTCGCTGCGATGGGGGGGGCTGTCGCTAGGCCGGGGGGGGGGCTGTCGCTAGGCCGGGGGGGCTGTCGCTGCGATGGGGGGGGCTGTCGCTAGGCCGGGGGGGCTGTCGCTGCGATGGGGGAACTAGCGCTAGGCCGGGGGGGGCTGTCGCTGCGATGGGGGGGGCTGTCGCTAGGCCGGGGGGGCTGTCGCTGCGATGGGGGGGCTGTCGCTAGGCCGGGGGGGCTGTCGCTGCGATGGGGGGGGCTGTCGCTAGGCCGGGGGGGCTGTCGCTGCGATGGGGGGGGGCTGTCGCTAGGCTGGGGGGGGCTGCCGCTAGGCCGGGGGAACTAGCGCTGGGCTCCGGAACCTAGCGCTGGGCTCCGGGGCCTTCACCTGGGCTGAGGGTCTAGCGCTGGGGAGCCGGGGGCTAGCGCCGCTTACCTGCTGCCTGGCGGTGGGCGTCTGGTCGGCGGCTGCGGGGCGTCCGGTTGCCCCGACGGGGAAAGAGCCGGCGGCCATCTTGAGGAAACTTTTATAAGTTGCTGAAACGCTGGAACGGTAAGTACGAACCAGCTAGAAATGTCATTTACAGGGGGGCTTAGTAATGTATGTTTAATGGGGGGGACTGGGCAAAAAAAAAAATTAACTGCTTCCTCGAGACATCTCCTTTAACCAATAAGATAAGATCTTGCAGTACTGAAGTCCTTGCTTCGAATTTGACCAAGGATAACACCTGCATAGATATTTGTGTGGGTTTCTTCAAACATTCATACAAACTCCATGCAGATGTTCTCCTTTGCATGATTTGAACCTAGAACCCTAGTACTGCAGGGCAACAGTGCTAACCCCTGAGCCAGATTTACAATGAAGAGGAAGACAAAGAAGAAGACAATAATGAAGGAGAAGGAGGAGATGAAGAAGATGAGAAAGAAGAACAAGAAGGCAGCAAAGAAGATGATGAAGACAAAGAAGAAGATGGTGGCCAAGACAAACCACCCAAGGTTCGAACCAAATTTTAACAAAGTTTGACACGAAACAAGGCTCGACTGTTTTGGTTTGCTCAACACTCATAGGCACTATAGATACTAGAAATAGAGTCTGTTATAGTAAGGTTCTAGCTTGCTTGTTGGAGAAAATTTTAAGAATGACCAGATTTAAACACAAATCTGTTCCATCATTGATAAAAATAATCTGGCACCTGATGTGTTAATCATCCAATCCTTTCGTGAAGCAAACTCACCACTTATGTCATTAAGGTCTTGTCACACGTCTCGAAGATGAACACTCTCTTAAAGGAAATAGTGTTTTAATATCATCTCTCGTCCACTGCATATAAAAGAGTTTTCATTTAGGGAATTCCATTGGATCTTTACAAAGCACTCAGACTGACATATCTTGTCTATTTGTACTGCTAAATTAAATTTCACTTTGACAGCTGACCACCTAGGCTGACTGTGAGAGACCAATTTATTCTTTGAACCACCGTGACATGGGAACCATCTTATCTCCGAACATCATAGTTTGCAGATTTTTCCTTACAAATATCCCTTAGCAGGCATCAGGAGTTTTGGTGAATGCATTTTTTATCCTCTATTGACACTTCTTTACTGTGTTGAAGTTGTGAGGTGTTGAAAGGCGAGTTTTAGCTTGATTAATGTAGCCTTTGAGAATGTAAACTTCTTGGCAGCCTGTCCCTAAAGATGTTTCATTTCCTTCCCAGATCCAGAGGAGTAAACAGGTAGACTTGCCAGAAAAACTGTTTGAGTGGAGGTAAAAAGTATTCTGCTGACATAAAAAAAGAACATCATTACAGTTGCTGTGTGTTAATAAAAAGATGAAGATTTTCTCACAGATTTTTTTGTACATTCACTAAGTGTCTGGCTCGACAGTAATGAGAATGTCACCTTGCGAACTTCTCTAGTTGGAGAACTGTGAAGAGAAGCAGTGTGGAGCTACTTGTAAATCTGTGATCAAGACATTGGCTTTCGCAGATAGAAGACAACCACTTTACTCACTTATACAATGCAGATATCACTCACTGATCATCTGAAAGCCATTGAATTGTGTTAACGGTATAGATCTGTAAAGAACACAGGCTATGAATGGTAAAGGATTGTCTGGTTTGTAAAAAAAACTTTTTTAAGTACTCTATTAAGAAATTGTGATTTAATAGTGGAATTTTCAATTCGGAAACCTCATCTATTAGCTAGGGCAGAAAGCATCTACAAAGAACATTTTCTGGGGAACTCAACGGGTCCATGTATTATAAGGACAACTAGAGATGAGCGAACACCAAAATGTCCGGGTGTTCGTTATTCGGAACGAACTTCCCGCGATGTTCGAGGGTTCGTTTCGAACAACGAACCCCATTGAAGTCAATGGGCGACCAGAACATTTTTGTATTTCGCCGATGCTCGCTAAGGTTTTCATGTGTGAAAATCTGGGCAATTCATGAAAGTGATGGGAACAACACAGCAACGGATAGGGCAGGCGAGGGGCTACATGTTGGGCTGCATCTCAAGTTCACAGGTCCCACTATTAAGCCACAATAGCGGCAAGAGTGGGCCCCCCCCCCTCCCAACAACTTTTACTTCTGAAAAGCCCTCATTAGCATGGCATACCTTTGCTAAGCACCACACTAGCTACAACAAAGCACAATCACTGCCTGGATGACACTCCGCTGCCACTTCTCCTGGGTTACATGCTGCCCAACCGCCCCCCCTCCCCCCCACAGCGCACACCAAAGTGTCCCTGCGCAGCCTTCAGCTGCCCTCATGCCACGCCACACTCATGTCTATTTAGAAGTGCGTCTGCCATGAGGAGGAACCGCAGGCACACACTGCAGAGGGTTGGCACGGCTAGGCAGCGACCCTCTTTAAAAGGGGCGGGGCGATAGCCCACAATGCTGTACAGAAGCAATGAGAAATATAATCCTGTGCCACCGCCATCAGGAGCTGCACACGTGGGCATAGCAATGGGGAACCTATGTGCCACACACTATTCATTCTGTCAAGGTGTCTGCATGCCCCAGTCAGACTGGTAATATGCACCTTAACAGTAACCGCGTTGGTGGTAATGTGGTGGTGACTGCGGACCTAGTAGCACGGTTGTATTTTGTTGGTTTTCGGAATGTGGCCAGGATTAAGTGGGCCGTGGCGGGGGGATGGTGTGGGGGCTCTCTTGTTGTGTCGGTAAAGGTGAAATTCTTGGACTGCCACCAGACGAACCAATGCAAAGGCATTTGCCAAGAATGTTTTCCCTGTTGGAGGAGGAGGGGGATGTTTTTGAGGCACTACGTGTCCTCTCCACGTGTCCGTGGTTATATGCACCTTAACAGTAAACGCGTTGGTGGGAAATGGCCTCGCCGCCATCATGTCTTTGGGAAGCCTCTGTTTCCACACCCCAGAGACATACCATTAGCAGCGGTATAGGCAGAGCCCAGAATTCGTAACATTTCAGCCGTAGCATTAGGACAGGCCCCACTAACATATCAGTAGCAGCATTATAGGAGGAGCGCAGTCTTCGTTCCATGTCAGCAATAGTAGCACTCAAGACAGGCCCCAGTAACAATTCTGAAGCAGCAGTATAGTGGGAGCGCAGTCTTCGTTCCATGTCAGCAATAGTAGCACTCAAGACAGGCCCCAGTAACAATTCTGAAGCAGCAGTATAGTGGGAGCGCAGTCTTAGTTCCATTTCAGTAGCCTTAGTATAGCCAAGGCACAAGTTACATTTATGTAGCTAAAGTGTAGGCCAACCCCACACACCTTTCTGTACCATGAGTGCAGGCGAAGAACATAGAAATTACTATGATTACACTGTAGGTGAGGGCCCAAAAAAATTGGTGTACCAACAGTACTAATGTACCTCAGTAAAAATTGGCCATGCCCAACCAAGAGGGCAGGTGAATCGCTTTGGTTAATGTGGCTTAAGTGGTAACTAGGCCTGGAGGCAGCCCAGTGTAACGAAAAATTGGTTCAAGTTAAAGTTCCAACGCTTTTAAGCGCATTGAAACTTATAAAAATTGTTCAGAAAAATTATTTGAGTGAGCCTTGTGGCCCTAAGAAAAATTGCCCGTTCAGCGTGATTACGTGAGGTTTCAGGAGGAGGAGCAGGAGGAGGAGGAGGAATATTAGACACAGATTGATGAAGCAGAAATGTCCCCGTTTTGGATGGTGAGAGAGAACGTAGCTTCCATCCGCGGGTGCAGCCTACGTATTGCTTACGTATCGCTGCTGTCCGCTGGTGGAGAACAGAAGTCTGGGGAAATCCAGCCTTTGTTCATCTTGATGAGTGTTAGCCTGTCGGCACTGTCGGTTGACAAGCGGCTACGCTTATCTGTGATGATTCCCCCAGCCGCACTAAACACCCTCTCCGACAAGACGCTAGCCGCAGGACAAGCAAGCACCTCCAGGGCATACAGCGCTAGTTCAGGCCACGTGTCCAGCTTCGACACCCAGTAGTTGTAGGGGGCAGAGGCGTCACCGAGGATGGTCGTGCGATCGGCTACGTACTCCCTCACCATCCTTTTACAGTGCTCCCGCCGACTCAGCCTTGACTGGGGAGCGGTGACACAGTCTTGCTGGGGAGCCATAAAGCTGGCCAGGCCCTTAAAGACTGTTGAACTGCCTGGGATGTACATGCTGCTCGATCTCCGCACCTCCCCTGCTACCTTGCCCTCGGTACTGCGCCTTCTGCCACTAGCGCTGTCGGATGGGAATTTTACCATCAGCTTGTCCGCAAGGGTCCTGTGGTATAGCAACACTCTCGAACCCCTTTCCTCTTCGGGAATGAGAGTGGGCAGGTTCTCCTTATAGCGTGGGTCGAGCAGTGTGTACACCCAGTAATCCGTTGTGGCCAGAATGCGTGCAACGCGAGGGTCACGAGAAAGGCATCCTAACATGAAGTCAGCCATGTGTGCCAGGGTACCAGTACGCAACACATGGCTGTCTTCACTAGGAAGATCACTTTCAGGATCCTCCTCCTCCTCCTCCTCCTCAGGCCATACACGCTGAAAGGATGACAGGCAATCAGCCCGTGTACCGTCAGCAGCGGGCCAAGCTGTCTCTTCCCCCTCCTCCTCATCCTCCTCATGCTCCTCCTCCTCCTCCTGTACGCGCTGAGAAATAGACAGGAGGGTGCCCTGACTATCCAGCGGCATACTGTCTTCCCCCGCCCCCGTTTCCAAGCGCAAAGCAGCTGCCTTTATGGTTTGCAGGGAATTTCTCAAGATGCATAGCAGAGGAATGGTGACGCTAATGATTGTAGCATCGCCGCTCACCACCTGGGTAGACTCCTCAAAATTACCAAGGACATGTCTGCCAACCAGGCCCACTCTTCTGAAAGGAATTGAGGAGGCTGACTCCCACTGCGCCGCCCATGTTGGAGTTGGTATTCGACTATAGCTCTACGTTGTTCATAGAGCCTGGCCAACATGTGGAGCGTAGAGTTCCACCGTGTGGGCACGTCGCACAGCAGTCGGTGCACTGGCAGCTTAAAGTGATGTTGCAGGGTGCGCAGGGTGGCAGCGTCCGTGTGGGACTTGCGGAAATGTGCGCAGAGGCGGCGCGCCTTTACGAGCAGGTCTGACAAGCGTGGGTAGCTTTTCAGAAAGCGCTGAACCACCAAATTAAAGACGTGGGCCAGGCATGGCACGTGCGTGAGGCTGCCGAGCTGCAGAGCCGCCACCAGGTTACGGCCGTTGTCACACACGACCATGACTGGTTGGAGGCTCAGCGGCGCAAGCCAGCGGTCGGTCTGCTGTGTCAGACCCTGCAGCAGTTCGTGGGCCGTGTGCCTCTTATCGCCTAAGCTGAGTAGTTTCAGCACGGCCTGCTGACGCTTGCCCACCGCTGTGCTGCCACACCGCGCGACACCGACTGCTGGCGACATGCTGCTGCTAACACATCTTGATTGCGAGACAGAGGAAGAGGAGGAGGAGGAGGGTGCTTTAGTGGAGGAAGCATACACCTCCGCAGATACCAGCATCGAGCTGGGGCCCGCAATTCTGGGGGTGGGTAGGACGTGAGCGGTCCCAGGCTCTGACTCTGTCCCAGCCTCCACTAAATTCACCCAATGTGCCGTCAGGGAGATGTAGTGGCCCTGCCCGCCTGTGCTTGTCCACGTGTCCGTTGTTAAGTGGACCGTGGCAGTAACCGCGTTGGTGAGGGCGCGTACAATGTTGCGGGAGACGTGGTCGTGCAGGGCTGGGACGGCACATCGGGAAAAGTAGTGGCGACTGGGAACTGAGTAGCGCGGGGCCGCCGCCTCCATGATACTTTTGAAGGACTCAGTTTCCACAACCCCATACGGCAGCATCTCAAGGCTGATGAATTTTGCTATGCGGACGGTTAACGTTTGAGCGTGCGGGTGCGTGGCGGCGTACTTACTCTTGCGCTCGAACACTTGCGCAAGCGACGGCTGGACGGTGCGCTGAACTACACTGCTGGATGGGGCCGAGGACAGCGGAGATGAGGCTGTGGGTGCAGGCCATGAGGCGGTAGTGCCTGTGTCCTGAGAGGGGGGTTGCATCTCAGTGGCAGGTTGGGGCACAGGGGGAGAGGCAGGGGTGCAAACCGGAGGCGCTGAATGCCCTTCGTCCCACCTTGTGGGGTGCTTGGCCATCATATGTCTGCGCATGGTGGTGGTGGTGAGGCTGTTGGTGTTGGCTCCCCGGCTGAGCTTTGCGCAACAAAGGTTGCACACCACTGTTCGTCGGTCGTCAGGCGTCTCTTTGAAAAACTGCCAGACCTTAGAGCACCTCGGCCTCTGCAGGGTGGCATGGCGCGAGGGGGCGCTTTGGGAAACACTTGGTGGATTATTCGGTCTGGCCCTGCCTCTACCCCTGGCCACCGCACTGCCTCTTGCAACCTGCCCTGCTGATGCCCTTGACTCCCCCTCTGAAGACCTGTCCTCCTGAGTAAGCGTTGCACACCAGGTGGGGTCAGTCACCTCATCGTCCTGCTGCTCTTCCTCCGAATCCTCTGTGCGCTGCTCCCTCGGACTTACTGCCCTTACTACTACCTCACTGCAAGACAACTGTGTCTGATCGTCATCGTCCTCCTCACCCACAGAAAGTTCTTGAGACAGTTGGCGGAAGTCCCCAGCCTCATCCCCCGGACCCCGGGAACTTTCGAATGGTTGGGCATCAGTGACTATAAACTCCTCTGGTGGGAGAGGAACCGCTGCTGCCCAATCTAAGCAGGGGCCCGAGAACAGTTCCTGGGAGTGTTCCCGCTCCTGAGCAGGTGTCATTGTAGTGGAGTGAGGAGGCTGGGAGGAAGGAGGAGCAGCAGACAGAGGATTCGGATTTGCAGCAGTGGACGGCGCAGAACTGCGTGTTGACGATAGGTTGCTCGAAGCACTTTCTGCCATCCAGGACAGGACCTGCTCACACTGCTCATTTTCTAATAACCGTCTCCCGCGTGGACCTATTAATTGGGCGATGAATGTGGGGACGCCAGAAACGTGCCTCTCTCCTAATCGCGCAGCAGTCGGCTGCGACACACCGGGATCAGGAGCTCGGCCTGTGCCCACACCCTGACTTGGCCCTCCGCGTCCTCGGCCGCGTCCACGTCCTCTAGGCCTACCCCTACCCCTCAGCATGCTGTATTACCAGTGATTTGATTTCACAGGCAGGAAATAAATTGGCGCAAGACTGCAGGCCAAATATAATTTTTTCCCTTTTTGGAAAACGAAAGGCCCCACTGCCTCTAGTGAATGAATAATCTAAGTTTAATAACTGTGCTGTGTCCCTGCTAATGTGTCACAGAACGTGAGGGTAGCAGAGTTATTATAACTCTGGCAGAGCAGGTATTTTTTTCCCAATTAAGGAAAGCAAATGGCGAAGCCAGCAGTAAAGCGTAGCTGGGTGCGTCTGATTTTTCAACGTTGTTCACGCAGCTCACACGTGTCCACAGCCCTTAGGACGGACAGAGGCTGGACAAATAGATTTGTTTTCAGTTTTTTTCCACCAAAAGGCAGCACTGCGTATATTCAATGAACATGAGAAGTTTAATAACTGTGCTGTGTCCCCGCTAATGTGTCAAAGAACGTGAGGGTAGCAGAGTTATTATAACTCTGGCAGAGCAGGTATTTTTTTCCCAATTAAGGAAAGCAAATGGCGAAGCCAGCAGTAAAGCGTAGCTGGGTGCGTCTGATTTTTCAACGTTGTTCACGCAGCTCACACGTGTCCACAGCCCTTAGGACGGACAGAGGCTGGACAAATAGATTTGTTTTCAGTTTTTTTCCACCAAAAGGCAGCACTGCGTATATTCAATGAACATGAGAAGTTTAATAACTGTGCTGTGTCCCTGCTAATGTGTCACAGAACGTGAGGGTAGCAGAGTTATTATAACTCTGGCAGAGCAGGTATTTTTTTCCCAATTAAGGAAAGCAAATGGCGAAGCCAGCAGTAAAGCGTAGCTGGGTGCGTCTGATTTTTCAACGTTGTTCACGCAGCTCACACGTGTCCACAGCCCTTAGGACGGACAGAGGCTGGACAAATAGATTTGTTTTCAGTTTTTTTCCACCAAAAGGCAGCACTGCGTATATTCAATGAACATGAGAAGTTTAATAACTGTGCTGTGTCCCTGCTAATGTGTCACAGAACGTGAGGGTAGCAGAGTTATTATAACTCTGGCAGAGCAGGTATTTTTTTCCCAATTAAGGAAAGCAAATGGCGAAGCCAGCAGTAAAGCGTAGCTGGGTGCGTCTGATTTTTCAACGTTGTTCACGCAGCTCACACGTGTCCACAGCCCTTAGGACGGACAGAGGCTGGACAAATAGATTTGTTTTCAGTTTTTTTCCACCAAAAGGCAGCACTGCGTATATTCAATGAATAATAACTGTGTTGTGGCCCTGCCTATACAATTCTTTCCCTGCAGTATCAATGGAGGGTGCAATGCTCTGCAGAGGCGATTTTGAGAAGAAAAAAAATATGCAGCACAGCTAACAGCAGCCTGGACAGTACTGCACACGGTTAAATATGGCCCTAGAAAGGACCGTTGAGGTTCTTGAAGGCTACACTCACTCCTAACACTCTCCCTGCCTATGCAACACTTCTGTCCCTAATGCCGGGTGCAACGCTCTGCAGAGGCGATTTTGAGAAGAAAAAAAAATTGCCACTGCTAACAGCAGCCAACACACAGCTATCAGTGGCCCTAATAAGGACCTTTGGGGGTCTTGAAGCCTACACTAACTACCAATTCTTTCCCTACAGCAGCTCCGGTACAAACAGCACTGTCCCTCATCTAACTCACCCGGCATCTGAGGCGAGCCGCGGGAGGGGCCGACTTTTATATTAGACGGACACCTGATCTCGCCAGCCACTCACAGCAGGGGGGTGGTATAGGGCTTAAACGACGCAGGGGGAAGTTGTAATGCCTTCCCTGTCTTTCAATTGGCCAGAAAAGCGCGCAAACGTCTCAGGGAAGGAAGTGAAAGTAACCAGAACACCGCATGGTGTTCGTTACGAATAACGAACATCCCGAACACCCTAATATTCGCACGAATATCAAGCTCGGACGAACGCGTTCGCTCATCTCTAAGGACAACCCATTGACTTAAAGGTTTTTTCTAGAGAAATACTTTTGATGTCCTATCCTTAGGCTAGTTCATCGATAGTTGATCAGTTGGAGTCCACTGCAGTTGATCCAGCACCCGCTTGCATTGCCATTACACACTTGAGCGGCATGTAGTTTTCTTAGACTACCCATGCATGCTATGCACAGTGTACAATAGGTAGTCAGAGAAGAGGTTCAGCCATCTTTGTCTTTCCAGGCTTTAGGGTCGCTTTACTAATATTCATTTTTATTCATTACTCCATGATCCTATTTTATTCCAGACTAAAAATTTGGAGGTTTCTCTGTCAACCTTTAAAATGATCCGTAAACCTTTACTAGGTTTCTTATATTCCTAAATCTCACATATATTAATTTTTTATCAAGTTTTAATCCACTGTTTTATGTTTTTTTTTTTTTTTTAAATGTTAGTTTGTATTTTGTATCCCCAAAGCGGTTTTTGTTATTTTTTTATGGCTTGAAAAAGGAGGCAATTTGTTGGTAAAGTTATCTGAAACGCATTGCCTTTTGGACAATGTCTAATTAAATTCAGGCTTCATCACCCTGACAGATTTGAATGGATGTATTATGAGCAGATCTCTCTCACTCTTCCCCCCCCCCCCCCACTACCCCCGCTGCCCCCCAACCTGCTCAGGCCAGTGAGCAGTTACTCGAGAAGAGCGATGCTCTCTCGAGTAACTGCTTTATCCGAGCGTGCTCGCTCATCTCTATTGATGACCTATCCTGAGGACTATAGTAGAAGTGGTATTTTCCTCGAACTTTCCTTTAAATGAATATTGCATAGTGTTTCATTTTACCTGCTGTGGTGCTGTAGAGGAATGCAACATATGTTATTAGGTTCCCCCATAGATTATGATTACTTGGAGTTCACTCATGGGGACATCAAGTGATTAGCTTGCCTTTAGAAGATTATTGACAAAGAAAATATCCAAAATGAACAATCTCAATCAATGGACAATACAGATATGGGTATGTTGTTTAATATACTAAAGAAAATGTGTCATCAGAAAATGATCTATTTTTTAAATTTAGTTTTTATCCTAAACATTTATAGAAATATAAATTAGCTGATATACCCGGCTTCACCCAAGTTAATTTGATACAGGCGTTTGCCTGTTGACACAGAAAATGTTCTGAAGTCGTGATTACTTCAGAGGAACCGAGGAATAAACTATGTATACACATAGAGGAGCGTTAGATTCTCCTCAGACTGCATGTACCAATGTCCCTCTGCAGAATGTGCCCACCTCCCACTCTCCTCACTTTATACCCTTAAATGTAACGCCTATTTTTATTCAAATTTACCCACAGACTGAAGGTTACAGCCCTTTTTTAGCCTTAAAGTCAGCCGCTTGATTGTTCTTAATATATACACATAGTGGTGAGTAAGATTCTCCTTAGTATATACACATAGAGGTGAGGTAGATTCTCCTCAGTATATGCACACAGAGGTCAGTTTGATTCTCCGCAGTATATACACATAGAAGTTAGGTAGATTCTCCCCAGTATATATACATAGAGATTAAGTAGATTCTCATCAGTATATACACATAGAGGTGAGGTAGATTCTCCTCAGTATATGCACACAGAGGTCAGTTAGATTGTTGTGTCAAATTTCACGCTTGTACCAGGAAACTACATTACATAGGGGTGTTCGTCACGCTTGTTCGACACCAGGAAGTTAAAGAATTAGTGAGGGCTTTAACATATATATATATATATATATATATATATATATTATATATATATGTTATAGCCCTCACTGACTGACTATATATATATATATATATATATATATATATACGGTATATATATATATATATATACGGTATATATATATATATATATATATATATATATATATATATATATATATATATATATATATATATATATATATATATATATATATATATATATATATTGTAGCATGGATACAAACCCGATTTAAATGATAGGTTATTTTCTGATGACACATTTTCCCTAACATATTAAACAAATTTATATCTGCATATTTATATATGCATATATAAGCATTTTTTGATGATGTTTTTAAGTTCCCGTAACACTTTGTACATTTTTAAAAAATCCTCATGGATTGCAGTTTTCACTTTGGTTACAAAGCCTAATAATAGTCTTGCACTTCCTGTTCTGTACGGCAGGTTCATACATCATACACACAATAAACAGGTTGATATTCATTTGCTTGTATAAGAGAGTGTTGGAGACATAATCTGTGACGCATGCAATGGTCATTGTGCAGGAAGGCAGAGGAGGTGAGCTGTGACTATCATCTATTGTGTGTGTATGTTGGTTCATATATTATCTATTATCTATATATAGATGCTTTTGTATCCACTGTAAACTTGCCTATTATGATAATGATATGACTGCTGAAAAGTGATCTCTACAGAACTATTGTCAGACCTACAGGTCAGTATAAAAAAATGTAGGATAGCAGGATTATTTTCAAATATGCATAGTTTAAAGGTGTTGTCCAGGATTGCAAAATATGGATGCTTTCATCTAGAAACAGATCCACTGGCATTTATGGTCTGTGTCTGGTATAGTAGCTTTGCTCCCTTGAAATGAATGCAATATGAGACCTATGAACAGGTGGGGCACTGATTTTGGAAGAAAGCAACCATGTTTCTCTAATCTTGGACAACTTTGTTAACATAAATGCTTATGTAAAAAAGGGCACTTTCTGATGATTCGTTTTAAGATTTTGTGGTTCCTTAAAGGGGTTTTCCTATTAACTAAAATTATTCCACATCCACTCTGTACTTTCTGGTTTCCACAGACCAGGACCTGCCACTGCTGCAGCCAATCAGTAGACACAGTAGTGACCTTCTGTGGCCAGTGATTGGCTACAGCAGTCACTTTTTGTCGTTAGCAGCAATCAAGAAGGACAGAGTGGATGTAGAGCAATTGTAAGTAATGGAAATGCCCCTATAAGATGAATGCCCACTTTTTAAAAGATTTTGATCCAAAACTCTATGGTGAATAATTTCATAATATACAGTACTGTGCAACCCTGCTGTGTAGGAGTCATCCCTATACACTGGTCTTATGAACAGCTAAATGGGGAGGGTTAGGGAAAGACCTGGTGACTTACCCTGTAAAAAGCTTGACTTTGAAACCCTATGAAAGAGCTCTCAAATGATTCAAATATGGTAGCCGATGGTAGGATTCTCTATTAGGCCTTAGTCAGACGGGCGTTTTTTCGCATGATTTGCGCATGCGCATGTGTCCGGCGATTTTATAAAACCATTGCTTTGCAATGTTATCGGACACATGAACGCTTTTTATGCGCTCGTCCGATAAATTATAGAACAGAAATCGCAGATTGCACCTATCTGCGATCTGCGATTCCTGTTCTCTTCTCTATATGCGCTCAATGCGGCCAGCGGTAGCAGCGCCGACCCCATTGAGAGCATATACTAGACAAATCATTCTTCTCTGCCACAGCTGTAACAGCTGTGGCAGAGAAGAACGATGTTTGCCCATTGAATTCAATGGAGCCAGCAATACAGCCGGCTCCATTGAAAGCAATGGGCTGCCGGCGATGGCGGGATGAATTGTCGGGAAGGGCTTAAATATATAAGCCCTTCCCTGCAATTCATCCAGAAATGTGTAAAAATAAAAGAAATATATATACTCACCTTGTCCCGGCAGACAGAGTTCAGCGCGGCCGGCCGGCAGTGGGTGTGAGTGGGTGTGAGTGAGAGCTGCCCCTGATTGGTCCCTGCGCTGAGCCAATCTGAGTGCTGCCTCTGATTGGCTCAGCGCAGGGACCAATCAGGGGCAGCTCTCACTCACACCCACTCCCACCCACTGCCGGCCGGCCGCGCTGAACTCCGTCTGCCGGGACAAGGTAAGTATATATATTTTTTTTTATTTTTACAAATTTCTGGATGAATTGCAGGGAAGGGCTTATATATTTAAGCCCTTCCCGACAATTCATCGTAAGATCGCCCACAGTGCATTGCTATCAATGGAGCCGGCTGTATTGCCGGCTCCATTGAATTCAATGCGCTGGACAGCTCCGGCCCGTTTCTATTGAAACGCGGCTAGGAGCAGTTTTTTTTGGGCGATTTTTCGGCCCCGGTCACGTGATGTGTGGATGCACATCCGTCATGCGATCCGCAAATCGCGGCAAAAAACGCCTTTGTGACTAAGGCCTCGGGGTCATAAGGAACTTGCAAAGAAAACTCCACTGTGCTTCACTGCTGCCTGCTAACACTCATTATTGTACTGCTCTCCACCATGCTTCACTGCTGACTGCAGACACTCATTATTGTACCACTCTCCACCATGCTTCACTGCTGACTGCAGACACTCATTATTGTACCGCTCTCCACCATGCTTCACTGCTGACTGCAGACACTCATTATTGTACTGCTCTCCACCATGCTTCACTGCTGCCTGCAGACACTCATTATTGTAATGCTCTCCACCATGGTTCAATTCTGACTGCAGATACTCATTATTATTTCACTTTCCACCATGCTTCACTCTTAACTGCAGACACTTATTATTGTACCGCTCTCCACCATGCTTCACTGCTGCCTGCAGACACTCATTATTGTACCACTCTATACCATGCTTCACTGCTGCCAGCAGACACTCATTATTGTACCGCTCTCCACCATGATTCACTATTGGCTGCAGATACTCATTATTGTACCGCTTTCCAGCATTTTTTCCCCACCTGCCTAACGTAACATAACTCCTAGCGGTCTGGCTGCTGACTCATATAGGATTACAATTCTCTCTAGCACAACGGCTTAACGCTACAACACGTCATAGTAATGTCCATAATATCATACCCAACCAGGGTGTCAGTCTAGGGAGCATCCTCCCCTGTCAGACTTGTGGCAGTCACAACTTGGTCTGCACTGGCCATCACATCAGCGCACATATGCAGTACTTTTTTTTTTCAAACTCCTTCCCTGTGGAATCTGCAGCCGTCCGTAGTGTCAACTGTGGACGGACCACAGATCAGACAGCTACCATTGACTTCAATCGAAATTGTCCGTGCGCGAACCACACTAAAATGAAGCATGCTGCGATTTGTTTTCCACATGCAGAATTCAGAAAAAAAAATCTGCAAGTGTAAATTGAAATGCGGACACCCATGCTTCCCTATGGGTGACTTGAACTGCGGATCTTCTGCAAATCAAATCCGCCTGTGGACATTACAATTACAAGCATCCGAAATGGAGCTAGAAGACTTGAGCAAACAAAAGTTGTAACTGACTTTTTGTCAGATGTGTGCTGTATTTTTCTTCCCTTTAGAAAATGGAACTATTACTAATTACTACCGTTACTAATTATTAGAGGTAAGGCTGTGTTGTGTTTTCCCTTATCTTCACACTGAAGGATTAATATTCTCGCTTTCCTCTTGTGTATGGTTGATAACCCTCTCCCTTATCTGCTCAGGCCTTAGTCACACGGGCGCATCGGCACCCGTACACCGGCGCCGATGCGCCCGTCTGACTGACAGTGAGAAGACGGACGTACCTGCAGACGGCCGTCTCTCTGAAGCGCTGGAGGAAAGAACATGTGACCGGCAATGGAGCCGGTCACATGTTCTTTCCTCCAGCGCTTCAGAGAGACGGCCGTCTGCAGGTACGTCCGTCTTCTCACTGTCAGTCAGACGGGCGCATCGGCGCCGGTGTACGGGTGCCGATGCGCCCGTGTGACTAAGGCCTCACACTGTAGGTATTTCCAGTTACTGCACCAGATACTCCTCTCTGGGCTGATCCACTCACTAAGGTAATATCTGAGGTGACTGATCACCGCCCAACTGCACTAGCTCCACTTACTAAGTGAACTAACTGTCCACTTATCTCACCCCAGCTCCTCCCATTTGCCTAACACTAACTGGCTGGGTGTGTGAGTGGGCTCAAAATGGTCAATCCATGCTTATCGCACCACTTAGAAAGCCTTAACCGCCATCTCTGTAGTCAAATACAATGGGCAGATCATACAATTTGACATTAAAACATTTTTGTAACCAATATGTCATATTGCCTTATGAGGAAACACATTGTTGGGGTACCAGCACTCATTTCTTGGTACCACAGTAAGAAAGCACACATCTGTATTGCCTAACAACTATATTCTTTGCTATTAAGGGTGCTATAACCCCCCATGCTGCAGACCCTGCTAAAGAGTCCATTGTATGGGTTTACATACAGGCACTGGTTTCTTAACCCCTTAGTACCAAAGCCTGTTTGCACTCTAGTGACTAACTACCACATTTTTCAGTCTAAAAATGCACTTTTAGGCCTCGGACACACGGGCGATTTTTCGTGCGATCTGCGCATGCGCATGCGATCGCCGATTTTGTAGAACCATTGCTTTGCAATGGTATCGGACACATGAGCGGTTTTTATGCGCTCGTCCGATTAATTATAGAACAGAAATCGCAGATCGCGCCTATCTGCGATCTACGATTCCTGTTCTTCTCTATATGCGCTCAATGGGGCCGGCAGCAGCAGCGCCGACCCCATTGAGAACATATAGTAGACAAATCATTTTCCTCTGCCACAGCTGTAACAGCTGTGGCAGAGAAGAATGATGTTTGCCCATTGAATTCAATGGAGCCGGCAATACAGCCGGCTCCATTGAAAGCAATAGGCTGCCGGCGATCGCATGATGAATTTTCGGGAAGGGCTTAAAAATATAAGCCCTTCCCTGAAAATCATCCAAAACTGTGTAAAAAGTAAAAAAAAAAATATACTCACCTTGTCCCGGCAGACAGAGTTCAGCCGCGGCCGGCCGGCAGTTCTCCTGAACTGCTGTGAGTAGTATTCAGCAGGCGGGGATTTAAAATCCCCGCCTGCTGAATGAGCTGCCTCTGATTGGTCACAGCCCTCACCAATCAGAGGCAGCTCTCACTTTTTGTTTTTGTAATGCAAAATACGTAAAACTAGATATTGTCCCAATGTTTTTTAGTATTTTTTTAAACAGCTTGCCCCATGCCAGTTAAATAGTGTACCGTTGATTTTAGTCAGGTTGTTATAAATGTCGCAATATCAAATTTGTGATTGGTTTTTTTGTGTGATTTTTTTTTTTTTACATCCTAAGGGCGCCCACCCACTGGCGATTTTTTTTCCTTTGCGTTTTGCGCTTTTTCTCAAGAGCAATTAGTATTGAATGTGCTCCTGTCCACTGGCGTTTTTTTTTTCGGCTCGTTGCAATTTTTAACATAGGAACTGTCAGTTGCATATGTGTCCTTATTTTTCTCTTAATGCACCCATGAATATCAATGGAAATTAACGGAAAAGACGCGAAAAAGCCGCCAAAATGCCGCGAAAAAGCCGCAAAAAACGCCGCGGAAAATGCGCCAAAAACGCGCGGAAAATGCTGTGTTTTTCACGCACGAAAATCGCAAACGCCAGTGGGTGGGCGCCCTAAGGCAGCAGTCAGACGAGTAATTTTTTTTGCGAACCTATATACGAAAAAAAAACCTGCATCTATTAGAACCATTGGTTTCTTAAACAGTGTTCACATGCCCGTTTTTTAGAGGCGCAAAATACTCACACCTGCAAAAGATGGAGCACTGCCTGTGATTGGCCACAGCGCTCAGCCAATCAGAGGCAGAGCTCAGACATTCATTGAATTCAATGAATGGCTGAGTGCTGCCTCAGATTGGTCACAGCGTTTAGCCCATCAGAGGCAGCGCTTTCTGGAGGTGGGGATTTTTCAATCCCCAGCCACCAGAATACAGAAAAAGACTGCCGGGGACAGCGAGAAGAGCCGAACAGCGCTTTTAGGTGAGTAAATTATTTTTCTTTTTAACAGCTATGGATGATTTTTGGGGTAGGGCTTATATTTCAAGCCATCTCCCTCCTGCCCCCCCTCCTGCCTCCCCAAAAATCATCGTTGCAGGGGTTGCCTTCATCCCATTGGTTTCAATAGGACAGCAACACCGCCCCATTGAAAATAATGGGATATCATCTGTGGCTGAGAATTCTTTCATCCCCACAGGGAGTCCCATCATCACTGAACACTGTGACAGTGCTGTCACAGTGTTCAGTGAAGACGGGACCTTCGAGAAGCAGCTGCACTTATACAAGCATGGAGCTTGAGTCATGTACATTTTGCACATCTGTGGAGCGCATTTTTTTTTTTTCCGCACATGGGATCGGGATCTGGAAGAAGAAGGCTGGCAGTTGTTTGCTACTCATTTTGAATGTGATCATTAAGCCAATCACAGGCTTTAGTGGTGATTCTCCAATGGCCACTGAAGCCTGTGATTGGCTGAGCAAATTAAATAAGGTCCGATAAAAAAAAAAAAGGAAAACAACAAAACAACAACTGCTGTCCCCATGACTAATGTTTTATTGTTTTTATAGTGGAGCATCAATGTTTTATTGTACTTACTATAAGGAAAGCATCCCCGTGATATGAGCCTTCACACAAGGTAAGTAGCTGGATGTAATTCTCTGCAACTCGGCCAAACAGCTTCCTCTGACACTCTGCATCTGACTACAAAAAATAATCTAACACATATGTCAGGCCAATTGCACCTGCAAAATATTGTAACGTTTTCTCCAGTTTCTTTATTCATGGCTCTGAAGGAGTCAATAGAAATGGACAGTCTATTCCAAAAATAAATAAGTCTGCAAACAGACAGCAAATATAGGTGCACAAAAAAACCTGTCATCTGACCGACGCCTCAGGGGAAAAAGCTGCAGTCACTCCCCCTGGTATAGGAAACTGTAAAAAGGCGCATGCATCAGTTAAAGTCTGCTTGATGTCTCCTATAAAAAGGCATATGGGCGGTCGTTAAGATATTAAGGCCCTTCTGCCTAATAATAGGTCACCATTGCTATAAAGGGAGTACAGTAGCTTGAAGTTGCAACTCTGAATTTAACACACTGTATGGAAACTATTTTCATCACAAAGTTTTAATACCAAAATATTTACATGTTCGATGATTTTCCCATTTGGTGGGAAATAGCCAACTCTATTTCATTTTGAAATGTGTTCTTCCTTTCTTGCAAAGTTGACAGCAATATTTTTTTGAGATGTGAGCGTAGCAGGAAATTCAGCTTGTCATTATGATTGCTTGTAAACAATGTAAAACATATTTTAAAAAGTTGCATCGGTAAAGCGTATCTAAGGGCTCCTAAACAATACAGACGCAGTCAGTTAATATTTCAATCCCTCTTGTCATTCTAATGTCAGATGATGAAAAAGCGTGTAACGTGACAGTTGCCATCAGAAACACAATATGTTGCAATAAAAAGGATGAAAGGCAACAAACTTATGTGGAAAGAGCTTCAGTTATCTCCTCCAAATACTGTCATGGGGTATTTGTTAGGATTATTATCCTACTTGGAACGAAGACTCACTTTTGAAACGCTACCTACTAAGCATTTATAATTGACTCCGTCTAAATCTAAATCTTCGGAGAAGTGATACAACAAATTAAACTTCATAGCTACTAGGTAGACATCAAAAAATTATTTTCCCGGCATGATCCTTTGCTAGAAATCTCGTTTGTTTCCTTGCTGGTTCCAAGAAGAATTTGTTCTCTATTGTCTGGGAATTACTTTTGTAAGCTCTGACCCCTGCTGATGAGGGCTGAACTGTAATAGTAAACTGCATTTTCTACTGAGAAAAGCATCAATCGACATGTTGCAAAAGGCTTGAGGGATAGATTTTGCTAGTCGAAAAGCTGGCAAAACTCTTTATGTGGGGGAAGTATTTAATTGACGAAAGGTTTGATAAAAATAAAGATATATCTGTCTCCAAACAAAACATCTGAAAGGCTTTTTATGTCGGCCTTCCGAGGAAGAGGAAATTAAACTGAACTTGGAGGAACATTTTCATGTTAGAAGACCTTGGAGCTTACAGAATATTGATGGCTGTTTAATTATGCAAAACACAGCGGAATATATGCAATACACTAGTCATAGATTTGGACTACTGTATCACTGGGCATACTAAGAAAATTTTAGGAGTTGTGCAGTGGGCATGTAGAAGAGAGGGGGCCTTATTAAAAATCTCAAGATGAGTCTATCACAGTGATGGACTTTTCTACCTGGGAGAAAAACGTGTTTGGTTCCTCTTCTATGACTATTCAGACCATTCCTCAATTCCATGTTTGTTAGCAATGGGGTTCCTTTAAAGGGGTTCTGACATTAATAATGTTTTTATGCTTTAGCAGCCATTGTTCCCTGGTGTGCCTAATGGACCCAGGGAACCGATGGTTTAATGGCTGCTAAAGCATAAAAAGATAATACTTACCTTGTCTTCTGTTGTTGTTGACATCGGGGGGGTCATCTCCCGGCAGGCGCTGTTCCTCCTCTTCTTCCTCCAGCAGCCACGCCGCTCCGGAATCGCGTGCATGCGCAGTGGAGAGGTGCCCTCTGACAGGAGTCAGGACGGGCTGCGTCTCCACTGCGCATGCGCAGCACTCCAGAGTTCAGCCGGACGGACGGGCCGCCCACAGCAAGCACTGCTTGTGACGTGCTTGCTGTGAGCGGTCCGTCCGTTGACCTCGGAAGTGCCTGACGGACGGACCAGAGCAGGAAGCGGTCTTTTTGACTGCTCCTGCTCTGCTTTAAAGGCACAGAAGAAGATGCCGGCTGCAGGGGACATGCCTGGCGATCGGGCCAGGCCAGGCAAGGTGAGTACAATTTTTTTTTTTCATGTCAGAACCCCTTTAAGAGGAATCCTGCACAGGTTCCTGCAGCACTGGGGTCAGAATAGACCAGTAATGGATGCCTCATTTTAAGGGCCCCATAGCAATTGTTTGGTTTGCGTCCATAATACGTATGGGCATTTGGGGGGTGCCAATGGGGCGGAAGAGGTCCTCCCCTCCCACTAACTGTTTAGATGCATGGTCAGCTTTCTAAAAAACTAAATGCCGCCATCAGAGCTATATCTAATCACGGTGGTAACCACAGCTGTCAAATACAGCTTATAGCTGCTGAGTAGGGAGCGGACTTGGCTCCCATGACCAGGGGATCATGAAGGGTTTGCTCAGGGGATTTATACAATGCATTTGTACCCTTTTTTGGTTTTCCTTCCAGCTTTTCTCCCTGGATGTGTCTCTGTCTGGCTGACTTAGCTTTCTCCCTTGCAGTGCCTATGAACGGCTGACTTAGATCTTCTTCTCCTTTCCTCCTCTCTCTCTAATTCTCTCTCTCTCTGCTCTACCTCTAAACATTTATTTCTCATTAGTACGCACACTTACGATGTTCTTTCTCTTCCCACCGCACTGTTCTCTGAAGGCTTGGTAAGAGTGTTCTTCTTGTTCTTCCCTGGTCTCTATCTCAGGTTTCCCTGGATACTCCTTCAACCCCTTAGTGACAGCCCTATAGTGTTTTTACATCCTGCAGTTGCAGGACATCTATGGAGGGTGATCATGCTGCGACCTCCCTCCAAACATTGCAGATGTCAGCTGCTTCTTACAGCTGACACCCACGGGTAACAGCCCCGACAAGCTGCGTGGCCGATCGGGGCTGTTAACCTTTTAAATGTCACTGCTAATTCTGACAACGGTACTTAAATCCCCCGAACTGTCCCGTACGACCCCCCTGCGATGAGATCACAGGGAGCCGTGCGGGTGTCACAGGAGCTGGGGGCTTTCTGAAAGGCCCCAGGGCTGTCTTGGCAGTATGCCTATTAAGCCATCCTCATGGGATGGCTTGATAGGCTGCCTGTCAGATTGCAGTATGATGTAATGCCATGGCATTACATCATACAGCAGGAGAGATGAAAGCATCGCAAGTTATGTTTCCCCCTGGGGAAAAAGGAAAAATAAGAAATAGTTTTAGTAGTTATTTAAAAAAAAAGTTATAAAAGTTAAAAAAAAACAAAAACCTTTTGCCAAATTTGCAATAAAATAATCCGAGTAATAAAGCAAAAATACATATTTGCTATCACTGCATCCAAAAAAGTCTGATCCTTTAAAGTAATGCATTATTTGCCCCACGCAGTGAACGTCGTCCAAAAAAATAAATTAAAATCCTTGCCTGCTGCAAGGGCTGCCTCTGATTGGCTGAGCACTGTGACCAATCAGAGGCAGCACTCAGCTATTGAATGACAGCTGAGAGTTGCCTCTAATTGGTCACAGTGCTCAGCCAATCAGAGGCAGCCCTTTCAGCAGGCAGGGATTTAAATTCCCACTTGCTGAAAGCACTTCAGAGCAGTGCAGGGAGAAGACCCGTCTGGATGCTCCTGAGCCCCGGCAGCTGTGGGCGGGTAAGTATATATATATTTTTTAATTTTTTACACATTTTAGGAATGATTTTCTGAAAAGGGCTTATATTTAAAGCCCTTCCCCGAAAATCACCGCAGGGCTTGCCGGCAGCCTATTGCTTTTAATGGAGCCAGCTATAGTGCCAACTTCATTGAATTTAATGGAAGAACATCACGCTTCTCTACCACAGCTGTCACAGCTGTGCCAGAGGATTGAGATCTTCACTGTATGTTCTTAATGGGATTGGTGCTGCTGCCGCTGGCCCCATTGAGTGCAAGGTGAAACATTTGGATGCGACAGCATCCAGGGGTTTCACATCCAAAAAAGACGGATACCACAGTTACTTGCATTTTAAAATCCACTGCCCTATATTTACCGTTGCACATTTTTATGCACAGGTAAATATTGGGCATATGACCACTGCCATTAAAAAGCATTAGAGGGTCGCAAATGCAGGTAACATACGCACATAAAAATGCCCGTCTTACTGAGCCCTCACACAGCTCCATTGATAAAAAAAATAAAATGAATGCAGCGCTAAAAAAAATAATCTTTTTTTTTTGTTTAAAGTGTGAAAAATTAGCGAAAAAGAAAGAAACTATTACAATTTGGTATTGGCATAATCGTACTGGCCTGTAGAATTACTTTAATACATTATTTATACTGCACAGAGAATGCAGTGAAAAATAAAAATAAAAAACATGCCAGAATTACAGATTTTGTTATTCCTGCCCTTAGAAAAAGCGATCAAAATTTTACACGTTACCAAAAATTAGATAAATGAAGGCTAGAGTTCATCCCGCAAAAAACAAGCCCTTTTAGAGCTCTGGCAATGGAGAAATAAAATTAATACGGCTCTTGGAATGTGGTGACACAAAAGCAAACTTTCAAGAAAAAAAATGTTTTAAATATACAAAAAAAGCAAAACATAAAACAACTGTGCGACTCAGGGAATAATGTTATCACACTATTTATTCTGCACGCTGAACGCCTAAAAAGGAAATCTAAAAAACAAATGACAGAATTCTTTCTTTTCCCCCCAATCTCCCTACAAACTTTTTTTTTACAAAAGTTATCCAATACATTATATATACCCCCAAATGATATCATCAAAAAGTACAACTTTTCCCACAAATAACAATCCCTCATATGGCCGTATCAATGGAAAAATGAAAAAAGTTATGGCTCTTGGAATGCGACTGGAAAATTAGTTGAAATTAAATGATTGGCCCATTTAAAAAACCTGCCCTGGTGGGTCTGACAGGGTGGTAAGAAACCCGGCACTGAAGGGGTTAAAGCACCCTGACTGTAAGTATCACAAAGCCCCAAGGTACTTAGAAGTAACTGCATGGAGGGAGAGATGTTATATGAGAAAGTGAACCTGCCATGTCAGAGCCATCCCTTTAATACTGCTGGCCTGGCACCATCCATGGACACTTAGTGACAAATATGGACCATCCAAAAAACACATTTGTGACCATGTAAGGTGAGATGATAAGAGTGCAGCTTCCTTTTACATCACCTGCGGTCTGAGCCATCATGGTACATGCCACCAGCAGCAGCCAATAGAATCGCAGGATTTGGATTCAAACCGCAAAGGAAAACGTCAGTTGGTGCCAGTCAGCGATTGCTCTTTATAGAGAATAGACCGGCTCCCTTTGTTCTCACAGCGATTTGCAAAGCTTGTGTTTTCGATTGAGACGCGGATTATCATCAGCAAGAAGGAGGATTTACCACCAACAAGAAGGAGGATTTACCACCAACAAGAAGGAGGATTTACCATCAACAAGAAGGAGGATTTACCGACAACCAAGAAGGAGGATTTATAGCCAACCGACAGCCAAGAAAGGTAAGAGGCCAAAATGTGACCAATGTTATTACTGCTTTATGTATTTGTAGTAGTGAGAGTTTGTCCACCTGTGTTAGTGGGAAACTGTAAATGATCCATATGATTAACCAGAAGATGGGGGAACTAAAATGTATAAATATGGGCAGTTTTAGGTGATTATGAATGATAATAGAGATTTGGGGCTGAATGATAAATATGAAGATATTTAGGTAATAATTAATAAATATGGAGGATTTTATATATTTATGAATCAATCTGAAGATATTTGGGTGACTGTATGAATATAGCTGTGAAGTTTATTATGGTGGTCAGTTATTATACAGGGAGGGACAGGACATATACTAATGCAACGACAGGGCCTATAGGGACCCACACTTTAGTTATGGTGGACAAGTAAGCTGTTTTAGTTGCCCCTAGCAACCAATCACAGAGCAGCTTTCATTATGTATTCTGCTCTGGTAAGATGGAAGCTGATCTTTGGTTGGTTGCTAGGGGCAACTGACAGTTTTTCTTTCAGCCAGTTTCATAAATCTGCCCTTTTATCTCTGAATAGTTGGTGCTAACAGAATAACTTATTTTCATTTCCGCTGTTGAGGATTATGGACGCCATCATCAAGTTTCTGCGATACCTGTTTGGGAGAGACGACGTGGGATCCAGGTAAGCTATGAAGTTTATTATAGTGTCAGGGCAGTACGCAGCAGAGGTCCAGTGCCTAGGGCGGCCAGTTACTAGGGGGTGGGGGGTTCTAAGAGCAGAAATATGCATTTATGTGTTTTTCATTTTTTCCCCCACTCCCTCCCTCTGAAGTGTTTGTCCTTACAGAATATTCCCTTTCCTCTTCCCCCGGTAAGGATTAGGGACGCCATACAAGAGTCAGCATGATAGAATAGACACTAATTCATCGTTATTTCAGTTTTAGCCCCGTAATGATCCCCATGTAGTGAAATGTATAATACATTTAGTGTAAGTTAGGGCGCCTTTCCACTTGCGTTTTTTTTAGCGCTGCGTTAACGCTGCCTTTTTTTAAAATGTGAATGTAAATGGGATTTTATAATGTTAAAAAACTTTTGCACAAAAATCACAAAGTACAAACTTGCGATTTTTGTGTGATCCATTTTTACCATTAGAAAGTCCCATTGACATTCATGTTAAAAAAAACACAGCTATATTGCAGCATTAAAAAACGGGGAAAGGCACCCTTACCGGGCAGAGGAATGGGGATTCAGTATCATACAGTGTCAGCCTCTAGTATGATAAATGTATATAAATCTGCAGGAGGAGCCGCAGCCCTACATCTTCATGCTAATATTTCCTCCTCTTTCAGCTTCCCAGGAAGAGAAGAAGACAGCGGCCGGACGAGGAAGAGAGAGCGCAGTCCGTGCGACGAAGAGGTCCAAGAGCGCCCGCAGAAGAGGAGGAAGGAGGACCGTCCCTTATGGCAGGAGGAGATGGCCGCATTCTTCAGAGTGCTTGGTAAAACATTACTCCTTCCAATACTTCTAGTGTTGAACAAGGTCTACAGAACACCATCATATACAGTAGTGCCTTGACATACCAGTTTAATCCGTTCCATGACGGAGCTCTTAAGCCAAAAAACTCGTATGTCAAAGCACTTTTTCTTTATTGAAATGATTTGAAACGCCATTAATGCGTTCCGCATAAATAGTGTTTCAATTCATTTCAATAGGGAAACTAACTACAAGTAAAAAAAAAAAAATCAATACTCACCTACCGCCGGTGTTCCGCGACAGTCTGCGATACTGCAGCAGGCTGTCGTGTCCTCCTCCACGCCGACAGAGCATTGCTTTCTGGATGCGGGTCTTGAATGCCCCGCCTCCATTAAGCTAATGTTCTGATTGGTTAACTCAGTGCCACGTCAGCCAATGAAAGCTGGCGCTGGCTTAACCAATCACAGCCATTCAGTGACATCATTGTCTTGTAAATCAAGAACAGCTATTCAAACGAGAGGTATTCTGGATATTAACATTGGATACCAGATTTCCAAAGGGCCTAAATTGTAAATCAGATCTCCTGTATATTTATTGAATATAGGGGGAAATAGAGAGAGAGAGAAGAAGAGAAAGAACAGAAAAAATATATATATATTTTGCTATTAGCTTGTATATATTTTTTTTGTATTGTGATAAATTTATTTTTTAGCTACATCATAGATATTTTACTATGCTGATTTTTTGATTACATGAGATTATATATTTAGTCTTATAACTTAGCTTTTTATCCTGATTTAGGGTGGCTTCACATGAGCACAAAAACAAGCGTCTATTACAACCACTGTATTCCCTATGGTGTTTTATAGGCGTACGCCAGTAAAGATAGGACATGTGTGCACCACAGGAAATGCACACAATGCCCGGTGGCTTTTATTGAAGGCAATGGTCTGCCGATACCCCGGAAGTGATTTTTCAGGGAAGAGCCTTAAGTATAAGCTCTTCCCTGAAAAATCATCCCTTGTAGTGTAAAAAAAAAAATATATATATATATTCACCTGTCTGCCGCTGCTGTGTTCCCCGCGGGATGAAAAACACATCTGCCACATGCGGCAGATGTTTTCTTCATCCCCGCAGGGAATAAAGAATCATTCAGCGAAAGATGCCTATGATTAATCTCAGCCGAATCAGAAGCAGCTCTTTTAGCAGGTGGGGATTTTAATTCCTGCTGCTGTAGAAAGAATTTCAGTGCAGAGCTGGGGACAGCGGAGACAGGACACGGCTGAGCCCCAGTAGCTGAAGAAAGGTGAGTATGTTTTTTTTTTTTTCCACACTAGTGTGGCTTGTTTTTCAGAGAAGGGCTTATATTTAAAGCCCTTCCCTGAGAAACAATTACAGGATGCCGGCAGCTGGATCCCCTACCACAGCTGTCATCTGTGACAGCTGCAGTAGGGAATTCTTTAATCTCCGCGGGGATGAAGAAAACATCTGCCGCATGTGGCAGATGTGTTCTTTATCCCCGCGGGGGACACGGCAGCGGCGGACAGGTAAGGATATATAATTATATATATATATATATATATATATATATATATATATATATAAAATGCTGTTGTGGCTCTATTTAAGGCAATGCACGGACCTTCACGTGTTTTTGCGCGTACAGGGGTGTGCACCTATGTACACACATGCTCGTGTGAAGCCACCCTTAATTTCTTTCATTATGCATTCATTTCTGATGGTGTTATATAGTCATGAATTTATTTATTACTATATGAGTATTGAGTAACCATTATTACAGCTATGTATATGTATTTCTACTAAATACTGTATTCAGTATTTGATATTACCTTTGTTCCTACCCCCCCAGGTGATTTATACTGTATCATATTGCATATCATGAACTCAAATAATATTAATACATATCGTTATCAGCAGTTTTAAGGATTTTTCTGTATAACATCTTAGTCATAATGCATTGGCACAGTGAGAGTTAAATGTCAGCTGTCTTTTTATGTTTTTATTTGCACATGTTTTTAGGGAAGTGATGTCTATTTTAAAAGTTAGGTGACCAAGGTCCACTTCGAGCCGAAACCCGTCCTACAGTTTGGCTCTGATGCACAGGCACTAAATTAATAAAGGTCAAGATTGTCTCACACAAGCAGCTTTTTTCTATTTTTGAATTTACTTTATGAGTATTAGACGCCCCCTGAGCCTCAGCTTGTGAGTTATTTGACTTGCAAGCAGGCTCGTAACCGAGTTTTTGCATTTAAATCGTAGCAAAAATTCAAGAGAGAGCCTGCTCGCAAGTCACAAAATTAGAAAGCTGAGGCACTTGCATCCCGAGGTACCACTGTATAGATATATTATAGAGACAGACAGAAACTAAACAGACCCCATTATATTCCATGAGGTCCATTTGTTGGTTCTTTCATAAAACGGATCTGTTTAGCCAGTGGATTCCATTTTTCCCATAATATTGATATTTGTCCTGTTTTCCTAGAGGATCCAAACATCCGGACATTTCTTGCCACAGACAGCTGCATGAGGATTTCCGACAAGGTAATATGAATGTGTGTACGTTTTTTTTCTGTCAGTTCCCATTCCTGTTTTATGGTTTGCCCCTGTCCTTTCCTGCATCTGCATGCGTGTCTGTCTGCTGCCAGTCCCTGCATTCAATACCCCATCAGGGAAAGACCTGAGGTTGCAGCATGGGGTTGCCCTTATCGGGGCGATCGCCTTACTTGTAGGTAGGGGTCTTCCATGCCCTTTGCAGCCAAGGGTCAGTCTCTCATTTCCTGGTAGCAGTCTCTCTTTCTGCAGGAGCCAGCTGCCAATCAGACCAGGACAGGTCTAGGTCAGGCTGGTTGGTTGGTCCAATGGGTCCACACTCCTTATCAGTAACACATTTATGGAGGTAGATAGGAAAAACAGGTGGCACTAAAAAGTTTTAACTGTCCTTCTCATCCCACTAGTATCTCCTGGCGATGGTCTTCGTTTACTTTATCAGAGCCGGACTACAGACAGAGGAATATCATAAGAACTTCTTCTCAGCTCTGTGAGTTTCTTTTATAACAGTTGTGTATATACACGCTGGTGAAAAGTTATAAAATGAATACTCAAATAAGTAGCAGCTCGTCATTTTAATGTTTTTTTTTTCTACTAGATTTTTGGCCAACCAGATGGAAGAGGAAGTCGGCTTTCGTCACGAGATCTACCGATGGGCCTCGGGATACACCTGGATGGAGAAGAGACAACAAATCCTGCACGAACGCAACCTGTTGCTCCGCCGGATTGGATTCAGAGCTTTGGTGGACCCGGACACCTGTGAGCAGGTTAGTACAAATGATACAAAGCACTTCAGTCTGTGATGAAGGGTCTGTGGTGATAATAATGTTATCCGTGTATTTTTTGATTCTAGGTCATGGCAGTAGATCCTCTACACTGGGCATGGAGAAGAGAGAGGCCCGTCCATCACAGCCGCGCTTTTCCCATGTTCAGGAGGAATGTTCAGCAGATCACCACCTACGGCCCATGGAGCAGCCTTCCACCCTGCATGCTTTGTAGGACCATGCATCTCCATCCATGCAAGAGGTAAGTGTGAAGGTCAACAATAAAGGAAGAGGAATGACCACTACGAACCAGCAAGAAGATCAAGAAGGTGTGACGGAAGAAGACTATCTGTACCCTCTTTAGTCACACAGACCCTGTTTCACACATCTATGGCACATCCTCATATAGGTACTTATACACACACACTGTTCTTGCGTCTTGCACACATCTTATAGTGTTACCCTTCCTTAGTATGCCCAGAGGAAGGGCAGTACAGTGGCCATGGTTTCCCTACAGGTTTCCTCCACTGGGGGTTTTTCCTGTCCTGCGTGTTGCTGTACCCTCTCCGTGAGTGATGGGAGGTAACAACCAATACATATTTATAATAAATGTCATATTATTTAACTCACTATACTTGTCCGAGTCATTCTTATTGTGTGTGAAAGAAAAATGGCATTTTCTGTGTAATAGAGACCAGTGTGAGTTACATGTGTGACTGCATTCCCATGCTGGGAAGCTGTCCGGGGGCTATTAGTGACAAGTGAGATATAGAGAAACACACATATATATATATATATATATATCATTCAATGAATATTTATAGATTATTCCTTTTTCTTTTATATTTATTATATAACCATAGGTTATGAAATCTATACTCTGATCATTTGATCATATTTTAATATTTGTTAAATTCATTAGGCTTTTTACTATTTATTAACTATTTGATGACTATATTGTAATACTGATGTTTTCTATCAATTTTGATATTTTTTTTTTTTGTCCCTTGCCGTTTTTATTTCTGGTTTTCATAACCACTTTTTACTTCTTTTTGTTTATATGTTCACATTTAGTCATTTTGTGCTTGAGAAAGGAGCAGTGAGAGCCCAGAAATGCGTTGCACTACTTTCTCCTGTTCAATAAAACACTATTTTCTAGTCACCACTTATGAGTCCACCACCTTTTGATAATGTGTTTTTTTTTCTGAGGTCACCCTGAGCACAGGATCTCTACAATGTTATCTGTTCTGGGTGCCCTCTGGCTCCCCAGCTCTCATTCCATGCATGCTCTTGTTTATTGTCCCTGCTACGGGACAGGGTCTTCTCCATCTACATCCCTTTGACTACTCTGCATACTCCAACTATTTCATATGGTGAAGCATATTTGGTTACGACATACAGAGGTGCTGCCCAAGCCATCAGATCCTTGCCCTTATTCTCAATAGCATACAGTAATGCCCCCTTAGCCTTATGCCTCACTGCATTTAATAATGCCCACTTATACCACATTGCCTGTAATAATGCCCCTTATGCCACACTGCTCATAATAATGCTCCTTATGCTACATGAGTCTGTAACAATGCCTCCTTATGCCACACGACCTGTATTAATGCCCCTTTTGCTTCACAGCATATAATAATGTTACTTGTATTCCACTGCTTTAAATAATCCCCTTTATGCCCCATAGCCTGTAATAATGCCCCCTTATGCCACATAGACTGTGATAATTCCCCCTATGCCCCACTGCCTGTATTAATGCCCCTTATGCCCCAAAGCATGCAATTATGCCCCGTAATATCACGTAGCCTGTAATAATTCCACCATATCACCCAGAGCCTATAATAATGTCTCCTAATGCCACTTATAATAATCTTTATTTATATAGCGCCAACATATTCCGCAGCGCTTACAAAATAGGGGGAATAGAAACAAAACCGCACTTACATTTAGTAATCGGTTGATGAAGACAGTAGGGGTGAGGGTCCTGCTCCAAGGAGCTTTCATATTACAGATAATGGGGTGTTGGGAGATCATGGGATACTACACCGAAATTACACCCTTCATGTCTGCCCAATGTAAATTTACCATTGGCAGTCATGAAGGTGTTATTATATATTTATTTTTTTAAATAACGTTAGTACACTGTGAAAAATATAAATACATGCAAAGAAAAATGAATGTAAAGATTGTGAAATCTCATATAACCATATTCTAGGAGGAGAGTGACCATCCAGCTTACCATACATCTCTGATAGTATGGGATTGTATTAGTGTCTATGGCAGTGATTCCCAACTGGTGTGCAGTGGCTCTCTGGCTGGAAATCACGTCAGTAGCATGGAACACGCAGCTAAAGGACCTTCAAGGACCTGGAGGAATGCAGCCAATGGGGAGCTAGGAGCGTGACAGGGGTGTTCCTGCATCCCTGCCCTGTAAAACCCCTAGCTTCCTGGTGGTATCAAGATACACCAGTACTAGGAGGAGGTAAGTATATAGGTTCGGGAGGGGAGGGTTAATGTTATTACTGGGGGGGTTAATGTTATTACTGGTGCCCCCCCCCCCAATGACCCCATACTCACCTCCCGGATCCGCTGTGCGAGTCCCGCATGACGCACTGGTGCTTATGCTCAGTGTCATATGACACATCCGTCGGTGGTTGGGGAAGGATATTTATGCTATACTTCCGCTATTCTGTAGCGGAAGTATAGCGTGACGGATGGTTTCTATTTACTACATTGGAAGCCAGCTGCGCGTATTCCCGCAGTGAATAGAACTTGCTGCCGGTTATTTCACGCTGCAGCATAAACATTGCACTATAGGTTCAATAGAACCTAATAGCTGCGGTGTAGTGCTGTGGATTTCTGCCACGGGCATTAGCCCTTAATGTTATTACTGGGTGGGGGTTAATGTTATTACTGGGGGGTTAATGTTATTACTGGGGTGGGGTTAATGTTATTACTGGGGGGATTAATGTTGTTATTAGGGGGGTTAATGTTGTTACTGGGGGGTTAATATTACTACTGGGGCCGCCAATAGGGGTCCCTATTACTACTGGTCTACAATAGGGGTCGCTATAACTACTGCGGTTGCTATTACTACTGGGGCAGCAATAGGGGTCACTATAACTACTGGGGCAGCAATAGAGGCCATTATTACTACTGGGGCCAGAATAGGGGTCGCTATTACTACTGGGGCCGTAATAGGGGGCTGCTATTACTGGCCGGGCTGCAATAGGGGTCACCTATTACTGCCGGGGCCACAATAGGGGTCGCCATAACTACTAGGGTCGCTATTACTACTGGGACAGGAATAGGGGTCGCTATTACTACTGGGCCAGCAATAGGGGTTGCTATTACCACTGGGGTCGCTATTACTACTGGGGCAGTAATAAGGGTCACTATTACTACTGGGACAGCAATAGGGGTTGCTATAACTACTGAGGTTGCTATTACTACTGGGGCAGCAATAGGGGTCTCTATTATTACTGGAGCAGCAATAGGGGTTGCTATTACTACTTGGGGCCAGAATAGGGGTCGCTATTACTACTGGGGCCGTAATAGAGGGCCGCTATTACTGCCGGGGCCACAATAGGAGTCACCTATTACTGCCTGGGCCGCAATATGTGTCACCTATTTCTACTGGGGCCGCAATAGGGGGCCGCTATTACTGCCGAGGCCGCAATAGGAGTCACCTATTACTGCTAGGGCAGCAATAGCGGTCACCTATTACTACCAGGGCCACAATAATCACTACCAAGGCCACTATGGGGGTCACCATTTTTACCTGGGCCACCAATATAGGGGTCGCTTTTACTACCAGGGCCACCAATATAGGGGGTCGCTATTACTACTGGGGCCAGCAATATAGGGGGTCACTATTACTACTAAGGCACCAACATTGGGAGGGGCACTATTACTACACGGGGCGGATTAGTTGTGGAATTTATAGTAGCTGTAGCAGCAAAGTGAATGAGATTTTTAAAATCATCGACACGGTGTGAAAACAATCTGTACAAAACCCGTGTGGCTATTGACATGTGGTGCAGGATTTAATTCCACAGCATGTTAATTTTAAATATAGCGTATATCAATAGCTCATCCAGCGCTCTTCCCTGTGTGTTTTTAAACAGCCCTGTCCTTTTTATAACGATGGAGGTAAAAATCATATGTCGTAATACGCCACAACCTAGTCACGCCCCTGACCACACCATAGCCACACCTCTAACCACACCCCTCTTTGGTAGGGGTGCCGCGCCATAAAACATTTTTTTTCGGGGGTGCGCCAAGGCTAAAAAGGTTGGGAAACACTGGCCTATGGCATGGGTAGCTTACACATCATGAAAGGCACTATTAATGTCGGGCAGCATATAGAGGTTTTAGAATAACATATGCTCCCATCCAGACAACGTCTCTTCCAGGGAAGGCCTTCCCTATTTCACCATGATAATACTAAGCCACATACTGCATCCATCACAAGGGAATGTGCAGAAGAAGAGTAGGGTACTAGGCTGGCCAACTGCAGTCCAGACCTTTCACCAATAGCAAACATTTGGCGCATTATGAAACCACAAATCTGCCAAAGAAGGCCCAGGAATGATGAGCGACTAGAATCCTACATCAGACCAGAATGGGGCAACACTCTGCTACCAAAACTCAAGCAATTAGAAAAAGAAGAGGGGTGCTACATAATGGTAGATAAGGCCCTGGTCCAATGAGTTAACTTTTTTTTAAATGAAATGGAAAAATGTCTCACTTTCATCTTGTGGTATGTGTTCTATTATAAATAAAATATGGTTGCATAGGATTTGCAAATCATTGCCTTCTTTCTTCTAAACATTATTTTACATTTTGCATAGCGTCCCAACTTTGTTGGAATTAGAGTTGTAAAACACTGAGGTAAAAAAAATCTGTGAAAAAAGGTGCTAACAAACATCCCTACATGTCACAAGAACAGCAGCAAAAATAATTTTAGTAGACCAAGAAAAAAAAAGTAGGGTTATAAAACGTGTAAAATTGCTAAAAAGTGTGTTTTTTAAAACCAAAACACTCTGGTCCTTAAAGGGTTAATGTACAAACCAAGAATACACATAGCTCTGTCACTGCCATAAAATGTGTTCACTGTGTTTTGCTCTGTGCCGAGGTTTTCCGATGCCAGCGCTAGAAGATTAATGCTGATCAGTGAGATGTGAGACATTTACAACAAGTGGTCAAGGTGTGATGAGATCTTCAGTGGATCCATCGAAATCACTACAGGGGTCATTGTGTCTCTCCTCTACCCAGTAACTATTGACATGGTCCATGCCTCTGAAACATGGGTAGAATATATTTTTCTAGTGCTTTAAGCAAAATAGTACATTTGCCACTTATGTGTTTTTTAGTGATAAAAATGTTTTTCTTGAGTACTCAATAGTATGGAATTCCCGAATGACTTTATTTGTTACATGTGCTTGTATTGAATAGGAAATTACACACATAGAATGTTTCACTATTAAAAGAAAAATTGTACTTGAAGTCTACTTTAAAGGGGTTTTGTCATTAAAAACAAAAATTATCTAAACTTACCTATTCCTTCCCTGTCTGTCTCGTTATCACATCTTCTCCTGGTTGAGCTTCTCCAGTGCCTCAGGTCAGCTCACTGCAGGCTGGGACCAGCTTGTTATAAGGGCTGTTTAACTCAAATTCCCTCCGGCTGGGTCAGTGAAGGTCACATCCATGTGCTGTAGCTTCACTGCCTAGGTAGGAATTGTAATCTATTTCAGAGATAACTCTCTTGAACAATCCCTGCTGGCCTGTGAGCTGTGACATAACGTTCATTGGTTGGCAGGCAGAAGACTGCCAATCAGATGTACGTAACCTCTCAATAAGGAGAGGAATCAGGCAGCTGGAGGTGAAGTGACCCCCCCCCCCCCCCCCCCAGACTGCAGGAGACAGGAGAAGATAGGGGAGGTGAAGGACTGGTAAATTGACTGATAGGGAAGGAATAGATCAGTATAGATTTTTTCTTTTTTAGTGACAGAACCCCTTTAAGGGAACAGCACTATTAGTTGTACTGTATATGATAGTTGAAGGGACCTTTTATATCTGGTTGACGCTAAACTATAGGCTATATTGGGCTGTATTATAGTATGTCATATATGTCACAGAAGTGCAAGGAAGGGATGAAGCAGGTATTGCAAACAGCCATATTGGCCACGAATGGAGCTAGCTGTTTGGCAGCTTACATGCACAGGGTCCCATCTACGACTCACCATCAGATCCACCCATTGTGTGATCATGGGGTGCCAATGGTTCCTATGGCAGGCCTGCTCCAATGAATGCACACAGGGCTGCCATTTATTTAACCATATGAACACCTGACTATGGCAGGAATTAATATGGGAATATGGAAAATACAACATACTGCAATACTGAAGTATTGTAGTATACTATAAAAACAATCATACGGCCAGAAAATGTAAACACCCATGAAGACTTAAAACAATTATGTAAAATTTAAGTGATAGAAAATGAAAAAAGCAATATTAAAAATTTAACCCCCTACTTTCCCCGCAAAATGATCAAAACAATAAAATCAAAAACAATTGTTATAGCAAATAGGCCGAACCTATCAAAGCATCACATTATTTATATTACAGAGCATCACATTATTTATCTCACATTGCGAACACTGAAAACAAACTAAGAAAACCCACAGGCCAGAATTGCATTTTTATGGTCACTCCTATCTTTTGTGGTCACTCCAAAATTGAATAAAACATGAGCAAAGGTCGTGTGTATCTAGAAATGATAGTAATAAAAACTACTGCTCTAATATTAACATGACTATTCTTAAACTTAAAGTAGTATTCTGATTTGTAGATTTTGTTAAAGTTTTCACCTATTCACTGGATAGGTTAAAACTAATAGATCAGTGAGCGGTCTAACCTCTGACACCCTCATCAATAACCAGAAGGGTGTTACCCTGTATTCTCGAGTGAATTGAGCGGTATTTTAATAGGGCCACTGGAAATAACCAAGCACTTGAACTTCTGAAGTTCTTGTCAAGGGTTACCCCCTTAAGAAGTTACCTTAATTAGAGATAATTGTGTCCAAATGAACAAGCATGCATCGTGATGAATGAGTGTTCCCCAGAGTAGTAATGATCAAGCTTTTCAGTAGTTCGACTCTGCCAGTTTACCATACTTTTGCAAGCAGTTTGGTTCGGTCTAAATTAGTTCTAATCGAATTGAAAGTTCCCCCAAACTCCTAAAACTGGTGTATAACACTAACACTGTCTCAGAGTGTTATACGAGGCTTTGTTATGGCTCTTAGACAGTATTATACACCAGTGTTTAGAACTAGTCTTGAGTGAAATTAACCAGTTTCAGTTAGAACTTGGCTAAAAGCCGAATCCAACCTTAACTTTTAACAAAGTTCAATCCGAAACAGGGTTCTACTGGTTCAGTTGACTCAACACTACCGAAAAACATAGCTATAGAGAGTGCAGGAGCAGCGATCACACCTCAGGAAGGAAAGAGGCAAGGGCTAAGAATACATTAGCTATGCTACATAACAAATTCAGTCAGCTATAGAAGGTGCATGCACTTTCATTGCTGGTCATATTTACTAGAGATGAGCGAGCACCGAAATGCTTGGGTGCTCGTTACTCGGGACGAAAATTTCGCGATGCTCGAGGGTTCGTTTCGAGTAACGAACCCCATTGAAGTCAATGGGCGACTCAAGCATTTTTGTATTTGGCCGATGTTTGCTAAGGTTTCCATTTGTGAAAATCTGGGCAATTCAAGAAAGTGATGGGAACGACACAGCAACGGATAGGGCAGGCGAGGGGCTACATGTTGGGCTGCATCTCAAGTTCCCAGGTCCCACTATTAAGCCACAATAGCGGCAAGAGTGCCCCCCCCTCCTAACAATTTTTACTTCTGAAAAACCCTCATTAGCAAGGCACACCTTAGCTAAGCACCACACTACCTCCAACAAAGCACAATCACTGCCTGCATGACACTCCACTGCCACTTCTCCTGGGTAACATGCTGCCCACCCCTCCACCCCCCCCCCCCGCACGACCCAGTGTCCACAGTGCACACCAAAGTGTCCCTGCGCAGCCTTCAGCTGCCCTCATGCCACACCACCCTCATGTCTATGTATAAGCGCATCTGCCATGAGGAGCAACCGTAGGCACACACTGCAGTGGGTTGGCACGGCCAGGCAGCGACCCTCTTTAAAAGGGGCGGGGCGATAGCCCATAATGCTGTACAGAAGCAATGAGAAATCCAATCCTGTGCCACCTCCATCAGGAGCTGCACACATGGGCATAGCAATGGGGAACCCATGTGCCACACACTATTCATTCTGTCAAGGTGTCTGCATGCCCCAGTCAGACCGTGGTTTTTTATAAATAGTCACAGGCAGGTACAACTCTGCAATGGGAATTCCGTGTGCACCCACAGCATGAGTGCCTCCCTGGAACCCACCAGCTGTACATAAATATATCCCATTGCAGTGTCCTGGACAGCAGAGCTAACGTCCGATTAAATGCAGGTGGGCTTCGGCCCACACTGCATGCCCCAGTCAGACTGGGGTTCTTTAGAAGTGGACACATGCAGTTACAACTCCGTGTAGACCGACAGCATGGGTGGCTCCCTGGAACCCACCGGCGGTACATAAATAAATGCCATTGCAGTGCCCATCACAGCTGAGGTAGTGTCATGTTTAATGCAGGTGGGCTTCGGCCCACACTGCATGCCCCAGTCAGACTGGGGTTCTTTAGAAGTGGACACATGCAGTTACAACTCCGTGTGGACCGACAGCATGGGTGGGTGCCAGGAAGCCACCGGCGGTACATAAATATATCCCATTGCAGTACCCTGGACAGCAAAGCTAACGTCAGGTTTAATGCAGGTGGGCTTCGGCCCACACTGCATGCCCCAGTCAGACTGGGGTTCTTTAGAAGTGGACACATGCAGTTACAACTCCGTGTGGACCGACAGCATGGGTGGGTGCGAGGAAGCCACCGGTGGTACATAAATGTATCCCATTGCAGTGCCCAGCACAGCTGAGGTACTGTCAAGTTTAATGCAGGTGGGCTTCGGCCCACACTGCATGCCCCAGTCAGACTGGGGTTCTTTAGAAGTGGACACATGCAGTTACAACTCCGTGTGGACTGACAGCATGGGTGGGTGCCGCCACCGGCGGTACATAAATATATCCCATTGCAGTGCCCAGCACAGCTAAGGTAATGTCATGTTTAATGCAGGTGGGCTTCGGCCCACACTGCATGCGCCAGTCAGACTGGGGTTCTTTAGAAGTGGACAGATGCAGTTACAACTCCGTGTCGACCGACAGCATGGGTGGGTCCCTGGAACCCACCGGCGGTACATAAATATATCCCATTGCAGTGCCCAGCACAGCTGAGGTAATGTCAGGTTTAATGCAGGTGGGCTAAAAATTAATTGGATTACACTGTAGGCGAGGGCCCCAAAAAATTGGTGTACCAACAGTACTAATGTACCTCAGAAAAATTGACAATGCCCAACCAAGAGGGCAGGTGAAACCCAATAATCGCTTTGGTTAATGTGGCTTAATTTGTAACTAGGCCTGGAGGCAGCCCAGTTAAAATAAAAATTGGTTCAGGTGCAAGTTTCAACGCTTTAATGAGCATTGAAACGTATAAAAATTGTTTACAAAAATGATATGACTGAGCCTTGTGGGCCTAAGAAAAATTGCCCGTTCGGCGTGATTACGTGAGGTTTCAGGAGGAGGAGCAGGAGGAGGATGAATATAATACACAGATTGATAAAGCTAAAAGGTCCCCGTTTTTTATGGTGAAAGAGAACGATTCTTCCATCTGCGGGTGCAGCCTACATATTGTTTAGGTACCGCTGCTGTCCGCTGGTGGAGAAGAGAAGTCTGGGGAATTCAGGCTTTGTTCATCTTTATGAGTGTAAGCCTGTCAGCACTGTCGGTTGACAGGCGGGTACGCTTATCCGTGATGATTCCGCCAGCCGCACTAAACACACTCTCTGACAAGACGCTAGCCGTAGGACAAGCAAGCACCTCCAGGGCATATAGCGCGAGTTCAGGCCACGTGTCCAGTTTCGACACCCAGTAGTTGTAGGGGGCAGAGGCGTCACGGAGGACGGTCGTGCGATCGGCTACGTACTCCCTCACCATCCTTTTACAGTGCTCACGCCGACTCAGCCTTGACTAGGGAGTGGTGACACAGTCTTGCTGGGGAGCCATAAAGCTGTCAAAGGCCTTGGAGAGTGTTCCCCTGCCTGCGCTGTACATGCTGCCTGATCTTCACGCCTCCCCTGCTACCTGGCCCTCAGAACTGCGCCTTCTGCCACTAGCGCTGTCGGATGGGAATTTTACCATCAGTTTGTCCGCCAGGGTCCTGTGGTATAGCATCACTCTCGAACCCCTTTCCTCTTCGGGTATGAGAGTGGAAGGGTTCTCCTTATACCGTGGGTCAAGCAGTGTGTACACCCAGTAATCCGTAGTGGCCAGAATGCGTGTAACGCGAGGGTCACGAGAAAGGCATCCTAACATGAAGTCAGCCATGTGTGCCAGGGTACCTGTACGCAACACAGGGCTGTCCTCACTAGGAAGATCATTTTCAGGATCCTCCTCCTCCTCCTCAGGCCATACACGCTGAAAGGATGACAGGCAAGCAGCATGGGTACCCTCAGCAGTGGGCCAAGCTGTCTCTTCCCCCTCCTCCTCATGCTCCTCCTCCTCCTCAATGCGCTGAGATATAGACAGGAGGGTGACCTGACTATCCAGCGACATACTGTCTTCCCCCGCCTCCGTTTCCGAGCGCAAAGCGTCTGCCTTTATGCTTTGCAGGGAACTTCTCAAGAGGCATAGCAGAGGAATGGTGACGCTAATGATTGCAGCATCCCCGCTCACCATCTGGGTAGACTCCTCAAAGTTTCCAAGGACCTGGCAGATGTCTGCCGACCAGGCCCACTCTTCTGTAAAGAATTGAGGAGGCTGACTCCCACTACGCCGCCCATGTTGGAGTTGGTATTCCACTATAGCTTTACGCTGCTCATAGAGCCTGGCCAACATGTGGAGCGTAGAGTTCCACCGTGTGGGTACGTCGCACAGCAGTCGGTGCACTGGCAGATTAAACCGATGTTGCAGGATGCGCAGGGTGGCAGCATCCGTCTTGGACTTGCGGAAATGTGCGTTTAGCCGGCGCACCTTTCCGAGCAGGTCTGACAAGCGTGGGTAGCTTTTCAGAAAGCGCTGAACCACCAAATTAAAGACGTGGGCCAGGCATGGCACGTGCATGAGGCTGCCGAGCTGCAGAGCCACCACAAGGTTACAGCCGTTGTCACACACAACCATGCCCGGTTGGAGGCTCTGTGGCGCAAGCCAGCGGTCGGTCTGCTCTGTCAGACCCTGCAGCAGTTCGTGGGCCGTGTGCCTCTTCTCTCCTAAGCTGAGTAGTTTCAGCATGGCCTGCTGACGCTTGCCCACTGCTGTGCTGCCATGCCGCGCGACACCGACTGCTGGCGACGTGCTGCTGCTGACACATCTTGATTGCGAGACAGAGGTTGCGTAGAAGGAGGAGGAGGGTGGTTTAGTGGAGGAAGCATACACCGCTGCAGATACCACCACCGAGCTGGGGCCCGCAATTCTGGGGGTGGGTAGGACGTGAGCGGTCCCAGGCTCTGACTCTGTCCCAGCCTCCACTAAATTCACCCAATGTGCCGTCAGGGAGATAAAGTGGCCCTGCCCGCCTGTGCTTGTCCACATGTCCGTTGTTAAGTGGACCTTGGCAGTAACCGCATTGGTGAGGGCGCGTACAATGTTGCGGGAGACGTGGCGACTGGGAAGCGAATAGCGCGTGGCCGCCGACGCCATCATGCTTTTGAAAGCCTCTGTTTCCACAAGCCTATACGGCAGCATCTCCAGGCTGATCAATTTGGCTATGTGCACGTTTAACGCTTGAGCGTGCGGGTGCGTGGCGGCGTACTTGCGCTTGCGCTCAAACACTTGCGCTAGCGACGGCTGGACGGCGCGCTGAGAGATATTGCTGGATGGGGCCGAGGACAGCGGAGGTGAGGGTGTGGGTGCAGGCCAGGAGACGGTAGTGCCTGTGTCCTGAGAGGGGGGTTGGATCTCAGTGGCAGGTTGGGGCACAGGGGGAGAGGCAGTGGTGCAAACCGGAGGTGCTGTACAGCCTTCGTCCCACCTTGTGGGGTGCTTGGCCATCATATGTCTGCGCATGCTGGTGGTGGTGAGGCTGGTGGTGGTGGCTCCCCGGCTGATCTTGGCGCGACAAAGGTTGCACACCACAGTTCGTTGGTCGTCTGCACTCTCAGTGAAAAACTGCCAGACCTTTGAGCACCTCGGCCTCTGCAGGGTGGCATGGCGCGAGGGGGTGCTTTGGGAAACAGTTGGTGGATTATTCGGTCTGGCCCTGCCTCTACCCCTGGCCACCGCACTGCGTCTTCCAACCTGCCCTGCTGCTGCACTTGCCTCCCCCTCTGAAGACCTGTCCTCAGTAGGCTTAGCAAACCAGGTGAGGTCAGTCACCTCATCGTCCTGCTGCTCTTCCTCCGAATCCTCTGTGCGCTCCTCCCTGGGACTTACTGCAATTACTACTACCTGAGTGATAGACAACTTTGTCTCATCGTTGTCGTCCTCCTCACCCACTGAAAGCTCTTGAGACAGTTGCCGGAAGTCCCCAGCCTCATCCCCCGGACCCCGGGAACTTTCCAAAGGTTGGGCATCGGTCACGACAAACTCCTCCGGTGGGATAGGAACCATTGCTGCCCATTCTGGGCATGGGCCCGAGAACAGTTCCTGGGAGTCTGCCTGCTCCTCAGAATGTGTCATTGTAATGGAGTGAGGAGGCTGGGTGGAAGGAGGAGCAGCAGCCAGAGGATTCAGAGTTGCAGCAGTGGACGGCGCAGAACTCTGGGTGGTCGATAGATTGCTGGATGCACTTTCTGCCATCCACGACAGGACCTGCTCACACTGCTCATTTTCTAATGAAGGTCTACCGCGTGGACCCATTAATTGTGTGATTAATCTTGGGACGCCAGAAACGTGTCTCTCTCCTAATCCCACAGCAGTCGGCTGCCATACACCTAGATCAGGAGCTCGGCCTGTACACAAACCCTGACTTGGGCCTCCGCGTCCTCGCCCGCGTCCACGTCCTCTAGGCCTACCCCTACCCCTCAGCATGGTGTATTACCAGTAGTGCAGAAACAGAACACTGTAATTAAATGTACTGCTTATTGGCCTGTGGTTGGAGGCTGACTTCGCTTACGGAACGCACAGCAGAGCCAGGAAAGAATTTTGCGCAAGCCTGTAGTGAGGCGTAGGTGCGTATGACTGAGCTAGTGGAATTCACAGTGCAGAAGCAGTCAAGTGTCCAAAGGCCACTAGTAGGCCTTAAGTGTTTTGCTTCTATTTTTTTAAAGGCTGAGCTGTGACAGCAGACAGATACTGTAGGCAGCGTATATATGTATACTGTTTCCCTCTGGACGGGATGACGGCGGTGATGTAATGGGCAATGCAGAGCCAGGAAACAGTTTTGCGCAAGCCTGCTGTAACACTTAGCTGCGTATTAATTAGGACTACTACCCCCAGCAGAGACGCAGTACACTGAGGACGGTCACAGGCAGCCCAAATATATTTTTTTCCCAAATTTTTTTGAAAAAGCCCACTGCCTATATAGACAGTATATCTTTTTCACCTTTCCCACTGTCCCTGCCTCACCAGTACTGGCCCTATACTATGTAAAATTACTGCAGACTGTTTCCCTCTGGACGGGATGACGGCGGTGATGTAACGGGCAACCCAGAGCCAGGAAACACTTTTGCGCAAGCCTGCTGTAACACTTAGCTGCGTATTAATTAGGACTACTACCCCCAGCAGAGACGCAGTACACAGAGGACGGTCACAGGCAGCCCAAAGATAGTATTTTTCCCAAATTTTTTTGAAAAAGCCCACTGCCTATATAGACAGTATATCTCTTTCACCTTTCCCACTGTCCCTGCCTCATCACTACTGGCCCTATACTATGTAAAATTACTGCAGACTGTTTCCCTCTGGACGGGATGACGGCGGTGATGTAACGGGCAACTCAGAGCCAGGAAAGAATTTTGCGCAAGCCTGCTGTAACACTTAGCTGCGTATTAATTAGGACTACTACCCCCAGCAGAGACGCAGTACACTGAGGACGGTCACAGGCAGCCCAAATATATTTTTTTCCCAAATTTTTTTGAAAAAGCCCACTGCCTATATAGACAGTATATCTCTTTCACCTTTTCCACTGTCCCTGCCTCACCACTACTGGCCCTATACTATGTAAAATTACTGCAGACTGAGGACGCAATGCTCTGTACGGCCGATATACAAAAAAAAAATGTGCAGCACTGCTAAAAGCAGCCTCAACAGTACTGCACACGGTCAGATGTGGCCCTAAGAAGGACCAATGGGGTACTTGAAGCCTAAAATAACTCCTAACACTCTCCCTATAGCAGCTCCAGCATCAGCAGCACTTTCCCTGATCTATGTCAGAATGCATCTGTGGCGAGCCGCGGGAGGGGCCGATTTATATACTCGGGTGACACCTGATCTCCCCAGCTACTCACTGCAGGGGGATGGTATAGGGCTTGAACGTCGCAGGGGGAAGTTGTAATGCCTTCCCTGTCTTTCAATTGGCCAGAAAAGCGTGCTAACGTCTCAGAGATGAAAGTGAAAGTAACCCGAACATCGCGTGGTACTCGTCACGAGTAACGAGCATCTCGAACACGCGAATACTCGAACGAGTATCAAGCTCGGACGAGTACGTTCGCTCATCTCTAATATTTACCCATCAGCATTGTATGTCACAGATTCCCATTCACAAGGGACCTATTCGCAACTCTAAATGTACCATGGTAAGCAAAAAATTCCTATAGTAAACCATAAGCCGACGCTCGAATATTCTATATATCATGATCTGCCGAGCAAGCTGTACTTTACAATACAAATATCATTCTTACAACAACATTATTGGATGTTGGTTTGGCCAAATAACACATTATTAGAGATAAGTTGTATCTCTAGAAAGCTTTTCTCATCTGTACAGACATTACAGACCACTATCATAATGTAAACGATTGCGAACGCAATTTCTCTGTACTAAGCCTCTGAGGAGTCCTTGTAATCATTTCTAAATGTTTGTACTGAGCTAAGAGTAACCAAGGATGGAAGATAGAAAAACTTAGATTTTCATTCGAATGAGGCATTGAGGTGTGAAAAGAGCCTGAGAACTGTCAGATAAAGCCCTTTACTAAATCTAATGGCAGTGTCTGCCTCATGATGAACAGACATTATTGTGAATGTCAGTGAACAGGGAATTGTTTAGACGAAGCGCAAAGATGATTGTTAGAAAAATATCACAAGCTATAAAATATAGCCAAACTGATTCCCACAAGATTTCATATTAATTAGATGCAGAGCTTTGCACCGCCGACCAGCAGAGATAAGAAGGTCTTCAAGTCACTCAAGTGCAATCAAGATTTTTGTAATATCTGGAAAAAAAGGAGGATCGATAATTCTTTTTCCTGTGGACTTCCAAAGTGCTTGATTCATTAGCAATTACCCAAACACACATTTCTAAAAGGGACATTAAATCTTTTAAAGGATCTGAACTGAGAAATGGGTTTTTATATGCCTGGTCTTTCCACTTGGGGGTGTCTACTTGGGACAATATCTTTTTTCTTCGAGGAGTCCTCGATAATAAGTGGATCGCAGCATCCTGGAACCTCTACAACTCTGTTAAAATCTGTAAGATGTCTAAACAAAAGTGTTGAATTTCTATGTAGCACCCCCACAGGGGAAATGAGATATTGCACAGTTTACAATCAACTGAATGAGCTGTCAATGTACTGTATGTCTGGTCCTCCAGAATGAGATAAACTACTTGTATTCTCTCTATGGTCTAGCTAATAGTTGAGGGTCATTAACGGAGGACCCCGGCTCCATTGACCCAAAGTACTGTAAGAGATAATTAGAGTTTTTTTTTTTTTAAACAGCAAAACCCTTTTTAAGTGGTATTCCAAGGCCAAAGTCAAATTCCAAAATAGTCATAAATCATCTCACAGTGATAAAGCAAATCCATTTATTATCTTTGCTTTTTCTGCTCTCCTAATTCTGCCCAACACATGACAGTCATCAGGGCAGTAGCAGCTAGAGGAAGAAGGCTGCAGTGCTGGGCTGTGTTAGTAAGCATGCAATATCCTCTCCTGAGGTTGAAACTGTGCCTACTCATAACTCAATGTTATTTGCTCTTGACTGCCCGTCCAGCTCATAAATATTCAGGTAGCTGAGACAAAATGGTGAGGACAGGAAGCTAGGAGCTTTTGACCATGTCATTTAATCAGAAGAAGTCTCAAAAGCAGGGGTACAGTTGTATCTTGTCTCCACCAGAACTATGGGTGGAGACAAGGGTTACTCCTGCTGGAGTTTAATGGAACACCCACAGGTGGCGATTGGCTGCCTCACATTGCTGTCATTCTTGGCCGCGCCCTCCCATCTATGTGAGTCTAACCTAATTTCCCCTGCTGGCTGCTGTCAGTGTCCGTACTGCTCTACATTTCCACACCCCGGTCTAAGATGATGTTCCTGCAGACTCAGGTCAGTGTTGCTTATGCTCTGCCATTTGCCCTTCCGCCTCTGCCACTGTCCATTTTCCCTTGTTACTGTCCCCTGGCGGCCCCACATCGCGATGAACTATCTGTGACGCTGTTAGTCTCCCACATCTCCGACAGTCTAACAGGCCATCACCAGTCTTTCTGGGTCTCTGCCTTCTCCTGTGCTGCCATGGCGACGGTCATGCGCCTTCCGACGAGGCGCCGGGGCTAGCAGCAGGTCGGAACAATGGAGCAGAAGGAGGCATGAGGGCGCCCAATGGAACAGCGGTTTCCATCAGCAGGGTAGCACAGCGGCACACGGTGCATCTGCACACAGTTCACTGCAGCGGGGCCTGCACAAACATAAATCCCTAGTCAGGGCAAAGGAGGCAGGAGAACAGGAATCCCTAGTCGGGGCGAAGGAGCCAATCTCAGAAAAGACCAACGTGAACTCCAGGGCTTGCAGGCAACAGCAGCCAATCCACAACAGGGGGCCTGAGAAGGGTGTTCACTGTCACTGATGCCACCCAGCCCATTTCTCCACCTATAGTTGGAACACACCCTGACTGAAACATAAACACTCATTTAAGGTAAAGAAAAAGTATTGTTGAACATTCCCTGAGGCTGGCTGTGAAAAAAGGTTAAGGCCCTTTTACATGCGACAATTATCACTCAAAATTTGTTCAAACGGACTAAAGTGAGTGTTAATCGTAACATGTAAATCCGGGAAGGGGTGCACAATTAATTTAATTATCATTTAGCATTGGTTTTTAGCTGGCATAAAAAAACATTGTTTGATCGCTCAAAATGCATCCCATTTGAATGGAATTTTGAATGGCTGCACGATGGCTTTTGTTTGCCTTCCATATATAATGAGCTCCCTGGTTATTCACTATGTACTCTGCCTGGAGGAGACAATGGAATCCTGCTGGCCAGATAACACTGCATAAACATACTCCCAGCTGAGCAAACAACTCGTGGACGAAATGCAGATGATCAACAGCCATTAGCTGTATGTGCAATTTTATTCAAAAATGTCAGCAGTTCATTCAGTTGTGCATTTCTTTTAGCAATAATCGTTGCATATAAAAGGGCTTTTAGAGGTTTGTAAAGCTCTGGAATGCCACTTTAAGGAATGATGTTACTGAAAATTTAGACATGAGTGTGTTTAACCCCTTAGGTGGCAGGTTTACTATTACCATGTCATGCCTCACAGGGCAGGTTTTTTTAAATGAGTCAACAATGCAATTTAATCTCACAAGTATGTATTAAGGAATGCAACAATCACATTGCAACATTTCTTTGTAATGAAAGAATACATTATAACTAGAGATGAGCAAACGTACTCGTTACGAGTACTTACGCACCCGAGTACCGCCATTTTCGAGTACTTCAGTACTCGGGTGAATAGATTCGGGGGGCGCCGCGGCGGCACGGGGGGTAGCAGTGGGGAGTGGGGGGGAGAGGGAGAGAGAGAGGGCTCCCCCCTGTTCCCCGCTGCTACCCCCCGCACCGCCACGCCTCTCCCCGCCCCCCGGCGCCCCCCGAATCTTTTCACCCGAGTACTGAAGTACTCGAAAATGGCGGTACTCGGGTGCGTAAGTACTCGTAACGAGTACGTTCGCTCATCTCTAATTATAACAATTTTACCTGCATGGTCAGTGCAGCAAGCCCAGGAGATTTGGTGTGCCACCAAAGGGGTTAAATGGCTTATTCATATTGTAAAATAGGGTCTGTTGTTTTTTTTTTTTTTGCGCAAAGCAAATTTGGGATAAGCTGCAATACCAGACACAGCTGATGGGGCAAGAGAGGAGCTGTTGCTAAAAAAAAGTGCAGATGATTTAATCTAGTAATAATATTAACCCACTTAAGGCCAAATTCATGAAAGCATATTCTATAAAAATTCATGAGTGTTGCATACATAAACAACTGACATTTTTTCATCCAAATTCAGTTCAATCTGCCATCCTTATGTAGTCCTGTGCTTGTTTTAACTTCCATATACCACGTCTGAAAAAAAAAACCTGAAACAGGCTGCAAAAATGTATTAGCAATGGATGCTTGAAATGTGAACTGTACACGGATACAGTCTGTGGGCTTATTCCAATGTGCGTATATCGGCCAGGTTTTAATGCCCGGCCGATATACGCTGTCTCTCTCTGCTCGGGGAGGAGGCGGGTTGGCCCAGGAGCAGTGCAGAGAGCTCCCACCACCTCTCCACCCTCTCTCTGCCCCTCATCACTATTTGCAATGGCAGGGGTGGGACTTATCACCCCAGTCCCACCCCTCCCATTGCAAACAGTGGTGAGGGGCAGTGAGGGGGTGTGAGCTCAGTGCACTGCTCCTAGCCCGACCCGTCTCCTCCCCCTGCAGAGAGGGACAGCGTATATCGGCCGGGCGTGAAAACCTGGCCGATATACACATGTTGGAATAAGCCATGTGTGTAAGGGACAGTTCACATTGGCTCGGGACACACCCGCACTGTGATTTAAAAGGCCGTGTGGGCTTAGGCTGCCTGTCCACGGGTGATTTATCTGCGGATCACGTTCTGTAAAGTTTTTCATAGGATTACTATGGAAAGCGCAGCGCCGGCATAGCGATTCTCCACTCGCGGGATTTAAATTGCAGCATGCTGCGATTGCCACGATTCTCCACGGTAAGCCTATTTATTAGATAGGCTCATCTCAGAGACCTTTCAGCTCTCGCCCCTCTCCCCCCCCCCCCCCCCCGTAGAATATCTCTAGCAATATCCCGCCTCGGCCATGGACAGAGGGCCTGAGGTTAATTTCACACAGGCGAGCATGATATCGAGCCGTGAAACTCAGCCAGATATCGCACTTGCCAACATGAGAGGTACCTGAGGATGCAAAGCGTTTTAGTGTAAAAAAACGCCTCCCATCACTTCAGTCCAGTTGTGTTCTTCTGGTGCCGGAGGATTGGCAAGTGTTTCTCCTTTCTTTATAATGGAAAGCCTTACATCGCACTCACGTAACCTTGTGATGTGTTTTCCATCCCCAAACAATGGGCTAGGCATTCTGAGGGAACACCTAAAGAAGGTACATGCTGCAATTTTTTTCAGGCACCGTGATGCCATGCAGGTGAAAATAATTAAAAATAATGGGATTCACATTTGGGCAAGATTTGTGCATCTCGCAATGCAAAATCTCGCGAGGACCGTATATTGGCTGGGTATTCACACCGGCCGATATACGGCGTCTCTCTCCACAGGGGGAGGAGGCTGGAAGAGCTGGGAGCAGTGCTCTGAGCTCCCACCCCCTCTCTACCTCCTCTCCACCCCCTCTCCGCCCCTCTGCACTATTTGCAATGAGAGGCGGTGGGACAGGGGCGGGGCTAAGTTTCTGGAATTAGCTCCACCCCTGTCCAGCCTCCCCTCATTGCTAATAGTGCAAAGGGGCGGAGAGGGGGCGGGAGCTCAGTGCACTGCTCCCAGCTCTTCCACCTTTCTCCCCCTGCAGAGACGGACGCCGTAAATCGGCCGGCGTTAATACACGAATGATATACGGTCATCTGAATAAGCCCTTATACTTTTTTTTGCTTACATACTGGCTTTGACAGTGTTTCACAATACACTTGCTGCCGCACTATTTTTTTGCATAGTGAACAAGTGTATTTTGAGCATGTGCCTGCATAAGTACTTTGCACATTTGCGCAGGCACCGATCATTCACACATGCAGGGGAATCACCCCGCCCGGATTTAAATGGCTAAATAGCCTATTGCAGTGTCTGTGATCGCGGGTATGAACAGTGTTTAGCACATATCCACGCGTGCAGATGTGTTTGTGCACTTCTTGTAGCCCTCTAAGGGGCTCTACGGCGTGCAAATACACACAAAACAGAGCAAGTCCTATTTTTCTGCGCCCGATGTGAGAATGACCCCATTGAAATCAGTGGGTTCTATTCTCTGCATTTTTCAGATGGGATTCTCTTGTGCACAAAATTGCGGTAAAACACGCTCGCCTGTCCAAGCCCTATGTGTGTAAAAGATTGCCTATAAATATGTCTGTATATAAGGGCTCCTTCAGATGAGCGTATTTTTGCGTGTGGGAGAATCCCGCCCGCAAAGGGCAGAGAATAGATCCTATTGATTTTAACGGGTTAATTCTCACCTTTTTGCGCCCATGGCTCTAGCAGGCACAAAAAATAGGACATGCTCTGCTTTGTGTATATTTGCGCACCAAAGAGCCCCGGGTGTATGGGAGATGCGCAAACACGCACATCCTCAGGTGCGAGTATGCGCAAAACTCTGCATTTACTGGCAATCACTGGCACTTCGTTAGGCTAATTAGCCATTTAAATTAGGGAATGGGTGATTCTCCTGCTCATATGAATGGGCAATGTGCATAGTATTTGGGCAGGCATGTGCGCAAAATACAATCGTTCTCTGCGCAAAAAAAATTGGTCAGGAGTGAGCGTATTGATAAACACTCATCTGAAAGGAATGGGAAGGGCGGGACTTATCCCCCCTGTCCCACCCCTCCCCCAGAAGGAGCCCTAACAGTGCAGTTTTTGACATAAAAACGATGTGGATTTTGGTGTAGATTTTTCACTGTGGAAAATCCCCACCATTTCCACTATATACAAAAATACCCATATGCTGTTTTTATGGATCCATTTTTTTTACCACAGCATGGGATGTATTTTTTTCTGATAGAGGCAAACGTGAACTTGGTACTATGTCTTTATAGTAAGCTTGGTTCTTGTACTGTGTGCATATGGTAAGCTTAAATCTGTTATGACATCTACATATAAAGTTTGGTTCTGATACCATATCTATGTGTAAGGCCTCTTTCAAACAACATCTCACTACAAAACGCATGTATGTGACGCTCATGGTTTCCAATGGGTTCTTTCAGGCTACAAAACATCTCATGTGAAAGAACCCATTGGAAACCCTGGGCTTCACATACATGCGTTTTGTAGCCCGTGTGAAAGAGGCCTTAAGATTAATTCTGGTACTATATCTTCGTAGTCAGCTTGGTTTTTGTTCAGTCACGTTAAGGTCTCTTTCACATGAGCGTTTTGCCATGATAAGATGCCGACCAAAAATTGCGACCATCTGAAGCATTAGATTTCAATGCATTTATTCAGATGGGCGATTTTTTGTTATGTAAAATTGGATGGCGAAAAAAAATGTGCATTCTGGCTGGCCGCTTTTATGCGCAGCCGGAAAAGATAGGACTTGTCCTATCTTTTGCCGGAATAGGCCGGCCATTCCCATAGACTCCTATGGGAGCCTTTGAGAGCCGTCATCAAAGAAAAGGGAGTTTAACGGCGGTTCGCATTGCTAAAGTCCCTCCTCCTCCCCTTGCCGGCAGCTACCCTGGGCTGGGAGGGAGGGGGAAGGAATTTAGCATGGCAAGCACTGCAAAAGTCCCTCTCCCTTCCCTTATCAGCAGCTCACATAGGCTTCTATAGGAGCTTCTATTGCCACTATCAGCCAGCAAGGGGAGGGGGAAAGACCTTAGCAGCACAAAGGTTTCTACCCTTGACCCACAGCTTCTGGGCTGCGGCATATATATGCTTCACCCAGTCGTCTCAATGGGTGAGAAAACAGGAGATTTAGCCACAACTCGGTTGCGGCTTTCTCCCATTTATGCGATTTTCGGCCGAAAATCACACCACCTGTGTGAAGGAGGCCAAAAGCCGGCACCTATAGATCAGTAGCAGGTGTGAGCTCAAAAAGTACTTAGGGCAGTATGATCTCTAAATATGGCCCTGACGATACTCATACTGAATCAATGAAACTTGGATAAATGTCAGGATCCATGCGTATCATATAAATCATAAACAGACTCTTATGTACGTTGGTTGCTGCTAACTATAGTGGATTCACTTTAGAGACACCTTGTAATATAAAAGTGCATAAAGTATGATGATTAGCGCAAACAAACTAGAAAACAGATCCGCTCACCGCCATCTATATGGGTGGATACACATGCTTGTAGTTTGGAAAGCAATGCAAGCAGCAGTTCCCAGTTAAGTGTGAAGCTAAAGGTAGACTTCAGGACTGAAACGGTGACAAAAATTAAAACTTAATGCTTTAATAGTGGGGACAGGCTTGGGTCCTCTGGAGGAGAGCAGCATACGAGTTGGCAAATGGGTGGCACATCTGGAAGTGTTAGGCCAAACTCTTTCTAGCATCGTCTCCACATAGACATCAGGAAGGCCTCATGGCCTGGTTCCACCTAGACCAGTTTACTAAAGGGCCTCATTCTGTAGTAGGGCTGATGGGCTATGGTAGCTCGAAGGTTCTGTGGCTACATTGTAAATGATCCAGGATCTGACATAATTGTTGAGAACTCGATTTTTAATAAACAGCAAAAACAATAAAAGCTCAATTTCTGTCTCCGGGTTGATTTCCTCTGGACGCTATCAGGCCAGTTCTGCAAGCCCTTCCTCCCATGTAACAGATTTCTCAACAGTCGTTGTTACGACTTGTATACCAGTGTAACAGGCTTTAACAGATGCTTACCCGGTAACAGGGATAGTCCCTTCTACACCAAATCCAATATGAGATTGCTTGGTCCCAATCATCTTTGAAATAAGGTTTCACCAATAGAGACAACTGTTACTGTGCCTTAGCAGGAGACACTCCAACACTTCCCTCTCAACTCAGCGGTACACTTCCTCTGCCCAGGCCAGTTATTTCCTTCTGAGGACTCACCACTGTTCATGCCTGCCCCTTCCTGAAGAGATAGCATTCGCCATACAGTGGAATTAGTACCAAACAGTAAAACAAAAGTATACCAGCACAAACCAGCACAAAAACTTACACAATAGTAAATCAGCTTAAAAACTCATTCACGTGTTTCAGAGTCCTTAATAATAACTATAATGATGATTAGCACCACACGTGTCTCAAGTGGAGGGAGCCATTGCTTCCCAGCACTAAAGCACAAATTGCCCTCTAACATCGATGCTTTATTTAAAGGGGTTGTTCAGTTGTAAACTACTGATGGCCTATCAACAGGATATGACATCAATAGTAGATCGATGGCAGTATACAACTCAGGACTCCTGTCAATCAGCTGTTGATGTGTTCATACATTGAGCAGGAAACAGGCAGCTCTGTTCCCACTGTAGTGGTCAGGGTTGGTATTGCAGGCCACGTTCCCATTCACCTTAATGCAGGCTGGGCCTGCAATACCAAGCCTGGTACTGCAGTGGGAACAAAACTGTCTGCTTCCTGCACAAGTACACAGGCCTAGCAAACAGATAATTATTGGCAGTGGTCCCTTGCAATGGACCCCCATTGCTCTTCTATTGATGACCTCTCCTGAGGACAACTGGACAATCACTTTAAGATTTATTTTTTGTTTACCCTGTGCACTTTTGGTGGTTTCCAGGCTAAGACTTCATGTCTCTCTGTTAAAGTTTCCTTTCAGGATATTTCTATAGGAAGAAGTGATTGTATAGATGGTTCTTGTGTACTTATGTGCACTTGAGTAATGTCATCTTAGATGTTCTTTCTACCTTGTTTGTTTGGGTAAATCTAGAGAATGTCTTTATTTCCTTTATCATCTGAGCAGTAGCTGCACATAAACCCATATACAATGAGGGATGATAAATTGGTGACCTTCAAAAAGCAAAAACAAGTCTCTACCTCAATATGAAATGACATAAAGAAGATATGATGACCTTTACTCTTATAGTTCTTTGGCTGGTTCACATCTTTCAAGCCAATAAGACCACAGGGTGAATGATGCTTCTTACTGGAATAGACAGTTTATTCTCGTATTGCAAAAGTTGCTTTTTAGAGAATGGGAACCAGTGTACGAATGGTACAGTATTGAGACTGCGATACCAAGATATAATTTGTGATGGCACTGATCCTCACAATTGAAGGCATTGCCCTTTAGAGCATTTCGTAATATATTTTTTTAAGGCCATCTGGAAAGAGGTTTCACCCTTGGTTAACATGGGTTACATAATCAGCAATTATAAAATCAGGATTCTCTGAGTCACATTTTTATTATCTGTTATCACTTAACACAGTAACATGAATATCTAATGCTGTACATAATACTAGCATGTGGTGGTAGGCTAATGGACCAGACCACAGGTCTAGTATTATGATGTGTGGTACTGTATTCTTTGTTCCATTTGTGTTCCAATTGTGTTGCATATAGTGTGCGGTGCTTTATAATATGCATCATAAGATATGTTGCCAATGCTGGTACCTACACTATTCTACCAAAAGTAATTGGACACCTGAGCAAGAATCAAAAGCAGTATTTGTTACCATATGTTAATACTTAGGGGGGCTCTTTTGGTCCTAATGGCATTGGATACCCTCTGTGGCATATTTTCTACTAACGTCTGATATACTTCAGCTGGTGTTTCCCTCCATTCATCCTGCAAACGTCTGGCAAGCTTTCTCAAAGAAGATGGACACTGTTCCTATTTCCCCACCTGACATTGCAGTTCGTCCCAAAGGTGTTCAGAAGGGTTCAAGTCGGGACTCTGTGCAGGACAGTCCAATCGTGGAATGTCCATATGCTCAAACCAACATAAAACAGCATTGGATCTGTGACAAGGCGTGTTGTCTTGTTCAAAGTATTACTGACCACTTGCAGAGTATTGCAACATTGTCAGCAGCACATAATTGTCTAGAATGTCAAGATGCACCTCTGTGTTCATTATTCTTGCCACCGCAACCAATGGACTAAGACCATGACATTTAAAACTTAACACCTTACTTAACTGTAGGTACAACACATTCAGGCAAAAGGCATTCGGCAAAGTCTGTATACACCCATTTAACTGGTGTAATAATGATAAAATTGATTTTGAAAATGTGAAAGTATTAATTTGGAGGGAGGCTAAATTTTGGGGGGAGATTTTTTACAGCCATTTTGAACTTGCCATATTGAATTCAGCTTGAGTTTTTCAAGTGAGAATAGGATCTTGTGATATATCAAACTTGGCAAGAAACATACTGAAAGTGCCAGTTTTGACCTATCTTGTTTAGGAGTTAAGCGAGAGCAAAATTGGTAAATTGTGTCTGACATTCAAGGCCTTTTTCATTGACGGATCACTTAACGATGAAAAGTACCTCCAGATGTTAAAGGATACCATATTGCTATTCATGCTCAATGGGAACAGTGAGTTCCCACTTCACTTTCAACAGGATGGCACACCTCTGTACTTTGCTGTAGCTGTATGCAAATGGATATGCAATTTCCTGGGCACTAGATTGGGTATAGAGGTCCAGTGCAATGGCTGCCAAGGTTGTCTGATGTAACACCTTTGTCTCTGGGGCCACTTATAGTCCCTTGTGTGTGTGGAAAAAATATGCAATATGGTTCACCTGAAACAGCCAAATCCTACAGTGCCGTGAATAAATATTTCCTTCAGTTCTGCAGCATGTTCACACAGACTGGACTAAACATTTAACCATGTGCATCCAGCAGAATGCTGGACACATCGACACTTCATGCAGAGCATTTTGTAAAACTTTGCCCTGACTTAATTCATAGACAATAGATTAGCAGCAAAAAGCAGGAGAAAAGTCCCCCAATAGACATCTTTCCAAAAACCCAGGTCTGAACTCACCTTGGTGATGGGAATGGACCTGGTCCTAGGTGCAACCCAACACTAGAAGGCCATGGCTGCTTTTCAGTATGCAATCAAAGGTCACTGGAACTCCCATCCAATGTAGACATCCAACAGGAGGGAGCCCCTTACCTGCCAACCAAGAGGTCATGGTCAGTTCAGACAGTGGCATTTAGATGTCCGAACCGGAATTTAGATGTCCCAAATGAACCCTCTGTGATAGGATCACCGGTGCAAGGGTGGAGGAGGGTGGGGTTGAGTGTTATGGCAGCCTGTGGACTTCTGAAGGCCCCCAGGACTGATTTGATTGTTTGCCTATTAAAGATGTACTTGTGGCCTGTAGCATTTTTTAACAGGAAGCCTGTTAAATATAGTATAATGCAATACCATAGTATTGCATTTTACTATATAAGTAACTAGCTTACCCGTCGCGCGTTGCTGCGAAGACAGACAGACATACATTCATTTGTTTTTATATATCTAGATAACAACTAGAGATGAGCGAACACCAAAATGTTCGGGTGTTCGTTATTCGAAACGAACTTCCCGCGATGTTCGAGGGTTCGTTTCGAATAACGAACCCCATTGAAGTCAATGGGCGACCAGATCATTTTTGTATTTCGCCGATGCTCGCTAAGGTTTTCATGTGTGAAAATCTGGGCAATTCAAGAAAGTGATGGGAATGACACAGAAACGGATAGGGCAGGCGAGGGGCTACATGTTGGGCTGCATCTCAAGTTCACAGGTCCCACTATTAAGCCACAATACCGGCAAGAGTGCCCCCCCCCCTCCCAACAACTTTTACTTCTGAAAAGCCCTCATTAGCATGGCATACCTTTGCTAAGCACCACACTAGCTACAACAAAGCACAATCACTGCCTGCATGACACTCCGCTGCCACTTCTCCTGGGTTACATGCTGACCAACCGCCCCCCCTCCCCCCCACAGCGCACACCAAAGTGTCCCTGCGCAGCCTTCAGCTGCCCTCATGCCACACCACCCTCATGTCTATTTAGAAGTGCGTCTGCCATGAGGAGGAACCGCAGGCACACACTGCAGAGGGTTGGCACGGCTAGGCAGCGACCCTCTTTAAAAGGGGCGGGGCGATAGCCCACAATGCTGTACAGAAGCAATGAGAAATATAATCCTGTGCCACCGCCATCAGGAGCTGCACACGTGGGCATAGCAATGGGGAACCTATGTGCCACACACTATTCATTCTGTCAAGGTGTCTGCATGCCCCAGTCAGACTGGTAATATGTACCTTAACAGTAACCGCGTTGGTGGTAATGTGGTGGTGACTGCGGACCTAGTAGCACGGTTGTATTTTGTTGGTTTTCGGAATGCGGCCAGGATTAAGTGGGTCGTGGCGGGGGGATGGTGTGGGGGCTCTCTTGTTGTGTCGGTAAAGGTGAAATTCTTGGACTGCCACCAGACGAACCAATGCAAAGGCATTTGCCAAGAATGTTTTCCCTGTTGGAGGAGGAGGGGGATGTTTTTGAGGCACTACGTGTCCTCTCCACGTGTCCGTGGTTATATGCACCTTAACAGTAACCGCGTTGGTGGTAATGTGGTGGTGACTGCGGACCTAGTAGCACGGTTGTATTTTGTTGGTTTTCGGAATGCGGCCAGGATTAAGTGGGCCGTGGCGGGGGTATGGTGTGGGGGCTCTCTTGTTGTGTCGGTAAAGGTGAAATTCTTGGACTGCCACCAGACGAACCAATGCAAAGGCATTTGCCAAGAATGTTTTCCCTGTTGGAGGAGGAGGGGGATGTTTTTGAGGCACTACGTGTCCTCTCCACGTGTCCGTGGTTATATGCACCTTAACAGTAACCGCGTTGGTGGGAAATGGCCTCGCCGCCATCATGTCTTTGGGAAGCCTCTGTTTCCACACCCCAGAGACATACCATTAGCAGCGGTATAGGCAGAGCCCAGAATTCGTAACATTTCAGCCGTAGCATTAGGACAGGCCCCACTAACATATCACTAGCAGCATTATAGGAGGAGCGCAGTCTTCGTTCCATGTCAGCAATAGTAGCACTCAAGACAGGCCCCAGTAACAATTCCGAAGCAGCAATATAGCGGGAGCGCAGTCTTCGTTCCATGTCAGCAATAGTAGCACTCAAGACAGGCCCCAGTAACAATTCCGAAGCAGCAGTATAGCGGGAGCGCAGTCTTCGTTCCATGTCAGCAATAGTAGCACTCAAGACAGGCCCCAGTAACAATTCTGAAGCAGCAGTATAGTGGGAGCGCAGTCTTAGTTCCATTTCAGTAGCCTTAGTATAGCCAAGGCCCAAGTTACATTTATGTAGCTAAAGTGTAGGCCAACCCCACACACCTTTCTGTACCATGAGTGCAGGCGAAGAACATACAAATTGCTATGATTACACTGTAGGTGAGGGCCCCAAAAAATTGGTGTACCAACAGTACTAATGTACCTCAGTAAAAATTGGCCATGCCCAACCAAGATGGCAGGTGAATCGCTTTGGTTAATGTGGCTTAAGTGGTAACTAGGCCTGGAGGCAGCCCAGTGTAACGAAAAATTGGTTCAAGTTAAAGTTCCAACGCTTTTAAGCGCATTGAAACTTATAAAAATTGTTCAGAAAAATTATTTGAGTGAGCCTTGTGGCCCTAAGAAAAATTGCCCGTTCAGCGTGATTACGTGAGGTTTCAGGAGGAGGAGCAGGAGGAGGAGGAGGAATATTAGACACAGATTGATGAAGCAGAAATGTCCCCGTTTTGGATGGTGAGAGAGAACGTAGCTTCCATCCGCGGGTGCAGCCTACGTATTGCTTACGTATCGCTGCTGTCCGCTGGTGGAGAACAGAAGTCTGGGGAAATCCAGCCTTTGTTCATCTTGATGAGTGTTAGCCTGTCGGCACTGTCGGTTGACAAGCGGCTACGCTTATCTGTGATGATTCCCCCAGCCGCACTAAACACCCTCTCCGACAAGACGCTAGCCGCAGGACAAGCAAGCACCTCCAGGGCATACAGCGCTAGTTCAGGCCACGTGTCCAGCTTCGACACCCAGTAGTTGTAGGGGGCAGAGGCGTCACCGAGGATGGTCGTGCGATCGGCTACGTACTCCCTCACCATCCTTTTACAGTGCTCCCGCCGACTCAGCCTTGACTGGGGAGCGGTGACACAGTCTTGCTGGGGAGCCATAAAGCTGGCCAGGCCCTTAAAGACTGTTGCACTGCCTGGGATGTACATGCTGCTCGATCTCCGCACCTCCCCTGCTACCTTGCCCTCGGTACTGCGCCTTCTGCCACTAGCGCTGTCGGCTGGGAATTTTACCATCAGCTTGTCCGCAAGGGTCCTGTGGTATAGCAACACTCTCGAACCCCTTTCCTCTTCGGGAATGAGAGTGGGCAGGTTCTCCTTATAGCGTGGGTCGAGCAGTGTGTACACCCAGTAATCCGTTGTGGCCAGAATGCGTGCAACGCGAGGGTCACGAGAAAGGCATCCTAACATGAAGTCAGCCATGTGTGCCAGGGTACCAGTACGCAACACATGGCTGTCTTCACTAGGAAGATCACTTTCAGGATCCTCCTCCTCCTCCTCCTCCTCAGGCCATACACGCTGAAAGGATGACAGGCAATCAGCCGGTGTACCGTCAGCAGCGGGCCAAGCTGTCTCTTCCCCCTCCTCCTCATCCTCCTCATGCTCCTCCTCCTCCTCCTGTACGCGCTGAGAAATAGACAGGAGGGTGCCCTGACTATCCAGCGGCATACTGTCTTCCACCGCCCCCGTTTCCGAGCGCAAAGCAGCTGCCTTTATGGTTTGCAGGGAATTATTCAAGATGCATAGCAGAGGAATGGTGACGCTAATGATTGTAGCATCGCCGCTCACCACCTGGGTAGACTCCTCAAAATTACCAAGGACATGGCAGATGTCTGCCAACCAGGCCCACTCTTCTGAAAGGAATTGAGGAGGCTGACTCCCACTGCGCCGCCCATGTTGGAGTTGGTATTCGACTATAGCTCTACGCTGTTCATAGAGCCTGGCCAACATGTGGAGCGTAGAGTTCCACCGTGTGGGCACGTCGCACAGCAGTCGGTGCACTGGCAGCTTAAAGTGATGTTGCAGGGTGCGCAGGGTGGCAGCGTCCGTGTGGGACTTGCGGAAATGTGCGCAGAGCCGGCGCGCCTTTACGAGCAGGTCTGACAAGCGTGGGTAGCTTTTCAGAAAGCGCTGAACCACCAAATTAAAGACGTGGGCCAGGCATGGCACGTGCGTGAGGCTGCCGAGCTGCAGAGCCGCCACCAGGTTACGGCCGTTGTCACACACGACCATGCCCGGTTGGAGGCTCAGCGGCGCAAGCCAGCGGTCGGTCTGCTGTGTCAGACCCTGCAGCAGTTCGTGGGCCGTGTGCCTCTTATCGCCTAAGCTGAGTAGTTTCAGCACGACCTGCTGACGCTTGCCCACCGCTGTGCTGCCACACCGAGCGACACCGACTGCTGGCGACATGCTGCTGCTAACACATCTTGATTGCGAGACAGAGGAGGAGGAGGAGGAGGAGGGTGCTTTAGTGGAGGAAGCATACACCTCCGCAGATACCACCACCGAGCTGGGGCCCGCAATTCTGGGGGTGGGTAGGACGTGAGCGGTCCCAGGCTCTGACTCTGTCCCAGCCTCCACTAAATTCACCCAATGTGCCGTCAGGGAGATATAGTGGCCCTGCCCGCCTGTGCTTGTCCACGTGTCCGTTGTTAAGTGGACCGTGGCAGTAACCGCGTTGGTGAGGGCGCGTACAATGCTGCGGGAGACGTGGTCGTGCAGGGCTGGGACGGCACATCGGGAAAAGTAGTGGCGACTGGGAACTGAGTAGCGCGGGGCCGCCGCCTCCATGATACTTTTGAAGGACTCAGTTTCCACAACCCTATACGGCAGCATCTCAAGGCTGATGAATTTTGCTATGCGGACTGTTAACGTTTGAGCGTGCGGGTGCGTGGCGGCGTACTTGCGCTTGCGCTCCAACAATTGCGCAAGCGACGGCTGGACGGTGCGCTGAACTACACTGCTGGATGGGGCCGAGGACAGCGGAGATGAGGGTGTGGGTGCAGGCCATGAGGCGGTAGTGCCCATGTCCTGAGAGGGGGGTTGGATCTCAGTGGCAGGTTGGGGCACAGGGGGAGAGGCAGGGGTGCAAACCGGAGGCGCTGAACGGCCTTCGTCCCACCTTGTGGGGTGCTTGGCCATCATATGTCTGCGCATGGTGGTGGTGGTGAGGCTGTTGGTGTTGGCTCCCCGGCTGAGCTTTGCGCGACAAAGGTTGCACACCACTGTTCGTCGGTCGTCAGGCGTCTCTGTGAAAAACTGCCAGACCTTAGAGCACCTCGGCCTCTGCAGGGTGGCATGGCGCGAGGGGGCGCTTTGGGAAACAGTTGGTGGATTATTCGGTCTGGCCCTGCCTCTACCCCTGGCCACCGCACTGCCTCTTGCAACCTGCCCTGCTGATGCCCTTGACTCCCCCTCTGAAGACCTGTCCTCCTGAGTAAGCGTTGCACACCAGGTGGGGTCAGTCACCTCATCGTCCTGCTGCTCTTCCTCCGAATCCTCTGTGCGCTGCTCCCTCGGACTTACTGCCCTTACTACTACCTCACTGCAAAACAACTGTGTCTGATCGTCATCGTCCTCCTCACCCACAGAAAGTTGTTGAGACAGTTGGCGGAAGTCCCCAGCCTCTTCCCCCGGACCCCGGGAACTTTCGAATGGTTGGGCATCAGTGACGATAAACTCCTCTGGTGGGAGAGGAACCGCTGCTGCCCAATCTAAGCAGGGGCCCGAGAACAGTTCCTGGGAGTGTTCCCGCTCCTGAGCAGGTGTCATTGTAGTGGAGTGAGGAGGCTGGGAGGAAGGAGGAGCAGCAGACAGAGGATTCGGATTTGCAGCAGTGGACGGCACAGAACTGCGTGTTGACGATAGGTTGCTCGAAGCACTTTCTGCCATCCAGGACAGGACCTGCTCACACTGCTCATTTTCTAATAACCGTCTCCCACGTGGACCCATTAATTGGGCGATGAATGTGGGGACGCCAGAAACGTGCCTCTCTCCTAATCGCGCAGCAGTCGGCTGCGACACACCTGGATCAGGAGCTCGGCCTGTGCCCACACCCTGACTTGGCCCTCCGCGTCCTCGGCCGCGTCCACTTCCTCTAGGCCTACCCCTACCCCTCAGCATGCTGTATTACCAGTGATTTGATTTCACAGGCAGGAAATAAATTGGCGCAAGACTGCAGGCCAAATATAATTTTTTCCCTTTTTTGAAAACGAAAGGCCCCACTGCCTCTAGTGAATGAATAATCTAAGTTTTATAACTGTGCTGTGGCCCTGCTAATGTGTCACAGAACGTGAGGGTAGCAGAGTTATTATAACTCTGGCAGAGCAGGTATTTTTTTTCCCAATTAAGGAAAGCAAATGGCGAAGCCAGCAGTAAACCGTAGCTGGGTGCGTCTGATTTTTAAACGTTGCACACGCAGCCGACACGTGTCCACCGCCCTTAGGACGGACAGAGGCAGGACAAATAGAATTATTTTCAGTTTTTTTCCACCAAAAGGCAGCACTGCGTATATTCAATGAACATGAGAAGTTTAATAACTGTGCTGTGGCCCTGCTAATGTGGCACAGAACTTGAGGGTAGCAGAGTTATTAACTCTGGCAGAGCAGGTATTTTTTTTCCCAATTAAGGAAAGCAAATGGCGAAGCCAGCAGTAAACCGTAGCTGGGTGCGTCTGATTTTTAAACGTTGCACACGCAGCCGACACGTGTCCACCGCCCTTAGGACGGACAGAGGCAGGACAAATAGAATTATTTTCAGTTTTTTTCCACCAAAAGGCAGCACTGCGTATATTCAATGAACATGAGAAGTTTAATAACTGTGCTGTGGCCCTGCTAATGTGGCACAGAACTTGAGGGTAGCAGAGTTATTAACTCTGGCAGAGCAGGTATTTTTTTTCCCAATTAAGGAAAGCAAATGGCGAAGCCTGCAGTAAACCGTAGCTGGGTGCGTCTGATTTTTAAACGTTGCACACGCAGCCGACACGTGTCCACCGCCCTTAGGACGGACAGAGGCAGGACAAATAGAATTATTTTCAGTTTTTTTCCACCAAAAGGCAGCACTGCGTATATTCAATGAACATGAGAAGTTTAATAACTGTGCTGTGGCCCTGCTAATGTGGCACAGAACTTGAGGGTAGCAGAGTTATTATAACTCTGGCAGAGCAGGTATTTTTTTTCCAAATTAAGGAAAGCAAATGGCGAAGCCAGGAGTAAAACGTAGCTGGGTGCGTCTGATTTTTAAACGTTGCACACGCAGCCGACACGTGTCCACCGCCCTTAGGACGGACAGAGGCAGGACAAATAGAATTATTTTCACTTGTTTTACAAGCAAAAGGCCGCACTGCGTATATTCAATGAATAATAACTGTGTTGTGGCCCTGCCTACACAATTCTTTCCCTGCAGTATCAATGGAGGGTGCAATGCTCTGCAGAGGCGATTTTGAGAAGAAAAAAAATATGCAGCACAGCTAACAGCAGCCAGCACAGTACTGCACACGGTTAAATATGGCCCTAGAAAGGACCGTTGAGGTTCTTGAAGGCTACACTCACTCCTAACACTCTCCCTGCCTATGCAACACTTCTGTCCCTAATGCCGGGTGCAACGCTCTGCAGAGCCGATTTTGAGAAGAAAAAAAATTGCCACTGCTAACAGCAGCCAACACACAGCTATCAGTGGCCCTAATAAGGACCTTTGGGGGTCTTGAAGCCTACACTAACTACCAATTCTTTCCCTACAGCAGCTCCGGTACAAACAGCACTGTCCCTCACTAACTCACCAGGCATCTGAGGCGAGCCGCGGGAGGGGCCGACTTTTATATTAGGCGGACACCTGATCTCCCCAGCCACTCACTGCAGGGGGGTGGTATAGGGCTTGAACGAAGCAGGGGGAAGTTGTAATGCCTTCCCTGTCTTTCAATTGGCCAGAAAAGCGCGCTAACGTCTCAGGGAAGGAAGTGAAAGTAACCCGAACACCGCATGGTGTTCGTTACGAATAACGAACATCCCGAACACCCTAATATCCGCACGGATATCAAGTTCGGACGAACACGTTCGCTCATCTCTAATAACAACCAATCACAGCGCAGCTTTCATGTTACCTCAGTGGTATAATATATAACAACCAATCACAGCGCAGCTTTCATGTTACCTTAGCAGTATAAAATATAGCAGCCAATCACAGCGCAGCTTTCATGTTACCTCAGCAGTAAGAGAAATAACCAATCACAGCGCAACTTTTATTCTGCCTCAGCAATATAAAAAATAGCAACCAATCACAGCGCAGCTTTCATGTTACCTCTGCGGTATTATATATAGCAACCAATCACAGCGCAGCTTTCATGTTACCTCAGTGGTATAATATATAACAACGAATCGCAGCACAGCTTTCATGCAACCTCAGTAGTATAAGAAGTAGTCACCAATCACAGCACAGCTTTCATGTTACCTCAGCAGTATAAGAAATAGCAACCAATCACAGCACAGCTTTCATTTTACCTCAGCATTCTCAATATCCAGCAATTGTCTTGCGAAACGTTCGGCGGATGCATCATTTTCTGGTTGAACACTCATCCCGTTGCTCGTAATGCCTTTTGCTTTCGTGCTTGAGATGGAAATCAAACGATCTTTGTCTGGGGGGCATAACTGTCGACGATGCTCGCACGCGCGCCACCTATCGTAGGATAGTTGCACTATGCCTATAATCTTCCCAGGAGTGTACTCAGCAACTTCCCAAAGTCTCATGGCAATTGGATGAATGGTGTAGTAGCGCATAAAGGACAGACAGACAGACATACATTCATTTATATATATCAGGAAGTGAGAGAATTAGATTACGTACGTAAAATTTGGACGCTAATTGTTTTGCGCTTAGAATTGAATAATCGACTTGGGACCCATTAGCTTTTCCTATTTATGGCATAATCAATGCCCGTGCCAAATTTCAAGTTTCTATGTGAGAAAATTACATTCCGTACGTAAAATTTGGACGCTAATTCTTTGGCGCAAAGAATTGAATAATCGAGTTGGGACCCATTAGCGTTTCCTATTTATGACATATTCAATGCCCGTGCCAAATTTCAAGTTTCTATTTGAGAAAATTACATTCCGTACGTAAAATTTGGACGCTAATTCTTTGGCGCATAGAATTGAATAATCGAGTTGGGACCCATTAGCGTTTCCTATTTATGACATATTCAATGCCCGTGCCAAAATTTCAAGTTTCTATGTGAGAAAATTACATTCCGTACGTAAAATTTGGACGCTAATTCTTTGGCGCATAGAATTGAATAATCGAGTTGGGACCCATTAGCGTTTCCTATTTATGACATATTCAATGCCCGTGCCAAATTTCAAGTTTCTATGTGAGAAAATTACATTCCGTACGTAAAATTTGGACGCTAATTCTTTTGCGCATAGAATTGAATTATCGAGTTGGGACCCATTAACTTTTCCTATTTGTGATATAATCAATGCTCATGCCAAATTTCAAGTTTCTATGACATTGGGAAGCGAGAAAATTAGATTCCGTACGTAAAATTTGGACGCTAATTCTTTGGTGCTTAGAATTGAATAATCGAGTTGTGACCCATTACCTTTTCTTATTTATGACATAATCAATGCTCGGGCCAAATTTTATGTTTCTACAACATCGGGAAGTGAGAGAATTAGTGGCAATGATGGAAATCGAACGATCTACGTGGGGGGGGGGGTTCGTAACTGTCGACGACGCACGCACGCGCGCCATTTATCGTAGCATAAATGTACTATGCCTATAATCTTCCCAGGAGTGTACTCAACAACTTCCCAAAGTTTCATGGCGATCGGATGAATGGTGTAGTAGCGCATAAAGGACAAACAGACAGACAGACAGACACGCACGCAGACAGACACACACGCATACATTCAATTTTATATACCGTATTTTTCGCTCTATAAGACGCACTTTTTTCCCCTCCAAAGTTGGGTGAAAAAGTCAGTGCGTCTTATAGAGCGAACGTGCCGAGATCAGACCCGGCCGGAGCTGAAAAGGTTCGCGTATCCTTCTCACTGAGCTGACGGCCGTTTGCATACAAAACCGGCACAGCAGTAGAGCAGAGCGGCGGCACAACAGCTGATTGCTGGGGGCGGGGAGGAGCAGGGAGCAGAGCGGCGGCACAACAGCTGATTGCTGGGGGCGGGGAGGAGCAGGGAGCAGAGCGGCCGCACAACAGCTGATTGCTGGGGGCGGGGGAGGAGCAGAGAGCCGAGCGCCTGTACAACAGCTGATTGCTGGGGGCGGGGGAGGAGCAGGGAGCAGAGCGCCTGTACAACTGCTGATTGCTGGGGGCAAGGGAGAGCAGGGAGCAGAGCAGCCCGTACAACAGCTGATTGCTGGGGGCGGGGGAGGAGCAGGGAGCAGAGCGCCTGTACAACAGCTGATTGCTGGGGGCGAGGGAGGAGCAGGAAGCTACTATACAGACAGGCAGCTCCTGCTATATTGCTGACAGTGTGATAAAGATAGCAGGTCCGCTGCACACCAGCACCCATACAACAGCTGATTAGTGAGAGGGAGCTGCTGCTCCCCCCTGCCTCAGCAGTCAGCTGTATGTACAGACACTCTCACATCTGCAAGCTACATAGGAGAGGGAGAAAGAGCTGCCTGTATGGTGTAAATATTTGTGCCTAGTTATTCATAACCATAATGAGACATGCCATGCAGGGTTCCTGGAAAGTTGGGTGACAACTAATGGAATCATTACATTGTCACTCAGCTCTTCCAGGATCCGGAATGCCAACTGCAGAGTTATGCAAGCATGCATACCACATGCATTGCCATAACTATTCAACGTGGGATTCAGGGCTCCTGGAAAGCTGGATGACAAGTAATGAGATCACAATTACATGTATACTCAGCTTTCCTGGGTCCTGAATGACAGCTTCACCTAGTGGCATATACTTCATTCCGAGGCGGTACTACTGATGTTTATTTCTCCTGTAATACCTCCCTCACTGCCTGGTCTGGGGAGTTCAAAATATTTTTCTCCTATTTTCCTCCTCTAAAACCCAGGTGCGTCTTATCATAAGGTGCGTCTTATAGAGCGAAAAATACGGTATATAGATTAAAACGATCACAGGTTCAAGTTTCCTATGCGGACAATTAAAATATTTTTTTTTCTAATTATTAAAAAATTAAACATTTTAAAAATTCAAAAAAAACTTTTCCTAATCATTGCCTTTAAAAAATTGGTATTGCTGCATGTGTAAAGGTAAATTTTTGGAAAGCATCACATACATTATAAACGCCTTAATGACCAGGGTGTTTCGGTCCTAAAGGACCAGGCACTTTTTATGGACTTTATCCATGTGGTAGTTTCAGTGCCCTATTTTTTTTCTTCAGCTACCAAAATTATTTTTGTTGATTTTTTTAATACCTTTTTCACTGACTTTTTTTCTGTTTTACTAGGGGTAAAAAACTAAAAAAAAGGATTAAAAAAATTAAATTATAGTTTATTTTTAGAGATGAGCGAATATACTCCTTTCGAAAATTACTCGATCGAGCACCGCGATTTTCGAGTACTTCCGTACTCGGGTGAAAAGATTCGGGGGGCGTCGTGGGGCGGGGGAAGGCGTGGCGGAGCGGGGGGTAGCAGCGGGGAACAGGGGAGCTCTCTCTCTCTCCCTCTCTCCCCCACTCCCCGCTGCAACTCACCCACAGCGCCCCCCGAATCTTTTCACCCAAGTACGGAGGTACTAGAAAATCGCGGCGCTCGGGTGAAAAAGGGGCGTGTCCGAGTAGGTTCGCTCATCTCTATTTATTTTCAAAACTATTATATTTGTGCAAAAATAAAGTATGGGATTGAGTTACTCATTTTGTTTCAGACTTTTTAAGATATAATTTGTATAGTTTCAGATTACAAGGAGGTGACAGTATTGGTTGGCATCGGCGATCAGTCATTTTGTTTTTTCATGTATATGTTTTTATTTTATTCTGTAATTTTTTTAAATTATTTTTGTAACTATTTTTTACCATCTACATCCCCATGACATCAGATAAGTCCTCTGGGGTCAATCACATTGTATTTTTTATTATTTATTTCATACTTTTCCACTGCAGTGACAATAGTCACTAACAGAGCTGATCAGGGTCTACAAGGACCCTGCAGCTCTGCTGTGACAGAGGGCACCCAGCAGTCATATGCGATCGCTGGGTCTCATAGAGGAACAAACACTTCCACTTTCACTTCTTAGTACATAGCGCTCATTGAGCGCTATGAAGCCTGGAAAGGAGAAGACAGAAGTGGTTAAAAAAAAACCTTGTCCCTTCTCCTCTGGGTCTTCATTTGACAGCTGAAGACCCAACCTGTTCCTGCTTTATTGCAGGAGCAGAGGCTTTAATTCTGCGCCGGACTTCTACCATCAGCCGGGATTAAAGCGCTATACATTTACCGGTGCTTGGACCTTAAGAGGCTAATCCTGCATGATTAACTGTGTCAGAAAAAAAAATTTTAAAGGCAAAATTGCGCGGGTCATTCTGTCTCCAAGAAAAAATTGAACAAAAAGTGATCAAAGAGTTGTATGTTCCCCAAAAATCGTACCAATACAAACTACAGATCGCCCAACAAACAGCCCTATCCACTGAAAAGTAAAAAAAGTTATGTGTTTTTCAAAATGTCAGGATACCAAGGCTGCAGATTGTCACCCAGACAGAGATGCATCAATGACCTTTGGTCATAAAAGGGTTAAATATGGCATTTAAACAAGAATAAGACTATTCAATGCAAACCAGACATACAAGCATTGTTAGAATCATTATTTTTCTCATTTCTAGATATTTCTAGTCTAAACTAATATTGCCTCCACCTTCTTCTCATGTCTTTGAGGAGGGTTTCATGCAGTTGTAGATTTCGATTACAGATTCGATTGTTACTTTTGTGCTAATATTACAAAAAACTGACCTTATAGCAATCCCCATTAGAGTCCATGACTCATAAGTTAATTATTGTGATTTCCAGCCTAACCTACTGCACTAGGAAATGAATCTCACTAACCGCTGTGCTGAAGACGGCATGTTATCCGTCCAAATGTCATTGGTGAGGAGACAAAGGTCTCAATAGAAGTGACAGCTTCATGATGCATATAAAGTTTTATTCTGTCTTGTGCCTCAAACTCGCCCTGTTACTGACAAGTACCCTGCCCGACAGAAAGACTCTTTCACTGCCCTAAGTTTATCATATCATTCACAATCACAGAGACAATAAAGTCTAATACTTGGTGACTTATTGCTGCTGACAGGTGCTGAATGCTGCAAACAAATGGCTAAAATTAGGATTATGTACTTATTTATGGCCGACTTTAACATTTTTGAACGATAGACTATTTCATAGGGGGAGTTTAGAGATACAACCAGTTAGATTTATTGAGAAAATCTCTAGTTTATAAATTTCATTTATCTATGAATCATTTAGAAGACTAATAAAATAATGCAATGAGTTATGTTTTATTATGGGGAGAATGTAGCATTGGAAAACATGAAGGGTTCTTATAAGAGCCGAGGAGATATGTAAATCAACGTGAGAGCTTGGTAATGTTAGGTATATAGTTGTGTATATGCTTATTAGGGTACAAACAATAAAACAACTCTCCAATAGCAAAGCACATGTGAATGTTTTAGAGTGCTGCATATTTCTTTGTAGAGTGGATGGATAGATAGATATGAGATAGATATATATGAGATAGATAGATGATAGATAAATAAATAGATAGATAGATAGATGTGAGATAGATAGATATGAGGTAGATAGATAGATAGATAGATAGATAGATAGATAGATAGATAGATAGATAGATAGATAGATAGATGATAGATACATATGAGATAGATAGATAGATAGATAGATAGATAGATAGATAGATAGATAGATAGATAGATAGATATGAGATAAATAGATAGATAGATAGATAGATAGATATGAGATAGATAGATATGAGATAGATAGATATAGATAGATAGATAGATAGATAGATAGATAGATAGATAGATATGAGGTAGATAGATAGATATGAGATAGATAGATAGATAGATAGATATCATAGAATGGTAGAGTTAGAAGGGACCTCTAGGGTCATCTGGTCCAACCCCCTGCTCAGTGCAGTATTCACTATATCATCCCAGACAGATATTTCTCCAGCCTTTGTTTGAACACTTCCATTGAAGGAGAACTCACCACCTCCTGTGGTAACCTGTTCCACTCATTGATCACCCTCACTGTCAGAAAGTTTTTCTAATATCTAATCTGTGTCTCCTCACTTTCAGTTTCATCCCATTGCTTCTAGTCTTTCCTTGTACAAATGAAAATAGGGCTGATCCCTCTGCACTGTGACAGCCCTTCAGATATTTGTAAATAGCTATTAAGTCTCCTCTCAGCCTTTTTTTTGGAAGCTAAACATTCCCAGATCCTTTAACCGTTCGTCATAGGACATGATTTGCAGATTACTCACCATCTTGGTAACTCTTCTCTGAACTAGCTCCAGTTTGTATAGGCCTTTTTTAAACTGGACACAGTATTCCAGATGAGATCTGACTAAGGAAGAGTAGAGGGGAATAATTACCTCACATGATCTAGACTCTATGCTTATCTTAATACATCCCAGAATTGTGTTTGCCTTTTTGGCTGCTGCATCACATTGTTGACTCATGTTCAGTCTATGATCTATTCATATACCCAAGTCTTTTTCACATGTGCTGCTGCTTAGCTTAATTCCTCCCATTCTGTATATGCTTTTTTCATTTTTCTTGCCCAGATGTAGGACTTTGCATTTTTCCTTGTTAAATACCATTCTGTCAGTCGCCGCCCACTGTTCAAGCTTTTCTAGATCCTTTTGAATACTCTCGCTCTCTTCCCTATTGTTATCTATCCCTCCTAGCTTTGCATCATCAGCAAATTTGATCAGTTTCCCATCAATTCCTTCCTCCAGATCATTTATAAAAATGTTGAACAACACTGGGCCTAGCACAGAGCCTTGTAGTACCCCACTCGATACATTCTTCCACTTGGATGTGCAGCCATTTATGACCACTCTTTGAGTACGATCACTCAGCCAGTTGTGAATCCACCTAACAGTTGCCTTGTCAATCCCATATTTGGACATTTTTTCAATATGTATGGTATGAGATACTTTGTCAAATGCTCTACTGAAGTGAAGATATACTATATCCACCACATTTTCCCTGATCAACCCAGTCGGTGAGTCTATCATAGAAGGAAAAGAAGGAAATTAGATTAGTCTGTCATGACTTGTTTGTTACAAACCCATGCTGGCTCTGGTTAATTACTCCATTCTCATCCAAGTACTTGCATACATGCTGTTTAATAATTTGAGATATATGATAGATATAAGATAGATAGATATGAGATAGATAAATAAATAAATATACACTACCGTTCAAAAGTTTGGGGTCACATTGAAATGTCCTTATTTTTGAAGGAAAAGCACTGTACTTTTCAATGAAGATAACTTTACACTAGTCCTAACTTTAAACAAATGCACTCTATACATTGCTAATGTGGTAAATGACTATTCTAGCTGCAAATGTCTGGTTTTTTGTGCAATATCTACAAAGGTGTATAGAGGCCCATTTCCAGCAACTATCACTCCAGTGTTCTAATGGTACAATGTGTTTGCTCATTGGCTCAGAAGGCTAATTGATGATTAGAAAACCCTTGTGCAATCATGTTTACACATCAGAAAACAGTCTAGCTCGTTACAGAAGCTACAAAACTGACCTTCCTGTGAGCAGATTGAGTTTCTGGAGCATCACATTTGTGGGGTCAATTAAACGCTCAAAATGGCCAGAAAAAGAGAACTTTCATCTGAAACTCGACAGTCTATTCTTGTTCTTAGAAATGAAGGCTATTCCATGCGAGAAATTGCTAAGAAATTGAAGATTTCCTACAACGGTGTGTACTACTCCCTTCAGAGGACAGCACAAACAGGCTCTAACCAGAGTAGAAAAAGAAGTGGGAGGCCGCGTTGCACAACTAAGCAAGAAGATAAGCACATTAGAGTCTCTAGTTTGAGAAACAGACGCCTCACAGGTACCCAACTGGCATCTTCATTAAATAGTACCCGCAAAACACCAGTGTCAACATCTACAGTGAAGAGGCGGCTGCGGGATTTTGGGCTTCAGGGCAGAGTGGCAAAGAAAAAGCCATATCTGAGACTGGCCAATAAAAGAAAAAGATTAAGATGGGCAAAAGAACACAGACATTGGACAGAGGAAGACTGGAAAAAAGTGTTGTGGACGGATGAATCCAAGTTTGAGGTGTTTGGATCACAAAGAAGAACGTTTGTGAGACGCAGAACAAATGAAAAGATGCTGGAAGAATGCCTGACGCCATCTGTTAAGCATGGTGGAGGTAATGTGATGGTCTGGGGTTGCTTTGGTGCTGGTAAGGTGGGAGATTTGTACAGGGTAAAAGGGATTCTGAATAAGGAAGGCTATCACTCCATTTTGCAACGCCATGCCATACCCAGTGGACAGCGCTTGATTGGAACCAATTTCATCCTACAACAGGACAATGACCCTAAACACACCTCCAAATTGTGCAAGAACTATTTACAGCAGAAGCAGGCAGCTGGTATTCTATCGGTAAGGGAGTGGCCAGCGCAGTCACCAGATCTGAACCCCATTGAGCTGTTGTGGGAGCAGCTTGACCGTATGGTACGCCAGAAGTGCCCATCCAACCAATCCAACTTGTGGGAGATGCTTCTAGAAGCGTGGGGTGCAATTTCTCAAGCTTACCTCAACAAATTAACAGCTAGAATGTCAAAGGTGTGCAATGCTGTAATTGCTGCAAAAGGAGGATTCTTTGACGAAAGCAAAGTTTGATGTAAAAACAATGTTATTTCAAATACAAATCATTATTTCTAACCTTGTCAATGTCTTGACTCTATTTTCTACTCATTTCACAACGCATGGTGGTGAATAAGTGTGACTTTTCATGGAAAACACAAAATTGTTTGGGTGACCCCAAACTTTTGAACGGTAGTGTATATATATATATATATATATATATATATATTAGCTTACCCGTCGCGTGTTGCTGCGAAGACAGACAGACATTCATTCGTTTTTATATATCTAGATAACAACCAATCACAGCGCAGCTTTCATGTTACCTTAGCAGTAAGAGAAATAACAACCAATCACAGCGCAACTTTTATTCTGCCTCAGCAATATAAAAAATAGCAACCAATCACAGCACAGCTTTCCTGCTACCTCAGTGGTATAATATATAACAACGAATCGCAGCACAGCTTTCATGCAACCTCAGTAGTATAAGAAGTAGCCACCAATCACAGCACAGCTTTCATGTTACCTCAGCAGTATAAGAAATAGCAACCAATCACAGCACAGCTTTCATTTTACCTCAGCATTCTCAATATCCAGCAATTGTCTTGCGATACGTTCGGCGGATGCATCATTTGGTAGTTGAACACGCATCCCGTTGCTGGTAATGCCTTTTGCTTTCGTGCTTGAGATGGAAATCAAACGATCTTTGTCTGGGGGGCATAACTGTTGACGACGCTCGTACGCGCGGCACCTATCGTAGGATAGTTGTACTATGCCAGTAATCTTACCAGGAGTGTACTCAACAACTTCCCAAAGTCTCATGGCAATTGGATGTATGGTGTAGTAATGCATAAAGGACAGACAGACAGACATACATTCATTTATATATATCAGGAAGTGAGAGAATTAGATTCCGTACGTAAAATTTGGACGCTAATTGTTTTGCGCTTAGAATTGAATAATCAACTTGGGACCCATTAGCTTTTCCTATTTATGGCATAATCAATGCCCGTGCCAAATTTCATGTTTCTATGTGAGAAAATGACATTCCGTACGTAAAATTTGGACGCTAATTCTTTTGCGCATTGAATTGAATAATCAAGTTGGGACCCATTAGCTTTTCCTATTTATGACATATTCAATGCCCGTGCCAAATTTCAAGTTTCTATGTGAGAAAATGACATTCCGTACGTAAAATTTGGACGCTAATTCTTTTGCGCATAGAATTCAATAATGGAGTTGGGGCCCATTAGCTTTTCCTATTTATGACATATTCAATGCCCGTGCCAAATTTCAAGTTTCTATGTGAGAAAATTATATTCCGTACGTAAAATTTGGACGCTAATTCTTTGGCACATAGAATTGAATAATCGAGTTCGGACCCATTAGCTTTTCCTATTTATGACATAATCAATGCTCGTGCCAAATTTCAAGTTTCTATGACATTGGGAAGCGAGAAAATTAGATTCCGTACGTAAAATTTGGACGCTAATTCTTTGGCGCTTACAATTGAGTAATCGAGTTGGGACCAATTAACTTTTCCTATTTATGACATAATCAATGCTTGTGCCAAATTTCAAGTTTCCATGACATTGGGAAGCGAGAAAATTAGATTCCGTACGTAAAATTTGGATGCTAATTCTTTGGTGCTTAGAATTGAATAATCGAGTTGGGACCCATTAGCTTTTACTATTTATGACATAATCAATGCTCCTGCCAAATTTCATGTTTCTACAACATCGGAAAGTGAGAGAATTAGTGGCAATGATGGAAATCGAACGATCTACGTGGGGGGGTCGTAACTGTCGACGACGCTCGCGCACGCGCCATTTATCATAGAATATTTTTACTATGCCTATAATCTTCCCAGGAGTGTACTCAACAACTTCCCAAAGTTTCATGGCGATCGGATGAATGGTGTAGTAGCGCATAAAGGACAAACAGACAGACACACACGCACGCAGACAGACACACACGCATACATTCAATTTTATATATATATATATATATATAAATATATATATATATTACATAGACAGATATGAGATAGATATATAGATAAATAGATATATATTACATAGATAGATAGATAGATAGATAGATAGATAGATAATAGATAGATAGATATGAGAGAAAAAAATAGATAGAATTAGACTGTCCCAACACTGTAAATCCTAACTTCGTATCTGTTTGCATCATACTACGCAGGTTTAAGTAGATTTCGTCTGTGGATGACAAGTCTGCTTTATAATTCTACTCAATATTAGAGGAAACATTGTTATTAGGCAAAGAGCTAGCAGCCATGCTCTAAGGACCTTACACCGGCAGTGTATTGTTAACTTTAATTTCATCTCATTTCCCATCATTCCATTTGTTCTAAGCTCCGGTATAGATTTTTTTTTTGTTGAAAATTGAGGCTACAAAGATTAGGTTCCATGTGACTATGATTTATAGGGTTTCTTTATTTCACAATCCATGGTTGTTATAAGCCTATTGTTAATAACAATAAGACCTTATTTTGTCCAGGCTTTAAGGTCCGGCAAGATATTTGCGCTGACTGGAAAGCAGAAAAAAAGCTCTTTCTTTCACAAAATGTCTCCATTACTAATCATGGTGTAAGAAATAAAGTGTCAGAAAGCCATTTCCTAATGTTCATCAGTTTCATATGAGCTGAAAAAAATAAAAGCTTTTCACAACAAGAAAGAGAGCAGTTAATGAGTTGGGCTTTCTACTGGTGCTCAATTACGGACTTTAGCATCTTTTATAATCAAACAGTTTTTCCAGTGTTAACCCTCTAATGATGTTTCTTCTTGTACAAATTCTAGATTTGTGTACCTCATTGGCGATCTGCAGAGTATGTTACATTATTGCAATATACAACAGTTATGAATAGCTAGATGTCACAGATGAGCTCACTGAGAAACAAGGATTTAACGTCTACTTATGCCTTATGCTTTTTATAGCGGTAGGTAGAGTTGAGCAAACTTTTGAAAAGTTCAGTTTGGCATGTTCACTGAACTTCTACAAAAAGTTTGCTTCAGTTTCAATGAGTTCAAACCAAACCTGGAACACCATCAGTATTGATGTATAATTAGAGATGAGCCAGCACCAAAATGCTCGGGTGCTCGTTACTCGAGACGAAATTTTCGCGATGCTCGAGGGTTCGTTTCGAGTAACGAACCCCATTGAAGTCAATGGGCGACTCGAGCATTTTTGTATATCGCCGATGCTCGCTAAGGTTTTCATTTGTGAAAATCTGGGCAATTCAAGAAAGTGATGGGAACGACACAGCAACGGATAGGGCAGGCGAGGGGCTACATGTTGGGCTGCATCTCAAGTTCCCAGGTCCCACTATTAAGCCACAATAGCGGCAAGAGTGGGCCTCCCCCCCTCCCAACAATTTTTACTTCTGAAAAACCCTCATTAGCAAGGCATACCATAATTTAGTGGAGGCTGGGACCTAGTCAGAGCCTGGGACCACTCACGTCCTACCCACCCCCAGAATTGCGGGCCCCAGCTCGGTGGTGGTATCTGCGGCGGTGTATGCTTCCTCCACTAAACCACCCTCCTCCTCCTCCTCCAACGCAACCTCTGTCTCGCAATCAAGATGTGTCAGCAGCAGCAGCACGTCGCCAGCAGTCGGTGTCGCGCGGCGTGGCAGCACAGCGGTGGGCAAGCGTCAGCAGGCTGTGCTGAAACTACTCAGCTTAGGAGAGAAGAGGCACACGGCCCACGAACTGCTGCAGGGTCTGACAGAGTAGGCTGACCGCTGGCTTGCGCCGCTGAGCCTCCAACCGGGCATGGTCGTGTGTGACAACGGCCGTAACCTGGTGGCGGCTCTGCAGCTCGGCAGCCTCACGCACGTGCCATGCCTGGCCCACGTCTTTAATTTGGTGGTTCAGCGCTTTCTGAAAAGCTACCCACGCTTGTCAGACCTGATCGTTAAGGTGCGCCGCCTCAGCACTCTCAGTGAAAAACTGCCACACCTTTGAGCACCTCGGCCTCTGCAGGGTGGCATGGCGCGAGGGGGCGCTTTGGGAAACAGTTGGTGGATTATTTGGTCTGGCCCTGCCTCTACCCCTGGCCTCATCGTCTCTTCTATATGTGTCTCGTCGTCGTCGTCCTCCTCACCCACTGAAAGCTCTTGAGACAGTTGCCGGAATTCCCCAGCCTCATCCCCCGGACCCCGGGAACTTTCCAAAGGTTGGGCATCGGTCACGACAAACTCCTCCGGTGGGAGAGGAACCATTGCTGCCCATTCTGGGCAGGGGCCCGAGAACAGTTCCTGGGAGTCTGCCTGCTCCTCAGAATGTGTCATTGTAATGGAGTGAGGAGGCTGGGAGGAAGGAGGAGCAGCAGCCAGAGGATTCAGAGTTGCAGCAGTGGACGGCGTAGAACTCTGGGTGGTCGATAGATTGCTGGATGCACTTTCTGCCATCCACGACAGGACCTGCTCACACTGCTCATTTTCTAATAAAGGTCTACCGCGTGGACCCATTAATTGTGAGATTAATCTGGGGACGCCAGAAACGTGCCTCTCTCCTAATCCCGCAGCAGTCGGCTGTGATACACCTGGATCAGGAGCTCAGCCTGTGCCTACACCCTGACTTGGGCCTCCGCGTCCTCGCCCCCGTCCACGTCCTCTAGGCCTACCCCTACCCCTCAGCATGGTGTATTACCAGTAATGCAGAAACAGAACGCTGTAATTAAATGTGCCGCTTATTGGCCTGTGGTTGGAGGCTGACTTCACTTACGGAACGCACAGCAGAGCCAGGAAAGAATTTTGCGCAAGCCTGTAGTGAGACGTAGGTGCGTATGACTGAGCTAGTGGAATTCACAGCGCTGAAGCAGTCAAGTGTCCAAAGGCCACTAGTAGGCCTTAAGTATTTTGCTTCTATTTTTTTAAAGGCTGAGCTGAGACAGCAGACAGATACTGTAGGCAGCGTATATATGTATACTGTTTCCCTCTGGACGGGATAACGGCGGTGATGTAACGGGCAACGCAGAGCCAGGAAACAATTTTGCGCAAGCCTGCTGTAACACTTAGCTGCGTAATAATTAGGACTACTTCCCCCAGCAGAGACGCAGTACACTCAAGACGATCACAGGCAGCCCAAAGATAGTATTTTTCCCAAATTTGTTTGAAAAAGCCCACTGCCTATATAGACAGTATATCTCTTTCACCTTTCCCACTATCCCTGCCTCACCAGTACTGGCCCTATACTATGTAAAATTACTGCAGACTGTTTCCCTCTGGACGGGATGACGGCGGTGATGTAACGGGCAACGCAGAGCCAGGAAACAATTTTGCGCAAGCCTGCTGTAACACTTAGCTGCGTAATAATTAGGACTACTTCCCCCAGCAGAGACGCAGTACACTCAAGACGATCACAGGCAGCCCAAAGATAGTATTTTTCCCAAATTTGTTTGAAAAAGCCCACTGCCTATATAGACAGTATATCTCTTTCACCTTTCCCACTGTCCCTGCCTCACCAGTACTCGCCCTATACTATGTAAAATTACTGCAGACTGTTTCCCTCTGGACGGGATGACGGCGGTGATGTAACGGGCAATGCAGAGCCAGGAAACAATTTTGTGCAAGCCTGCTGTAACACTTAGCTGCGTAATAATTAGGACTACTACCCCCAGCAGAGACGCAGTACACTCAAGACGATTACAGGCAGCCCAAAGATAGTATTTTTCCCAAATTTGTTTGAAAAAGCCCACTGCCTATATAGACAGTATATCTCTTTCACCTTTCCCACTGTCCATGCCTCACCAGTACTGGCCCTATACTATGTAAAATTACTGCAGACTGTTTCCCTCTGGACGGGATGACGGCGGTGATGTAACGGGCAATGCAGAGCCAGGAAACAATTTTGCGCAAGCCTGCTGTAACACTTAGCTGCGTAATAATTAGGACTACTACCCCCAGCAGAGACGCAGTACACTCAAGACGATCACAGGCAGCCCAAAGATAGTATTTTTCCCAAATTTGTTTGAAAAAGCCCACTGCCTATATAGACAGTATATCTCTTTCACCTTTCCCACTGTCCCTGCCTCACCAGTACTGGCCCTATACTATGTAAGATTACTGCAGACTGTTTCCCTCTGGACGGGATGACGGCGGTGATGTAACGGGCAATGCAGAGCCAGGAAACAATTTTGCGCAAGCCTGCTGTAACACTTAGCTGCGTAATAATTAGGACTACTACCCCCAGCAGAGACGCAGTACACTCAAGACGATCACAGGCAGCCCAAAGATAGTATTTTTCCCAAATTTGTTTGAAAAAGCCCACTGCCTATATAGACAGTATATCTCTTTCACCTTTCCCACTGTCACTGCCTCACCAGTACTGGCCCTATACTATGTAAGATTACTGCAGACTGTTTCCCTCTGGACAGGATGACGGCGGTGATGTAACGGGCAACACAGAGCCAGGAAACAATTTTGCGCAAGCCTGCTGTAACACTTAGCTGCGTAATAATTAGGACTACTACCCCCAGCAGAGACGCAGTACACTCAAGACGATCACAGGCAGCCCAAAGATAGTATTTTTCCCAAATTTGTTTGAAAAAGCCGACTGCCTATATAGCCTGTATATCTCTTTCCCTGCCTCACCAGTACTGGCCCTATACTATGTACAATGACTGCAGACTGAGGACGCAATGCTCTGCACGCCCGATATACAAAAAAAAAATTGTGCAACACTGCTAATAGCAGCCTCAACAGTACTGCACATGGTCAGATGTGGCCCTAAGAAGGACCGTTGGAGTTCTTGAAGCCTAATATTACACCTAACACTCTCCCTATAGCATCAGCAGCACTTTCCCTGATCTATGTCAGAATGCATCTGTGGCGAGCCGCGGGAGGGGCAGATTTTAATACTCGGGTGTCACCTGATCTCCCCAGCCACTCACTGCAGGGGGGTGGTATAGGGCTGGAATGTCACAGGAGGAAGTTGTAATGCCTTTCATGTCTTTCTATTGGCCAGAAAAGCGCGCTAATGTCTCAGAGATGAAAGTGAAAGTAACTCGAACATCGCGTGGTGCTCTTCTCGAGTAACGAGCATCTCGAACACCCTAATACTCGAACGAGCATCAAGCTCGGACGAGTACGTTCGCTCATCTCTATGTATAATATGTGGTTCAGCGGTTAGCACTGTTACTTTGCAGTGCAGGGGTCCTAGGTTCAAATCAGACAACATCTGCATTGAGGTATCTACCTGCATTTCACAATAATCACCTTTATTTATATTGCACATACATTTTATAAAGCACTTTACATCGCTTGATATTTTCTTTCCAAATTGGGCCTTGATAATATGGGTTTCCTCAGTAAATGCTGCAATAGTCTTAGGTAACAACAGATCTGAACCATCTTTTCCATGACAGTTGCCAATCACTTTCTGTTTGCTAATACTCTGTTCCATAAACACACTTGCCATTATTCTCAGTTATCTGATGGTGGATTCCTGAACAAGTGCTTTCAGTGTGGCAGGGAAATAAACAGACAGTCTTTGTGTTCCTAGTTCCTCTCATCTCGAACCTAACGAGCACTCCATACACTCACTCACGCCTGACTTGTATTTCAACTAGAAGACGTGAAGCTGGACCTTCACACCCTTCTGTAGATAAGCAGGGAAGGGGTATCATACTCGGCCGACTTACATTCCGATGTTCCACAGGCCCTTCATTCTTGAAAGGATTTCAACCCGATTCCTCAGTTAAAATGGGTTTCTTTGGCCTCTTCACGGACTGTGACGGTGTCAGAGCCAGAGCCTCCTACACACGTCCTCCCTTCCTGACTATATCTCGTCCTCTCACTCTCCTCTTCGCCGCCCAGCCCTAAACCACTTACTCTATATTCCTCCAATTATGAGAAGGTTAGGGTTACAGGAACACAGACACATTACAGTTTGATGATATGAACACTAAACACATACAACAAGGAGACAAGAAAGAGTTCTTGGGTCCCTACTCTACTGTGGGACACTAAAGTTCCCCCCTACTTAAAGAAAGCCAACCTCAGAACTCTCCAAAATCAGAGGATAAGTCTGAGGCAGGAATTCCTCAGCATACTAACCCATTAACCAAACTCTCAACTCCCCAGTAAAAATGGCACTTACCAACTATGATAAAGGGGCAAGTTGGAGAATTTAAGAATCACTAACCCAGACTGGTGAGGGCGTGGCAAAACCATACCACTCCTCCCCCTTTGTTTACAGCAGAGAAAGCAACCCATTCCAGCATATTTTCTGAAATCTCACTTCCAGTTATATCTTTAAATTAATGACAGCGTGTATAAAATTGAGGATTGGCCAGTACCTTTTCAAAAACACTGCTGAGCCGGGCAGCACCCAGAATGCATCAGCATACACTATGGGGCCCTTACATAATTCTTCTCCCCAAAGCCCGAGACAAAAAGAGACACACTGATGTTGCCACTTAGGTAGAAAAGGGCATCTGATTGGGTAGCATGAAGATAGGTAGAAGTGTAATAATCTTCACTTACCCCAGGGGATAATTCTGTAATTCCAAGAGGACAATTCCCTTCCCTTGACCAAGGACTGGAAAGGTCCCCAGGGGCGCCTGATGGTTGGTCGGTGCAACGGCTTGCCTCCACTTTCAACCAGTAGTGTCAGCCAACCCAGCCTCCGTATCCACAGCCCACATCCTCCCTTCCAAACTATGTCTCGTCTTCTCCCTCTTTTCTACCCAACCCCTAACTTGCCTACTCTTTATTCCTCCAACTACGAGCAGGTTAGGGTGACAGGAACACAGACACATTACAATTTGATGACTCGAATACTAAACACATACAATACACAAGAAGGAGATAAGAAATATTTGTAGGGTCCCTACTCTACTGTGGGACACTACACAATGTATAAACATATTAGGTCCTACAGAGCAAAAAAAGCTTTCCATTCTGGCTAATACAATAGATGAGGATCCTGAACAGTGGAACCTGTCTATTAACTCAGAATTGGTTTATTAATAGAGATGAGCGAACGTACTCGTTTTGAGTAATTACTCGATCGAGTACCGCTATTTTCGAGTACTTCAGTACTCGGGTGAAAAGGGGCGGGGGGAGGCATGGGGGCGTGGGGGGTAGCAGCGGGGTACGGAAGTACTCTAAAATCGCGGTACTCGGGCGAAAAAGGGGCGTGGCCGAGTACGCTCGCTCATCTCTATTTATTAACTATTTTAACACCCATTGTTGGCATATACAAGCTTTAGTGCTCTATAAAGGTCTTTCATCCTGCTCTATATTAGGAGAGTCATATTTCAACTAAAATAGAAAGATTGCACACTTTCTAGCATTTACACAACAGAAAGCATCACAATGACGGAATTACAAATGCACTAAGGTAAATAAATACGTTATCACAAGTCCATTTTTTACTGCTCCATGTGCGACCTTCGGGCTGTCATGGCCAGGAAGCCTTTCATTGCTCTCTACACGTTTGAACAATGATTATTGTCCTCATCATGCTCTTCCTTGGCTTTATAGCATAACTTGTCGCTTTAGGAGAAAATTGTAATTAAACTATGTGAGTAGCGTACCCCGAGGTGAAATAATTATTTGGATTTTGTAGCATGTTCAGATTTTGTTTAACCTGAAATTAATAGTTCTGTCATGCTCCATCTCTGTGTCGTCTCACTGACTGCGACTCACCTTAATATTGCTGTTTGACATTCGGAAACTCTCTTGAGAGGAAGGAAATCATTCAAAACTGAGGTGTACAAAGGTTATTAAATTGACAGTTAAAAATTCTGCTCTTGTCCATTTCTCTTTACCCCTAATTAAATGTCAAAAAATGTGATACAGAGTTTTTTTTTCTAGTATGGTAACGTATAATTAACATTTGTGAAGACGGCGGGTTAATATGACAGCCATCATTGAAGATATGTTCATCATTTTTCTTTTCCCCCAGTATGAAATAATTTATACTTCTTTAGGTTATTATGTCTGTTGTTAAGTTATAACCTTCCTTGAAGGACCTTTAATTGGTTGAATACGGTAAAGTGTTATTTAAATGGCACAAGGGATTATCATATTTGCAGAAGCTCTTAAGACGCAAAATGGGTAATTAAGGGTTACATAGACTTTTTCATCAGGGCTACTCTGGCGGTAATATACTTGAATGCGAGAGTACCGCCTCTGAAACGTGTTGCCACATTGTAACAAATGTCTATTCACCCCTTTGTGACTGCAAAGGTAAATTTTAGAGATGAGCGAGTATACTCGCTAAGACACATTACTCGAGCGAGTAGTGCCTTAGCCGAGTATCTCCCCGCTCGTCTCTAAAGATTCGTGGGCCGGCGGGGGGTGGGGAGCGGCGGGGAGGAACGGAGGGGAGATCTCCCTCTCTCCCGCCCGATCCCCCCCCCCCCCGCTCCCTGCCGCAACTCACCTGTCACCCGCGCCGGCCCCCGAATCTTTAGAGACGAGGGGGAGATACTCGGCTAAGGCACTACTCGGTCGAGTAATGTGCCTTAGCGAGTATACTTGCTCATCTCTAGTAAATTTACGTTGATGCTTACTAGGTTCTGTGCAGCAGTGACATTAATTTATGTCCTGTATTCCGTCGGCGAGCGCTTCACTTGCAGACCGTGAAGCACCCAAAACAGGCTGTTACTAACAAAATGCTCTGCAAATATGCTGATGTGAAACAGGCCTAAAACCCCATTCACATGAGTGCATCTGCATGCATATGTTCACATGCAAATGTGCCCGCACAATACGCAGGGAATAGAACCCATTGATTTCAATAGGTTTGTTCACATACACTATTTCTCTGCGCATTTGTGCACCCAAAGTCTCCATAGAAGTTAATGGGGAGCTGCAAATGCGTGCGCAATACGCTTGGAGATGCATGAAACATTGCGCAATTGCGCAGGAAAAAGGGCACGTCTGGAACTTATTAGACTAATCCATTTTAATCGGTACATCTATGTTTGCCTGTTGAAAATAAGCATAGCTAGCAGGCGCAAAAAGTACAGTAAAATACTCATATGTATGCGCAAAAAAGCATTATTCGTTCTGCAAATACACAGTACTCAGGTGTGCACAAATATGCATATGCTGGTGTGAAGGCGGCATAAGGTAGAGAGTATGCAGTGAATAGAACCCATTGATTTCGTAAAGAGTATGCAGTGAATAGAACCCATTGATTTCAATGGGTTCGTTCAGATGAGCATATTTTGCGCTCACATTGCAGTCACGCAGAAAAAAAAGGCAGCATGCTCTATTTTCCTGTGTAGTTGCTCAGAAAAATGGCTTGTTGCTGTTGTTGTCAGCTGCTTAGTCAATTACGACCCCCGGCGACCCTAAAGGCAAGCTACCTCTATGTTTTTCGGTTTCACATGGCTTCTTTCAGTTGTGTGATATCCATGCCAGTTTCAGTTCTGACAGTATCAGCCATCGTGTTCTTTGGCGGTCAGGTCTTTTTTTGCTACTGATCTGTCCAAGCATTGTAGATTATTCTAGCGACTCTGCTCACATTACATGGCCAGAATCCATGAGTCTGAGTCTGGTCATCTTGTCCTCCATTGATATATCGGGTCTTATACAATTCAGAACTTCTCTGATCGTTACTCTCGCCATCCAGGGTATATGCTGCAGCTTTCGCCAGCACCACAGCTCAAACACATCAATCCTCCTCCTATCAGCTTTTTTCGCAGTCCAGCTTTCACATCCATACATGGCTATGGGGAATATGATGGTTTGCACTATACTGCGTTAGTTGCTATACCAATATCCCAACTTTTCTAGATTTTGTCCATGTTTAGCATTGCACTTCCATCAATGCTATCCTATGTTTTACCTCTGGCATAGATTCTCCATCCTGGTCTATTTGTGAGCTAAGGAAGATGAAGTCTTGCACGCATTTTATGGCCTCGTTGTCAATTTTGATTTGAATTTGGACATTTTTTGCAGTTGTCATAATTTTAATCTTCTCTAAATTCAGGTAGAGGCCCAATATTTCACTTTCAGTTTTAATTTTACACATCAGCTGCTTCAGACCTGTTTCTGTTTCTGCAAGCTGAGTTGTGTCATCCGCTGCTAGATCTTTTTCTTGTCGTGTTCTGCGAGTCCTTTTTTGGTACAAACACAGTGCCAATCATTGAGTCCTTCCATTACGGGTCCTGTGAAATCAAGCTCCATCCATTCGCTGCTGATCTCAGTACTGAAGTATTACATGTTATCACCTTGTCATCTGTTCTGTTGTAAGTGCAAAACTATCACAGCAAGTGATAAAATAAACTCACAGGTACAGATGTATGATACGGTTAACAGACTGGACCGGCGCGCTCTACTGTTATTGTTGTGCCCCTACAATATTAGCGTAGCTCAGCAGTCAATAGACTACAATGGACTATACAAATAGTGTTCAACAAACAGATGTAGCCTGCGTACATTTAGAGCCTGCTGCATCTGCAAAATGCCACTCAGCACTTTATACTTCTGCATTTCCTATAGCTACACCCTTGGTGGAGCTACTAAAAGTGCAACAGTTTTGCAATAGCATTAATAGAGGCAGGAGTAACAGCAGCTGGGCCAACAAGACTGCAAAGTCATGTATACAACTGGCTACTTTTTAGAGAACCTGATCCTTCTATGACTGGGGCTTCCCTGTATGGAAATTTGAGCTCTATCTATTGATTGCAGCATAAGGGCTCAGTCACATGGGCGCATCGGCGCCCGTGTTACTGCAGGTAGCAGACAGCCGTACCTAAAGACGGCCGTCTCTCTGCAGCGCCGGAGGAAAGAACATGTGACTGGCTTCATTGCCGGTCATGTGTTCTTTCATCAGCGCTGCAGAGAGACGTCCGTCTTGAGGTACAGCCGTCTTCTAACTGTCAGTCACACGGGCGCATCAGCGCCAATGTACGGGTGCCGATGCGCTCGTGTGACTGAGCCCTAAAGGATAAGTTTTCTGTGGATCAATTTAAGTGTGAATCGACATTGGAAGGGATAATCTAGTGATCTGAGTGACTTTATATAAGACCTGGTCACCCGTGCTAGATTAGCCAGGGCCTGGATTTCACTGTCAACCTTGTAGGGTTTTCTCATATGACAGTGAGGAGAGTAGAGTGAGAATGATGCGGTCAAGGAAATACATCCAGTCAAAGGAGATTCTGTGAACATAAACAACACGTCTACGAAAGGGGCCAGAAAAGAATGTCAACACTGGAGTAACTATGGGGGATGCGGTTGCACCCGGGCCCAGGAGCCTTAGGGGGCCCATAAGGTCTCTCCTTTCCATATAGTGGCCCAGTACTATGAATAAAGCATTATAGTTGGGGGCCCTGTTACAGGTTTTGCATTGGGGCCCAGGAGCTTCACGTTACGCCTCTGTATGTCAAGAATCGTTTTGATGAGCAGGTCATGCACAGTCAAGAAAATTGTAGCTGCAGCTGTGCTCTAGCTAATGTGTCTGAAAGCAGAACTCGTTGCTTCTTAGCACCGATGGGCTATAACAGCAGAGAACTAGTTCCAGCACCATTGCTCTCTAAGAAACAAAAACATGAGACTCCAGTGGACAAAAGAGCACAAAAAGTGGATCAGTGCTGTATATATGTAGTAAGCTTGGTTCTGCTATTATTTCTATGTAGCAAGCTTGGTTCTGTTACTTTATCTATGCAGTAAGCTTGGGTCTGCAATTGTATCTATGCAGTAAGCTTGGTTTTGGTATTATTTATATGCAGTAAGCTTGGTTCTGGTGTGCTATCTGTGTAGTAAGTTTGGTTCTTGACAGAAACCTAAAGTGTATAGGCACCAGTTTAAATCCGACTCACCTATAGGGTGCATGGAGACTGAAATTGTCTAGGGCAGCATGAACTCTGAAAATGATACCGCTGTTACTCCATAGAAAATAAACTGAATCTCCACTTTGTTAGAGAACTTTCACCTGGGGCTAGTATTTCACCTATGCTAGATTAACCAGGCTTGTATTTCCCCAGTGCTATATTACCTAGAGCTAGTATTTCCCCTGTGCTAGATTATATGGAGCTTGTATTTTACCTGTACTATATTAACCAGGCTCGTAATACACCTGCACTAGATTACCTAGGGCTAGTTTTTCACCTGTGCTAGATTAATTGGGCTCATATTTCACTTGTGTTAGATTACCTGGAGCTAGTATTTTACCTGTGCTATATCAACCAAACTCATATAATACCCATGCTAGATTAATTAGGGCTAGTATTTCACCTGTTATAGATTACCTGGGGCTAGGATTTCACCTGTGCTAGATTAACCAGGCTGTATTTCACATGTGCTAGATTAATTAGGGCTCGTATTTCACTTTGCTAGATTACCTGCAGCTAGTATTTTACTTGTGCTATATTAACCAGGCTCATATTTCACCTGTGCTAAATTACCTGGGGCTAGTATTTCACCTGTGCTAGATTAATTATGGCTAGTATTTCAACTGTGCTAGATTAACCAGGCTAGTATTTCACCTTTGCTAGATTAATTGGGGCTCGTATTTCACCTGTGCTAGACTACCTGCAGCTAGTATTTAACCTGTGCTATATTAACCAGGCTCATATTTCACCTGTGCTAGATTACCTGCAGCTAATATTTTACTTGTGCTATATTAACCAGGCTCATATTTCTTCTGCGCTAAATTAACTGAGGCTAGTATTTCACCTATGCTAGATTAACCAGGCTTGTATTTCACCTGTGCTATATTACCTAGAGCTAGTATTTCCCTGTGCTAGATTATATGGAGCTCGTATTTTACCTGTACTATATTAATCAGGCTCGTAATACACCTGCGCAAGATAACCTGGGGCTAGTATTACACCTGTGCTAGATTAATTGAGCTCATATTTCACTTGTGTTAGATTACCTGGAGCTAGTATTTTATCTGTGCTATATCAACCAAACTCGTATAATACCCGTGCTGGAATAATTGGGGCTAGTATTTCACCTGTGATAGATTACCCGGGGCTAGGATTTCACCTGTGCTAGATTAACCAGGCTCATATTTCACCTGTGCTAGATTATCTACTAAAGGTGTCAGAGGAGGATGTTAAGAATTGTCCTGAAAAGCAAGCACTGCACAGTCAAGAACAGACGAATACAATGTTGGTGCTCCCACTAGTGTGTTCAAATGCACAACCCATAATTCCCCAGATAAGACTGGTGGATTATAACATCAGACAACCAGTTACAGTGACATTTCTTTCTAAAAAAAAAAAGAAAGGTGAGACTCTAATGGACAAAAGAGCACAAAAATTGGATCGCTAAGCAGTGGAAAAACATCTCCTGCAGATGAATCCAGATTTCTGCTGATCATGCTGATGGGAGGTCAGAATTTGGCACAGGCAGCATGAATCGATGAACACTTCCTGTCAGGTGTCAACTTTTCAGGCTGGTGGGGGTGGAGTAATGGTGTGGGGAATGTTTCTCGGCACACTCTGGGTCCTCTAATACAATATATGAATGGTAGAATGAATTGCTACAGTTCTGAAGGCTAAAGGAAGTCCAATATGCTACTAGATGAGTGTCTCTAATAAAGTTGCTATTCAATGTAAATCAACAGTAGATCCACTGGACGATCATAAAATTAGCTTCTATTTAATGGAAATCAAACTAAACTACTTGCTCTGTGATACAAACTTCATAGCAGTCAGATTGGGTAACATAATTTGTGGAAATGTCTTATTTCAGTATTGTATGAGACATGGTGCCACATAGCCCAAGCCCAAAAAATGTGACCACTACATCGTTCTTTATGAAAGGCTTCATTCATACGAGCATTGTAATGTTACGCGGACCGCATCCCACGTGAAAATCACAGCAATAAAGAATAGCCGCGATCAAGTCCAGAGATAAATTAGTGTTTTCTCAACCCTTCACACATGCGTATCGGGTGAAAAATACACTGCAGCTCGGAAATCCGTCGGTCAGCGCAAATCCTCTGGATGTCTTCTAATGCTAAAATTGAGCCATCTGTCTTTGTTTCCAAGCACCAGATGCAGGTACACTCCCTCCCCCCTCCCATTTTATTCTGCGCCCATAGGAGTCTATGAGAGCCTCCAGCGATTTTCATCAAAAGATAGGTCACAACTAGAGATGAGCGAGCATACTCGCTAAGGGCAATTACTCGATCGAGCATTGCCCTTAGCGAGAACCTGCCCGCTCGGAAGAAAAGGTTCGGCTGCCAGCATCAGGCGGGGAGCGGCAGGGGAGAGCGGGGAGGAACAGAGGGGAGATCTCTCTCTCCCTCTCTCCCCCCCGCTCCCCCCTGCTCACTGCCGCAACTCACCTCTCAACCGCGCCGGCAGCCGAACCTTTTCTTCCGAGCGGGGAGGTACTCGCTAAGAACAATGCTCGATCGAGTAATTGTCCTTAGCGAGTATGCTCGCTCATCTCTAGTCACAACCTATCTTTTGACACAGTGTGAAAAATGGTGTGGTTTTTTCACGTACCCGAAAATCACCCATGTGAATGAATGCATTGGAATTCAATGCTTTACATGGTCGCAATTTTCGGTCAACGTTTTTTTGCGACTAAATAGCCACGTAAAGTTGCCCATGTGAGTAAGGCTAAATATTTTGGCTTTCAAAGCAACCTAATATTTCTAGCAATTAGAAAAGTAGTGGCGATAATTAACTCCTCATTAGCTTATTTTAAAAAAGTCTAGATTTCATCAAATTACATGTAGCAGCCTAATTAAGTAATTGATTTATTCAGCTCTCCAGCTACATTTGGCCCCACTCAGATTCAGTAATACTGAACACAAAGTGTCATATTCTTCTCTGCTAATGATAAAGTGATTAATATTATGTCCCTATCAGCAAGTGATGGTGAATATATATTTAGACTTGCCTATAGATAATAAAAGAAGCCAAGGGATTGCCTAATATCTCTGGTACCTTCAAACCTAAGTTTACAATAGATTATGTCACAAAGTCACATGTTCTCTTGGTATCTTCTGGTCAAAGTGTTTTTAGCACCATTTTTTTCTATTACAATAAACATCCACCTATTATTGTCATGGCATAAATGCAGGAACGACCCCAATGCAGAGAGATTTAATATGGTTCAGTTCCTACTTGCATTTGGTTTTTCATTTACCTGTTCTGTCATGGGAAAAGTCAATGCTTCAGATGGCTGCAGTTTTCGGCCGATGTTTTATCATGGCAAAATAGCTGCAATAAAACATTTGTGTGAATAAGGCCTCAGTGTGAATCAACATTAAATGGAAAAACCCAGTAATCTGACCAACTTTATATGAGTCTTGGCCATTGGTGCTAAACTAGTCGAAGCCAGGATTTCACTACACTGTTTCCCTGAAAATAAGACATACCCTGAAAATAAGACATAGCATGATTTTCCAGAATTTTTGAGGATGCAAAATGATTTTTCAGGCTTTTTGAGGATGCTTGTAATATAAGCCCTACTCCAAAATTAAGCCCTACTAACAGTTAATTAAAAAAGTCAATTTAAATAATGTCCAGACAGCTATACATGTAAAAAGTTAAACCTTTTTGAACAAAAATTAATATAAGACACTGTCTTATTTTCGGGGAAACGCGGTATCAACCTTGTAGGGTTTTCTCGTACATTTGTGAGAAGAGTATAGCAAGAATGGTGTGATCAAGGAAATACATCCAGTCAAAGGAGATTCTGTGGGCATAAACAACTCATCTACGAAAGGGGTCAGAGGAGGATCTCAAGAATCGTTTTCATGAACAGGTGATGCACAGTCAAGAGAATTGCAGAGGCAGACAACGCTGGTACTCCAACTAATGTGTCTGAATGTGGAACTTATTGCTCCTGAGCATCGATAGGCTATAAAAACAGAAGGCTAGTTCTAGCGCTATTGAAATGCCAACTGGGCCGCAAAGGTACATTACCCAATGGACTCTTTTGAGTATAATGGGCTCTATCAAGCTTCTGTCATACCACCCAATACTCTCCAGCTAAAACAGAGCAATAGTTCATTTGGTATTTTGTGCTGTATTTTCAAATGGAGCCTCTGACACAGATGTGAACAGAGCCTTAGTGTTAATATTTAACAAAACGTCTTGTTAGTTTGAATTTGGTTACTAAAGGGATTTTTCATGTTGGATCTCTTTTTGTTGCAGTGGTCACCAGAATATAATGGAATCACAAGCTTTCTACTGCTAGGACCCACAGTAATCAGCTATAACCTGGAATCAAGTGTTCAATTATTCTACAGTGCCATCACAGGGGAAATGGAGAATTACACTGTTCCTATTGACATTTATAGACTATTGAGTCCTCCAAAGTAATTGGCACTCTATATAGCTACTGTCCACTTTGGCTAATAGATGTCCCATCAGTTGAGAAATCGCTAATATGATATTTAAAAATGTTTTTTTTCTAAATCAGATAACCCCTTTAAGAATGCCATAATCTATATTAGGGTATGGTGACATGAGATGAAATTTCCGCAGCAGAAAATCCACAGCAGGTTTTACACACCAAATTCCACAATTAATCCACAACAACATCCGTATGTGTTACGTGTGGATTTGCCACAGTTTTTGCTTAGCGTCGGCCATGGAATTCACCCCACTCATTCAAATAGATGAATTATATATATATATATATATATATATATATATATATATATATCTTTGGGGTTGTTGGCTCACCAGATGGATGTCAGCACACCAGAAAATTATGTCCAAGCCAGAAGTTTACGTAAAGTGGGGTGAATCAGTAACAGTGCACATGATACAAAACATATGCCTAGCCATCAGCCCACTAGATAACAGATTCTTCAATCCTAACTAACATACAGATCTAACGCCTTAAAATAACTCAAAGTCCATTATCTCTTACCCATCTAGGGTGCCAGTCTACCTTGTCAGACTAGTGGTTCTACCAGGTAATAGCAGGAGTTCCACACTACACCAATGCTTCATCTCCAATGAACCTCTCCAAGGACACAGAAACCAGTAACACAGGAGACTTTCTGTTCTACAGCCACACTCACCCAGGTGTTGGCTGATTAATTAGCCACAGAAACTGCTTCCCTGCTGGAGATTTCTTCACATCATCTGTCTAATAGCTCCTTATTGACCATTTTTGCTACTGCATTTTGCTCAGCTTGCTCACATCACAACAGCTTTAGCAGAATCACGTTCATAGCATAAATGCAGCACCAGAATCAACTTCATTACATAGATACAGCACCAGAACCAAGCAGCTCATAATGTACAAAAGGCTACTTTTTATCTTGACTCATATTGTGCCATGTTATCAGGGTAGTTTATGTATAGTTTGAATTCTTTTTGTTAGGTTGTGTGGCTGGGACCTGTGGTTCTACAGGTTTGCAGGAGCACACCTTCACAGGATGAGTGTGGTATTCTCCAGGCAGCCAATCCCCCTGGTCTGTTGCATGTAAATACCAGCTTCTCTTGCCAGAGAGTGCTGGTCATTTTATCCTGTTTATGCATTCTGTGTTTATTCCACTCTGAGCTATGTTTTGAATGTCTAGTCTCTAGTATCTCTCTCACTTTCCCTGAGGATGGTCTGGACACCTGTAGTCCTGTTTACATCATTTGCAGACCCCTTTTCACCTTCCCTTTTGATAGGTGCGGCCTCCAGACGTCTAATGTCTTATGTGTGTGTCACGTGGGGGATGCCTTCAGAAATCACACAGGTTAATCAGCAGCAGAACACTAGAAAACCTCTTGGTGTTGTAAGCCCCTAGGGCAAGGAGGAAAAAAATGCAAAAGCCACAGTCAGATCAGGACCTAGATCCAGATATCATCCAGCAGTGGTATATAAAATCCATGGCATCATACAATGTGTATAAAAGTATCCATTTTTATTCCTCCATACAATAAAAACTGACGATGTTTTGACCAAAAAACTTGTCTTTATCAAGCTCATAAAGACCTTGATAAAGCTTGATAAAGACCAGTTTTTTGGTCGAAACTGACTCTTTCCCCTTGGAGTGAGGACACTTGCACTAGCAATGGTTCATCTGTATGCATGTGAGCTCTGAGTGGGTTTTCTGTGTTGGGTTTCTCTGTCACCCTAGAGTTTTGCGTTTATGCATAATGTGTCTGTGCAGGTGGTCAGACGTGTTTGAACAGTGTTGTGTTCATTGGGTCTGTGCAGGTGCCAGACAAGGTGTATGAACAGTCCTGTTCTGTGCTGCATGCAATTCCTAATGTGTTGGTGTGAACAGCGACATGTTTGGTGTCTGTGGAGGTTTCCAGACACCAGGTGTAAACAGTCCTGTTCTGTGAGTTAGCGTGAGCTGCATCCTGTCCAGCTGTGGAGCATTTGCCATCAGGGAATAGGTAGGTCCCTAGGTTGCAGCACAGGGTCGTCCTTATCAGGACGATCACCCTCCTTGCAGGCAGGTTTTCTTATGGTGGTTGTCTCGTTAGAGTAGGGATATGTTATGTCTGCCCGTGAGACTAGTTTGCAATTCTACCTTGCATTCAGAATGCATTTTGTGTGTGCATAAGGTGTTTGTGTGAACGCCATCTTGCGCCTGTGCTGAGGTTTGGTGTTCTGGTGTTGCGTAGACATAACACTTTTACAATGGTTTTGTTGTGTTAAGCTAAGATAACAATAGCTTTTTAATAGCTTAAAATAAGATAACTGTCTGCACTGTACTATCACAGGCAAGCTAAAATTTGTCCTATATGTAAATATAGCCTCAGAATCAAGTTCATAAACTAAATACAGTAGCAGAACTACTGTAAGTAAATGTGTTGCGGGGGCACTGATAGGCAAACAGTGGCATGTCAGAACATCAGACGGGAGGAGATGGAGCCAGGAAGATGATGATTCATGTAGCTCCACAAGGTACTACTGTTGGGATGAGGATCATCTGCCCAGGCGTATCTAAAGAGGGCAATCTCATGGGCAGATTCAATCATTTTTTAAGCACGGCTTCAAAGGAGCAGTATCTCTAAATAGGGCTCAGTACAGAGGAACGATATGGCGGAATACGGAATGCCTAGCATTCTATAGTATGACTCCGTGTCCCTCCACATAGTCTTCTGCACAAAGCTCTACCATGCTCATGAGGGCTAAAGAGTTTCTTGTACAGCAATAAGCTAAGTGAACACATATTAAGATAATAATATGCTATTTAAATAATATAGCATAAAACTCTACAAAGAACATCTAGGACCTCAAATTTTTACAGTATTTTTCTTTCCTAAATGGGAGGGCAAGGGAATACAATGCAGCTTCTATAATTCTAATGGCCTGTATTTTGTAAGACGGGACTCAAAAGTCCATTGCACATAAATATAATGTAGCTAATTTTAATGTGTGCTAAAATGTAATCACTCCTATTGTGTCCATTTCTGCAAACAGTCGGCTGACCATTCCACTACAATCTCCCATGTAGTCACTGAAAATACTCTTCTTTTAAAAGAATTCAGTAACAACATGATATATCGACATTCTGCAACTCTCCATGAAGAAGTGACCTTTATTTGCTATATTGAGTTCCTGCAATATGCCGGGCTACCTGTGTGCTGCTTTCAAATAAAATGTCTATTCTCAAAACGGTGTTTCAATAGGGCTGACCACAGTACAACTATTCACGGTATAAGATAAGTATGCAAGCTCGTTTGGTGGAAATACACATATAAAAAGTCATAAAATTCATAAATCTTGGAATACATAATAATAACAATAAAATAACTAATACATTGGAAAGTGTGCTGATGATGTATTCCCCATTTCCTTGTGTGTCATGTCTATTAGTTTATCTTTTAATATGTTTTTTTGCTTTGAAACCACACTGGTATATTAAGGAATTGCATGAATAATAATTGGCTATTATAATACGCCCCATTTAAAATTTCCATTAACATATCCATAAATAATATTTTTATGAAGTTTACATTCTGATTTCATAACTTGACAATTAAGTAGAATAGAGTCGCACTACATACAATAGACAAAACGTATCTCTTCCTAGAGAAGCAGATCATTTTTGCAGGAAGTTGCTGTTTTGACTGACATGTAGTGCCCCTTCTTTTCTAAAAGCAGAGCTTCTTAAAGGGTAGCGATGAGCGAACATTCAAAAAGTTTGGTTTGGACATTCGGTCCAAATTAGTTCGAACTGAAGTGGAATTCACCACAGCCCTAAAACTGGTGTATAACACTTAGCGTTCTTACCCACGAGTGGATATATGGGGAACAGCATTTTTACGTTTTCACACCCGCTCCGTATAAGCACCTGAATGGCCTTTTCTCTGCGATCACGGCCAGCGTTTTCTCGTCCATTCACATGACCACGAGTATCGCTTTTAGTAAAAAAAAAATACGCTGCACCCCGGAAAAACCTTGCTCTGCCAAAATCCTCGGGAAGCCTTCGAGTGCCTATATAGAGGCACCTGTAAGCTTTTCGCAGCATTGGATGCTGCAAAAATGCCTCCCTCTTCCTCTAAGAGTCAAAAAGCTGTGTATAACACTCTAAGAGTGCCAAAGCAAACTTTTAGCAAAGTTCGGCCAGAAAAAGGGTTCTACTTATTTGGTTTACTCAACACTATTAAAGGGGTATTCCCATTTCATACATTTATGGCATAGATGTCTGGTAGATGTTGCACACACCTCTGGGACCATCATCTATCTCCAGGCTAAGGGTCCTGGACAATGTCTAGGCTTAGCTCCATGGTCACCGATGGTGAAAACAGAAACAGACGAAATGGCTTTTCAACGCTCTTTCCAAAACTCTTACAGAAGGGAATAGGAGTTACAAAGCTACAATGTTTCTGCAATTTGGAAGTTGTGGGAACTAGCACAATGCTTCAAGCACAAGGACTCAGATATTGATGACCTATCCTTAAAATCAGTGACAGTCTACCACTTGGGACCCCCACATATCAGCTTGCTGAAGAGGCTGTGGCACTTGGATGAGTGTTGCAGCCTCTTCTCAGGCCTGTGATGTCACATTCATCAGTTACATGACCCTCTATACTAGGCACAACTTCTATGAAATGTATGGCACTGTGTCTAGTAAGCAGAGTATTGGCTACGGAGTACAGGTGAGTGCCACCTCCACTTTATATTAGTGATCAGTGGGGGTCCCAAAAAGCAGACGCTTGCCAATTTGATATTGATGACTCCTTTAAGTCAACCCCGCTCTCTCATAACAGTGCCAATCTTATTACCCCAGAACTGAGCCAGCACAATGATTGAAAAAAGAGGCAGTCATATTGGCCCATAGCAGAGACAAACTCATTATATGCCTTTGTTATGTCTTTGCATAGTTTCATTTTATAGACAAAATCAGGGTTACGTATACGATACTGAACTTTTACGAATTACAACTAAAAATTTTAATGAGGTTCACATCTATTAAAAATTGAACAGGGGGTGAAGTGGAATTTTCAAGGTTCATTGTATATATGCATGCGTTAAGTGCATGAAGTTATGTAAACTCACAAGGCTTTTCTTGCATACATAATACGTTAAAGTTGCTTAATTAGAAAACAAAACCAATTAGAAAGGAGACGCTTGCAAAATACAGATGTTCAGGCATCATCAATATATGGTGATTAACAATAAATAACCCATTTCAATGGTACCCACGAGTCATAAGGCCAGATTGGTATTTACAAACTCTCATAGTAGATTCTCACCAACCAAAATTAAACATAATACAAACATAGTTACAGTATAAAACTAATGCTTAAAGGGGTTTTCCAACTTTATAAAAATAATGACCTAATTGATCCTAACAATAGGTCACCAATAACTGACCAGCAGAGGTCCAGCATTCAGGACTTCGCCAATCAGCTGTTTGCTGGGCTGCCGTTACAGTGTATGGAGCAGGAAATAGATAGCTCCATACATTGTGCAGTAGCTTGGCATGGTATTGCATTCACAGCACCCACTCACTTCAATGATCCGATTCATTTTTTTTTCTTTTTAGCAAATGATGACCTATCTTCATGATTAAACATCAATAGCTGATTAGTGGGATGTGAAGCTTGGGACCCTAACCAATCAGCTGATGATATTCCATTGATTATTTGGCAGTTGTACTCATTTCCAAGCCACAGTTGTCAGGACAAAGTGGAGATGCTCTTAAAGGGAACCGGCCACCAGGTTCACACTGCCAAAAGCGCTGACAGCATGAACTTGGGACAGGAATGCACTATGAACCACTGTAGGTGTTATTGTAGTTTCAAAATACACAGACTCTGGCTTGTGTATAGGGAGAGAGCTGTCAGTCAACATTTCTCAGGCAGCATGAAACCAGTGAGAGGTTCCCTTTAAAGTATAGCTAAAATTTGGACTTCTAGCTCTTTCAGGAGGAAGCAATCTTCGGCTTTCAGGACCACATTTTTTTGCCTTTTGCTTTTGGCTCCCTGCTTTCTATCAGCCATAAATCATTTATTTTTTTGTTGGCATAGCTTCCGAATATCTTTTTTTTTTTTTTGTAGGACGAGTTGCAGATATTTGGGTTTCTTCAATTTTTAATTACATTTTGTTTACCATTTACCTTAAACAACACATTAATGCTATAGAATATGTTGTTTTTTTGCCTTCCTCTGGGCCAACAAAGGGAAGGTTAAAACAGGCTGAACTAGATGGACATTGTCTTTATTTAGCCTAACATACTGTGTTGCTATGTTATCATTAGAAGAATAAAATGTTTTATCATTTTTTTGTAATTTTTAAAAATTATGTTTAATATTTAAAATAATGTTTAAGAAAAACATTTTATTTCTATTTTTACATGTGCGTTTATTTTCTATTTATTTAATATTCTTTTAAAGTTATATTTTTCTTTACTTAGGGAATTTTGCCTTTAGATTTTCTATTTTTAATCACATAGTATATTGGAATATCGGTAGATTCCAATACGCCAATGCCCATGCATATTAAACACAATGGAATCTGTTAGGGCTCACCTGACAGGTGTCGCTATTGGAAAGGACTGGGGGGGGGAGGCTTACTTAAGCCTTGGGTTGTCAGTTTATAGCCATCAGTTCAATGACAATTGTGATGCAGGTGCTGACTTTAGGAGACAGTTCTGCCAAAACAATCTGCCAGATGTATGACATGGTGCCTCTAGGCAAAGCAATCCATAATGTACCTTTACGTTATGAGAATATAGCAATTCTGTAATATATATTGTTATTGGAAAAACCTGCAATGATAACATGCCTCAACGTGCCCTATAGCTGCTGTCTGTAAAATACAGACAGGCTTTACATCATCCTGGTCTCTGCCTATATAAGACAGACATGGGCTATTTGAAATTTCCATCAGCATGGAGAATTTGAGATTTCAGAAAACCAGAATATCATTCCACCATTATAACATTGTGTTATTTTTCATGTTGCCTCTATAATTGAGCTAATTGAGCTTTATATCAAGTGCAACTCTGGCCAAAAACTGGAAATTCTGCCTTGAGTTAATACACTTTACCTCCAACTAGTTGCTGTCTTCATAATGTGTGCTAGAATTCAGCCTGCACATAGTCCCTCATAGTTGCATTGTCATGAGTTGTCTGAGAGTTGGTATTGAGTTGAGTGTTTTTGAGGATCTAAGAAACTTTGCTGTTCCAAAGAAGTAGAGGGGAAACAATGTAGACGATGAATACTCTTGATCCTCGCTAATTCCTAGAGATGAGCGAGCATACTCGTCCGAGCTTGATGCTCATTCGAGTATTAGGGTGCTCGAGATGCTCGTTACTCGAGACGAGCACCACGCGGTACTCGTCTCGATTAAACAAGCACTGACCATTGAATTCAATGGAGCCGGCAATACAGCCGGCTCCATTGAAAGCAATGGGCTGCCGGCGAGCGCGGGATGAATTTTCGGGAAGGGCTTAAAAATATAAACCCTTCCCGGAAATTCATCCTAAAATGTGTAAAAATAAAAAAAAATTATACTCACCTTTCCGCTGCAGCCGGAGTTCAGCCGCGTCTGGCCGGCAGTTCTCCTGAACTGCTGTGAGTAGTGTTCAGCAGCCGGGGATTTAAAATCCCCGCCTGCTGAATGAGCTGCCTCTGATTGGTCACAGCCTCATGAATTCATGAATGGGTGAGTGAGTGCTGCCTCTGATTGGCTCAGCGCAGGGACCAATCAGGGGCAGCTCTCAGCTGTCATTCATGAATTCATGAATGGGTGTGAGTGAGAGCTGCCTCTGATTGGTGAGGCTGTGAACAATCAGAGGCAGCTCATTCAGCAGGCGGGGATTTTAAATCCCCGGCTGCTGAATACTACTCACAGCAGTTCAGGAGAACTGCCGGCCAGACGCGGCTGAACTCCGGCTGCAGCGGAAAGGTGAGTATAATTTTTTTTTTATTATTTTTACACATTTTAGGATGATTTTCAGGTAAGGGCTTATATTTTTAAGCCCTTCCCGAAAATCCATCCCGCGCTCGCCGGCAGCCCATTGCTTTCAATGGAGCCGGCTATATTGCCGGCTCCATTGAATTCAATGGGCTAACATTGTTCTTCTCTGCCACAGCTGTTACAGCTGCGGAAGAGGAGAACGATCTTTATGCTGACAGTGCGGGGGGGGAGGGGTCACACTCTTGCCACTATTGTGGCTTAATAGTGAGACCTCGGAGCCCGAAATGCAGCCCTGCATGTTGCTCCTCGCCTGCCCTATCCATTTCTGTGTTTTTTACATGACTTTGGTGATTTGCTAAGATTTTCACAAATGAAAACCTTAGCGGAGCACCAGTCATATACAAAAATGCTCGAGTCGCCCATTGACTTCAATGGGGTTCGTTACTCGAAACGAACTCTCGAGCATCACTGAAAGTTCGACTCGAGTAACGAGCACTCGAGCATTTTGGTGCTCGCTCATCTCTACTAATTTCCATTGGTAGGTAAATAAATCTAATCCACTCTTCGGCTGGGGTAGGCCCACAAACATTTTTTCGACAGCTGTGGCAGAGGATCGCGATGTTCTCCCATTGCTTTCAATGGAACCTTCACTTCTGCAGTCCAATTGGAAGCAATGGGCTATTAGCAAGCCCTGCAGGGATTTTCGGGGAAAGGCTTGAAATATCATCCCTAGAATGTGTTAAAAATAAAAAAATATTATACTCACCCCTCCTCAGCTGCCGGGGCTCAGGCGCGTCTAGCCTGTCTTCTGCCAGCACTGCTCTGAAGCTCTTTTAGCAGCCGAGGATTTAAAATCCCTGCCTGCTGAAAGGACTGTATCTGATTGGCTGAGCGCTCAGCCAATCACAGGCAGCTCTCAGCCATTCATTGAATGACAGCTGAGTGCTGCCTGTGATTGGTCACAGCACTCAGCCAATCATAGGCAGCACTCAGACATTCACTGAATTCAATGAATGACCAAGTCTTGTGATTAAACATACTTCTTACTATTTTTATGGTTTGTGCATTTCATTGTTAGGCTAATGGCTTATATGTCTTATTATAATAGTGTCAGGGTCTACCTTTATGGAATATATGACACTGAATAGAAATACAGGAGCTGAGGATGACCTATAGAGTTGGGAAAAAACATTTTGACATTCGATAATCTATAAAAAAGATATTCCATCTATCTGACCTTTATTAGACTATTAATGGAATAATATACGAAAAAACAACTAAAAGATTTCAGTGCAAGACAACAGTGAAATAGTACATTATGACTCACTGTACATACTAGATAGAATATTCATCTCAACAAGCCTGCCATTCAGTCAGATGAAAAACTGCAATTATTTTTAAAAGTAAAACTTTGTTATCTAACAAATTGTCACAGAAAGCTCATTACATGGCGAGATCGATCAATACCCAGACCTGCCTCCTTATCCGTATAATGGCTGTTATTTATATCCATTATACAATTAGCTATACATGAGGACACACAATTACACAAATTGACAGCCCAAGGTATTTTCAAATGTCTCGACTAGATTATGTAATGTACAAAAAAAAGAAGGTAACTATTGAAATGTCCATGACTCATCAACACATTTGAATTAGTTAAGAAACCAATAAAAAAAGAAGAGAAAAGTAAATCAAATTTGAAAAATGTTTTGTTTTTGCATCTGCAGCTTATTGTATTCAGTATATATACAGTTTTCTGAAATCCCTGAAATTGCTTGTTTCTTTACATGCAGCCATCAAGTGTGTCTGAGGGACATCCAACTTTTCCCCGCTAGCAGATGTCAGATGAAAAAGAGGATCGGGCATGTTTGACTTGATCACGTCCAGTTTTTTGTCTGTGGGAAATAAGTCACTACCACAGATATCTAGGAGTGTTTTGTCTTACTCTACTCTTTGAGAAAACATGCATGTTTATGGGTGAGTCAGTAGAAATAGCTGTCTGACAGATGAACATTTGGCTGATAGCTATCTTAGTGAGGAACAAACTTCTGAAAAGTTTGGTTTGACTGGTTAGCTGAACTTCTTCAAAAAGTTTGGTTTTGCCCAAATTAGTTTAAACCTTACTTAGGAATCAAATTATGTTTCCCCTTAAAAAATATTGCAGGGGTTAATTACACTCAACTCTACGTGGATGTCTAACAACAAATTGACTCATTTAAACAGCGCCATTCCACGTCGATGGGCCTTATTGTTTTATATAAAATGATGATTCTCCCGCAAATCCTATATTATTTCCGGACCCTCCCAGTCTCCATCCCCCAAATGACAGAAACAAAATTCCAGAAACAACTCTCAGATTATGTCTAGGAAGGCAGAAAACCTAGGACCACCCTCTCAATATTATCTCTCCGCCGCACTCAGGGAGGTGCAGATGTACCCAATCCAGAAGGTTACCAAGTATCAGCAATACTTGAACAAATTAAAGCATGGATCAGCAAATCTCCTGCCACTAGTTGGCTTACCATGGAATCGGAATCCATTAACTTCAGATCCCTTAGGTCGCTTTTGATTGCGGTGACAATAGCAGCAGAATCTGACTCCTTGAAATCGCGTCTGGTGGTACTTAATGTTCCACCCACTGTAGAGGCGTTCCTGGAAGCCTGGAAAAAAATTTGTTCTTGCGTTAATGGAGACTCTTCCCGCCCACTTGGCTATATTCCCCTGTAGGTATTGGAATATTTTATTTCAGATTTTAATATTAAAACATGGGTGGGCTGGGGTATTAAAAACATCTCAGATCTTTTAAAGAATAATTTCCCTAGGTCCTTTGTCTCCTTGAGAGAAGAATTTAACGTAGATAATTCTGAATTTATCAGATATTGTCAGATACGGTCAATGTTAATAGCTGCTCGAATCCATAAGATCTCTATAGCCGAGTCGATAGCCTATTGTCTAGGTCTTTTAGATAAGTCATCAGGTAAAAGGATGAGATTCTACTATGATAACTTGGTGGGTAATCCGAAACTAGCAAAGAAAGTTCATTTGCTTAACTGTGAAAGAGATCTAGGAGAAGCAATTTCTATGGAAAAATGGCTGAAAGCCTTTAGACTGGCTGCTCGGGCTTCTGGAGCTGCAAACCTAATAGAAGCCCATATAAAATTAGTGACAATATGGTACCTGACCTCGTCCTATTTATCGAGATGAGGGCTGGGTCAGACTGATGCGTGCTGGAGAGGCTGCGGGAAAAGTGGACCTTTTCTGCATGTTTTATGGTCCTGCCCGTCCTGAGGACATACTGGAATGAGGTTCTATTACTTAGAAGTGTATTCTGGGAGTGCGGGCCCCACACAACCCAAAATATATGTTGCTACTTTTGGATATGGACGGCATCGCTTCGCCTCAAAAGCAGCTGCTGGCCCATACTTTAATGGCTACCAAGCTCCTCAACACAAGACTCTGGAAACCCACCAACAAAGACTGAATTGGAGAACGACTGATAAAACTGATCACTAAAATCAAGTGAGCTTGATTTTAACGATCAGCGAAAAGTGCCTGAAATGCGGGTGCCCCGTGCCCATTTACACGCACCGATTATCACTAAAACGATCGCCGATGAGCGAAGTTTTAGCAATAATCGTCCAGTGTAAATGGGCCTTTATCCCTCCGTAACAATGCAATCGCAAAATACAAAAATATGTGGAACCCATTTCCCTACATGAATATTCTGCCCCCCCCCCTGTTTTTTCCCATCCCCCCTTAGTTGCTGCCTTTTCAAACTAGTTCCTTTGTTCAGACTATATTTTATTGTAAAATATAAAAATAAGGAGAATAATAATAATTAAAATATTAATATATCTATGTTTTACTCATAACCCAGGTCTACATATGTATTATGAATGCTATTTGTCACTATTTGGGATTATAAAACAGAACTGATGTAACCTGTGATTATTATTTTATGCACATCTCAATAAAAAATTAAATTATTAAAAAAAACACACACAAGGATCAGAGTGGATACCACTGCTCTGACACCTGTGTAGTGGCCAGTGTTTGTAACCACGGGTAGATTTTATAGCTCATTCAGATGCTACAGGAAAAAATCCATGCAAATCTTTATTTGTGCCATCGGAAAAAAATTCTTCTTGAGGAGTCCAAATGGAAAATCTCTGGATTCATTTCATTGAGTTTTTGTGCGACTGATCTGCAGAAATGCAGGTGTCAGCTAAGTGTCACTAATCATCTTGCAAAATGTACACTATGTCAGCTTTAATCTGAACATACTTTAGGGAAAGGATTTGTAGTAATAGAGATGAGCGATTAGTGGAAGAATAACTGGACGATTACACAAAAATCATCGTGAATCAGGACAGTTGATTCCGACTATCATTAAAGTCAATGATAGTAAAATTCAAGTTCACTAATTTGCCCTCCAGAAGGTCCCCAGTGCCGTCAAAGTCCCCCAAATTGCGTGGAAACACTGCCACACATCTTGGGAACACTGTGCTCATCCAAAAATTGGTCAAAATAGTGTACAGTGTTGTTATAAGTCAATCCTTGCACAGGGGTGTTACTGAAAGCAAAACAAGGCCCACATAGGGTCACCTAATTCAAAAATTGCACCAAGGAAGACACCAGGTGGGTTGCTTGTTTTAAAAGGAATTTTACAAAACAAAATTCTGCCAGGTAAAAAAATATTCAAGCACAGACCTGCTCCTGCGTCATAGTGGGGTCACTCCTTCCACTCCAAGTAAGTTCCAGCACACTTTCCTTCTTGACCACTATTGGAGCGCACTCACCCAGTTTTAATTGTCTTTAGTCCCCCAAAAACCTTTTTTAGGGGATTTTCTCCTTTTTTGTATGTGCAGCTCTCCATTTATGTGAATTTTATGGAAGGTTAAGAAGAAACCTCAAAGACGTGTCCTCCCAGGAACTGTTTATTTTTTACTTCCTAGGCACTGTTCGTTTCTTCCTTTATAGTTTGCAGAACTTGCATCTTTGTGCACGCTCCCTGTTTGTCGCATTACAATTAAATGTCCTAAACCCTACTACTAGTTGCATAAGGCCTGCAAAAAATTTGTAGTCGTTGGACTGGTGACTTTGCATGACATCTGAGTCCACTGACACGCACTGTGTGTATTTACTGTTTCTATGTTTGGTTTTCTTCACTGGGAGCCACTATATGTGAAAATAGAAGGCCACAGAGTGTAGCTTGTATCATTGTCAGCTGTCCCTGTTTGGTGCAGTTTAATTGAATTCTCCAAACCCCATTGCTAGCTGCGTAAGGTCTGCAAATAATTCGTAATGGCCAGGCTGGTGACTTGTAATGACATCTGAGGCCACAAACAGCGAACTGCAATATTCCCAAAACCAAAATGTATTTTGTCCGTCTGCTTTGCTGTAAAATACGTTGACAGCAGCAGAAATATCCCCTCTCCCAATGTACAGACCACATTTCGTATAGGTATATAAACATGATGCTCCCTCCAATAGAACCCCATTTATGTTCTCTGTTGGTATACAAGCTTTCACACCAGCCGCAATATATCTTCTCTAGAATATCTGTCCCTAACAACAGACCACATGTTATATAGGCAAATAAACACGATGCAGCTTCCCTGTCCTGTGATCAACTGTAAAATGGCTGCTGGTTACCCTGTGCCTATTTTATATATGGCTAAGTAACGTGATGTATGCATTCAATGAAACTGCTGCCCATATGCAAGATGGAGGATACTTTTGGTGATATTAGCTTGGCTGCTGATTGGCTACCCGCTGACCTCTGCAGCAGACATTATGGAAAATTCCGTTTTCTCGCAATTTTCAACTTAATTGGTTCAGACTAACTCAGTTAGATTTTGCAAAAATTGGGACAATTTTATCTCCCAGCCAATCAAGATTAGCAACACTATGCAACAATAGCCCCTGCTTTTTCTGCAGTGGGAGGCCAGGCAGTGTCAACCATGCCCTTTAGTAAAGCTTAATCCCCTCTCAGTCATCAGCATGCCAAAACTGGAAGTTCATACCTATACTATGTTCTTTGCACGATCTGTAAAAGATTGTTTTGAGAGCATGCAGAAAATCAGATTGGAAAATGTGGGTAAATTTGCATTTATTTTTATGTTAATCCTTTAGGTCATCTTAGATATTTATGGTTGGAACATTTATACTTCATAGAATTTGACCTTCTTACTCTACCCATCTTTTAAAGCAAGGCTATCCTTTTGCAGATGTGTTGCTTGTTCAGGATTAGAGGAAATTTTTTTTCCAAAAACTATGCTACACTTGCTAATGGGCTTTCCCTGGTATTGCAGCTCAGCCTTATTTATTTGAATCTTGCAATACTAGATAGAGCTCATATACTAGCATAGTGCTTTTTATAACCCAATTAGTTAGAAAATAAGCCTCAATAAGTCTTCTGCTCTTCTCCCAAAGAACCTATGGGACAAACAAGATGCAAAATCCTATTATTCTGTCTTTCTTTTCTCCCAAAGAGCACAAAACCCTTTATGACCTTTGTCTTTGAAATGATTATACCACCTCCCTTACCAAAAAACTTTCCATGAGTTACCCACCGGATGTCCGTAATGGGATAGTAAATGTAGAATGGAAAATGTAGGAAAAAGCCCATGTATCTCAACTTTATGGCCTTGAATTCTCATACAACTGTAAGCACTGCATCTTTTTATGCTGCATGGACCTTTGACTAGTAGGTCCTCTTCAAGGGGTTACCCCAGAATCTAAATGTGGATAGGGAATAACTTTATGATTGGTGGGGTTCTCACTGCTGAGACCCCTACCAATCCTGAGAATGAAGGTCCTATGCCCCCCCCCCCCCCCTCCTTACTGTGTGCTTACTGCACCCCTGACAGTGAAAAGGAGATTGAATAGAGTGGTAGTTGTCATGTATGCCACTCCATTCACTTTCAGTGGAACTGCGGGATATAGCCAAGCACAAGTGGCAATTTCTGTCAGCCCTATTGAAATGAATAGGGCAGCAGTTGCGAATGTACAGCAATCGGTCCATTCATTCTGATCTCACTGCAGGTGGGGGAAGCAACCCTCACACTGATGAGAAGATGTGGGCATAGGACACAACAGTGAGATCCCCACCAATCATAAAGTTATCCCCTATCCTATGAATAGGGGATAACTTTAGATTTTGAGATAACCCCTTTAGGTTTTTTAGCTTGGACTGTTCCAGTTTGCAGGGTTTTCAGGTCAGGTGAGGTTGTATTAAAGGGGTTTTGTCATGCAAAAAAAATAAAAATTCTATAGTCACCTATTCCTCCCCAGGCAGGCTCCTTACCGCATCTTCTCTTCACTGATCTTCTCCAGTCCCCCAGGTCACCTCACCTCCAGCTGGCTGGATCCTCTTCTTCTTGTTATGAAGCGTGCATTTCTCGCATTCTTCTTCCTGCAGGTCAGTGAAGGTCCCATCCCTGTGATGTAGCGTTCACTGGCTAGGAAGGAATGCTGATCTATTGCAGAGGCAATGATAATGTCAAGGCTGATACTGGTATGGATATCACACACCTAAAAGAAGCAGTGCACAACTGAAAAACATGGAGGGAGCTCGCCTTTAGGGTCGCCGAGGGTTATGAATGACTAACAACAAAACAGGTAGCACTTTCTCTTCAACCATGCTCCTTGGCAAGGACAGAGCAGCCTCCCCTTGTTCTGCTATTTCTTGGTATTCACATTTTCGACTTATAAGAAGCTATTAGTGCTGTGCTGTTTTACAATTGTCTACATTGCTAATTGTAATTTTGCATTTGTTAGTACTGTCACAGTTTGTCACTTGGGAGGACATTGCAATAGAGGGATTTGAACAGCTGAAGAGGCACCAAGGCAGAGAATAAGGACATGCCAATCTGTAGAGCTGGTCAGAGCATTTTGGTGACCTCTTCATCTTTATTGTTATTACTAGTAGTCGTAAGGTCCTCCTATGTAAAATTTATATAAAAACTGTGGCCACCCCCACACATCAAAAGTTATATTGTTTATGCAGTACTCTGTATTTCTGTTCTAGGTAATTGGCGTGTTGGGCATTTGCAGTCAAATTTTATGGTACCGCCAGTCATTATTGTCTCCTATGTTATAGTGCTCTGCATTAAATATTCATATTACACCATAAATAGCAAAATAATCTTTGAAATCTTTATCAATCCCACAATTCTAAACATAAAAACCCCACAATGTCCAAATATTAGTCGGCAAATTAGAGCGATAAAAAGTCCTGCTGCCTACAAGTAATATAAAAAGAATTGCATATGCCATTTACTTCTGATCTCCACAACACAATAGGGAAGAGTTTATAAATATTTCAGTCACATTTTATTGTTATTTTCAAAATGTATTCGAAAAATACCCTCAGGTCCAAAAAAACTGCTTTAGAATGAAGAGCTGATGACCGCACTTTTGCCCCGCCTTCTTGCCAACGATCTTGGAATAGTAAGTGTAAACACTTGAGTCTGCAAACTGATAATGTTACCTCTGTGTTATTATTTATGTGCCACTTGTCTAATGATTCACTTATACTGGAGAAACATACAAACCTAGAATTATTCTGTCAGATGAAGGCCCACGGATGTGTCTGGTCTGGCCAATTATGCATCTGTGGTTGGAACACGCTGTTCTTGTTTGCTGTTCACTATGGCATTTTGCTGATCTCAAGAATTATTGCATTTGTTTGCAGTTTTAGTATCCAACATTTGATGTAAACTTCTTCTGCTATTATGTGACGGGCAACCTGTGGCTCTACAGCAGCTGGGAACTACAGAGCAAGCCGGGAAAGATGGAATTCTTATATATTATGTCTATCGCTTTGCATGATTTTGAGAAATTAAATTGGTCTTGTAATATATTCTCTATGTAATTTTTCACAATGTTCACGTATAATAATATGCACGATAAGAACTGAAGATAAAAACTATGATGTAACCATAAACTGGCATATAAACACATAGTGGTGCAGAAAGTATTTTATTGCATAAGGTACTAAGAATTTTGTTATTTACTGTAGTAAATAATTTTAGTACTAGGAGGTGCTCATGAATAATGTTAGGTTGCTTGTGTGAAAACTTTATGCGGGTTACAGCTTGTTAACCGATTACCCAGTTATGGAGCTCCAAGTGGTCACATTTGGGATTACTAATTAATGCTAAAAATATTTTTAATTCTCTGTAGGATTGCTATTTGAAGAAGTATGCATCCAAAGGGAAAAAAAGAGAACTTCTGCGCTCCAATGAACAGGTCTCTCTATATAATAATCACCACTTGGTACTGTGTTAAAGCAGCCCAAGGTTTAATTGTGATTTCCAAAATAATAAAACAGCATTAAAATGCAAGTATTAAATACAAGTACAAAGTTTGCAAGCAACGCGTTTCGGCGTTTACTGTATAACGCCTTTTTCAAGTTGACATATAATGCAAAAACAGTCATATATACAGTGCTCTGCCTTACCGTCTGGGGTTGATTGTGGAAATGCATGGCGCCGGACGCCCATCTTCAATAACCAGACGCCGCTCTAGAATTAGGTGATGTCAATCTATTCCTCACTGCTTGCCGTAGTAACATATCTACTGCGCATGTGTGGTTTTCGTGGAACGCAAATGCGTGCCGGCACCCGGGCTTAAACCAGCCGCTGTCAATCAACCTCCCACGGACAGGAACCTCTGGTGTTTGCTTGCAAACTTTGTACTTGTATTTAATACTTGCATTTTAATGCTGTTTTATTATTTTGGAAATCACAATTAAACCTTGGGCTGCTTTAACACAGTACCAAGTGGTGATTATTATATAGAGAGACCTGTTCATTGGAGCGCGGAAGTTCTCTTTTTTTTCCCTTTGGATGCATATTTCTCCCCCCAATTGATTTATCATTGGGGTTATTTTACTACTGCTGCTCCCTGGATCTACAGGATCATCTCAAAATTCCAAGCACCTGCTATACGAGAACTAGGATCTCCGGTGCAAGTGGGATGTCTCCTGTTTTAACAGGGACCCCGCTTGGCACCAGGTGAGTTTATCCTCTTATTCAGACACAGCGGTCTTTTGTATTGGTGGCGCTGATCATTATTTATTCTATTTGAAGAAGTGTTATTTTTATATTTGTGCAGAGTGCAAATACGGCGATTTGTACGGACGTCACCAATATGTCAAATCTTGACCTTATTAATGTATGCAATAGACCAACATATATATGAATTAAGACACCAACATATGGGAAACAACAATATAGAAATGGGAATGTTCTCTCTTACTAACTTTGATTTGGAGGGCCCTGCCTAAAAGCAAGGTGATCATCCTGATAGGTACGGCCCCACATCTTGAACCTAGAGAACCTAGTTTGTCCTTAGTTAGAGGATAGAAAAGGCTGTATAGTGCAACTGTTAATGCTCATGTGGGCAAGTAAGCACCAGGCCCACACGGACATTATCAAGGATAGGGAATACTAGGTAAAGTAACCACCACTTAACACCTTTGCCTATCTTCTACAAAGGAAGATGACCAAGGACCTACCTGAGCGGGAAAATTGCCCCAATTAGGGGTGGCCCAGTGGTCTTTGCATCTGGGCCCTTGCTGCCCTAGGAACCCACGTACCCAGTCTAGGACATATACACATGCCACCACCGACAGGGACAACTGGACAGGATAAGACGACACACAGAGCCAAAATCACACCATACAGCAGCTAATACACAAACACTAGTAGCAGATGTTAATGCTATAAATGCCAGGCATTTGTTGACATTTTGGCCAAAATATGGAAGCTAGTGGGCAATGTCACAGCTCCCGGCAATTCCGCTAGTCCCTACACTAACCAGGAGTCCAGCGACATAACCAAACAAAACTAAAAGACACAAACCTTCCTTGCAGCCACACACACAGAACCTGCTCACACAACACAGAGAGAGAAATGAGAACAGAGACAGCTGAATGCACTCACACCTGGGAAGACAGCTTTTATGTGTACTTACCTAGAGTGATCGCCTGACTGGAGACACATACACGTTCAGCCAGAACAATGCCCCACACCTAAGCAGGAAAGCTCCAGAGAACCTGTAGTATCACAGATCCTAGGTGACAGACATGACAGCAACATGGTAGATGGAAATGCTATCTACTTATAACAGAGCTAGGCAAAGGTGAATAAACCCCATACTAACAGTATCACCGCTGGTACTTAGCTAGAGATGACCGTCACCATACCAGACACCTGAGGCAGGAGGCGGGGCCAGAATAAACACACTTCCATTATGACTTATTGCCTGGCTATGGGGAAACTTCCCTATCACCCAGTCAGTCCATACACCAAAGGAGATATTGTAGCAGGGCAGAGAAGGGAGCAGTAAACACTGAGGGATTCCCAACAGACATCATTTAAGAGATCTTCTGCAGTGATAGGAAACACCAATGTATTTCTGACAGATGACTTCTGAAGAAAATTCTGCAGTGACAGGAAAAAAAGCACCCATTAGCGCCAAGCACCGAATGATAGTGGGGAAAACCACCAAAGATGCAATCGCGTGGGATGGGACTGACATTGTGATGTCACCTTGTCTCTACTTCTTGATTGTTATGTTGTTTGAATGATGCAAATTCAAACCATCGCGTAGTCCTTTCTAAATGTTGGATTAGGGCTACCCAAGGAGTCCACAGCATTTTTGATCTACCATTGGTCAAAGCAATGCTCTCTGGGATAAGTTTACACATCATACTCCTGTAATAGAATTGTACCACAATTGACTTTGACAACCTATTCATTAACTGATTGGTTGGGGGTCTTACTGCTAAGCTCCCCACTGATTCTGAGAATGGGGGTCCTGTGTCCCCTTCTCCATCTCACTTTCTGCATCCCTCACAGTGAGGAGAAGAGTGAATGAAGTGACGGTCATGCATGCATGGTGGCACTCCGATCACCTTCAATGCGGCTGCCAGAGATAGCCAAGTGTTTGTACTCAGCTATTTCCATCAGCAGCACTGTGCATGCATCACTATTAGAGATGAGCGAACGTACTCGTCCGAGCTTGATACTCGTTCGAGTATTAGCGTGTTCGAGATGCTCGTTACTCGAGACGAGTACCACGCGATGTTCGAGTTACTTTCACTTTCATCTCTGAGACGTTAGCGCGCTTTTCTGGCCAATAGAAAGACAGGGAAGGCATTACAACTTCCCCCTGCGACGTTCAAGCCCTATACCACCCCCCTGCAGTGAGTGGCTGGCGAGATCAGGTGTCACCCGAGTATATAAATCGGCCCCTCCTGCGGCTTGCCACAGATGCATTCTGACATAGTTCAGGGAAAGTGCTGTCTTGCTGGAGTTGCTATAGGGAGAGTGTTAGGAGTTAATTTAGGCTTCAAGAACCCCAACGGTCCTTCTTAGGGCCACATCTGACCATGTGCAGTACTGTTGAGGCTGCTTTTTGCAGTGTTGCACATTTTTTTTTTTTGTATATCGTCCGTGCAGAGCATTGCGTCCTCAGTCTGCAGTAATTTTACATAGTATAGGGCCAGTAGTGCTGAGGCAGGGACAGTGAAAAAGGTGAAAGACGTATACTGTCTATATAGGCAGTAGGCTTTTCCAAAAAAATTTGGGACAAAAAAATATATTTGGGCTGCCTGTGACCGTCCTGACTGTACTGCGTCTCTGCTGGGGGTAGTAGTCCTAATTAATACGCAGCCAGCTAAGTGTTACAGCAGGCTTGCGCAAAATTCTTTCCTGGCTCTGCTGTGCGTTCCGTAAGCGAAGTCAGCCTCCAACCACAGGCCAATAAGCGGCACATTTAATTACAGTGTTCTGTTTCTGCACTACTGGTAATACACCATGCTGAGGGGTAGGGGTAGGCCTAGAGGACGTGGACGTGGACGCGGGCGAGGATGCGGAGGCCCAAGTCAGGGTGTGGGCACAGGCTGAGCTCCTGATCCAGGTGTATCGCAGCCGACTGCTGCGGGATTAGGAGAGAGGCACGTTTCTAGCGTCCCCAGAATAATCTCACAATTAATGGGTCCACGCGGTAGACCTTTATTAGAAAATGAGCAGTGTGAGCAGGTCCTGTCGTGGATGGCAGAAAGTGAATCCAGCAATCTATCAACCACCCAGAGTTCTGCGCCGTCCACTGCTGCAACTCTGAATCCTCTGGCTGCTGCTCCTCCTTCCTCCCAGCCTCCTCACTCCAATACAATGACACATTCTGAGGAGCAGGCAGACTCCCAGGAACTGTTCTCGGGCCCCTGCCCAGAATGGGCAGCAATGGTTCCGAATCCTCTCCCACTGGAGGAGTTTGTCGTGACCGATGCCCAACCTTTGGAAAGTTCCCGGGGTCCGGGGTATGAGGCTGGGTACTTCCGGCAACTGTCTCAAGAGCTTTCAGTGGGTGAGGAGGACGATGACGATGAGACACAGTTGTCTATCACTCAGGTAGTAGTAATTGGAGTAAGTCCGAGGGAGGAGCACACAGAGGATTCGGAGGAAGAGCAGCAGGACGATGAGGTGACTGACCCCACCTGGTTTGCTAAGCCTACTGAGGACAGGTCTTCAGAGGGGGAGGCAAGTGCAGCAGCAGGGCAGGTTGGAAGAGCCAGTGCGGTGGCCAGGGGTAGAGGCAGGGCCAGACCGAATAATCCACCAACTGTTTCCCAAAGCGCCCCCTCGCGCCATGCCACCCTGCAGAGGCCGAGGTGCTCAAAGGTCTGGCAGTTTTTCACTGAGAGTGCAGACGACCCACTGACAGTGGTGTGCAACCTTTGTCACGCCAAGATCAGCTGGGGAGCCACCACCAGCATGCACAGACATATGATGGCCAAGCACCCCACAAGGTGGGACGAAGGCCGTTCACCGCCTCTGGTTTGCACCACTGCCCTTCCCCCTGTGCCACAACCTGCCACTGAGATCCAACCCCCCTCTCAGGACACAGGCACTACCGTCTCCTGGCCTGCACCCACACCCTCACCTCCGCTGTCCTCGGCCCCATCCACCAATGTCTCTCAGCGCAGCGTCCAGCCGTCGCTAGCGCAAGTGTTTGAGCGCAAGCGCAAGTACGCCGCCACGCACCCGCACGCTCAAGCGTTAAACGTGCACATAGCCAAATTGATCAGCCTGGAGATGCTGCCGTATAGGGTTGTGGAAACGGAGGCTTTCAAAAGCATGATGGCGGGGGCGGCCCCGCGCTACTCAGTTCCCAGTCGCCACTACTTTTCCCGATGTGCCGTCCCAGCCCTGCACGACCATGTCTCCCGCAACATTGTACGCGCCCTCACGAACGCGGTTACTGCCAAGGTCCACTTAACAACGGACACGTGGACAAGCACAGGCGGGCACGGCCACTATATCTCCCTGACGGAAGTGACGTCAGACGCCAGGAGTAGCGGCACGAGACGGAGGCACGGAGGCACGAGCGAGCGGGGAGCTGAAGGGGACAGCGGAGCAGCTCAGCAGCCGAAGCAGGTGCGGGGGCAGCGGCAGCCGAAGCCGAAGCAGGTGCGGGGACAGGAGTGACCAGTGGGACCGGAGCGCAGCAGCCGGCGCCAAGCGGTCACCAGGAGTTCAGCGGAGCAGCTGAGACAGGAGGGCAGAGTGAGCGGCCGCCGGGACATCGGGTGACGTCACCAGGAGAAGCAGAGGAGCTGAGTATCTACCTCTGTGTGTGTTTGTGAGTTGTGTGTCTTCTGTGTATCTGGTTATTTGTGTCTTCTGTGTGTGTGTGTGTGTGTCTGGGGGTCTAAGTGTTTGTGAGGAGGGGGAAAAAAAAAAAAAAAAAATTTTTGACTGCTTGCGCATAAGTGTCAGCGGGTAAGAGGTTGCGTGAGAGAGGCAGCGGGTGAGGGGTTGCAGCAGCGGGAGAGGGGTTGCGGCAGCGGGTGAGGGGTTGCGTCAGCGGTCGCGGCAGCGGGTCAGCGGTTGCGGCAGCGGGTCAGCGGTTGCGGCAGCGGGTCAGCGGTTGCGGCAGCGGGTCAGCGGTTGCGGCAGCGGGTCAGCGGTTGCGGCAGCGGGTCAGCGGTTGCGGCAGCGGGTCAGCGGAGTGTGAGCAAGTCTATCTTCACTACTTCCACAAGTAAATTGTAGATCCCCATTAGGATGAGCTCCATGCCTGGCAATGTCATCCAGTGTGCTACTTGTGCAATGTATGCGGTCCTTGATCAGCCGATCGAGGGTGCATACTGTTGCGCAAGATGCATGCACGTTGCAAATTTAGAAGCCCAAATTCTGGATCTAAATGGGCAACTGGCAACACTGAGAGCCATTGACATCATGGAAAGGAGTTTGGTGCTCACTGAGCAGGCACTCGCTGGGGTAGAGGCGGGGGCGAATGGTAGTACGGAAGTGCAGGGGGAGCAGGCAGTCAGCTGGGTGACAGAAAGAAGGAGGGTTAGAGGGAAGAGAACCAGGGAGGCTGGTCCTGAACTGGCACAACCCAACAAGTTTGCACGATTGGCAGATGAGGGGGATGCCATTACAGAGCCAGCACCGCTGCAGCACGACACGCCCTCTGAACGCCAGGGGGATGACTGCTCCAGTGAGACGGGGACGGGGAGCGCAGGGCAGGCTAGACAGGTTCTAGTGGTGGGGGACTCAATTATTAGGGGGACAGAGAGGGCAATCTGCCATAAAGACCGGGATCGTCGAACGGTGTGTTGTCTTCCTGGCGCTCGAGTTCGACACATCGCGGATCGGATTGACAGATTACTGGGAGGGGCTGGTGAGGATCCAGCGGTCATGGTGCACGTTGGCACCAATGAACAAATTAGTGGTCAATGGAGGGCCCTCAAAAATGATTTCAGGGACTTAGGGTCCAAGCTCAGGGCACGGACCTCCAGGGTAGTTTTCTCGGAAATACTACCTGTACCTAAAGCCACACTAGAAAGGCAGCAGGATCTTAGGGAGGTAAACAAGTGGCTCCGGAGTTGGTGCAAGAAGGAGGGATTTGGGTTCCTGGAGAACTGGGCTGACTTTGCGGTCGGCTACAGGCTCTACCGTAGGGACGGGCTGCATCTAAATGGGGAGGGTGCAGCTGTGCTGGGGGAAAAGATGGCTAGAAGGCTGGAGGATTGTTTAAACTAGGGACTGGGGGGGAGGGTAAAATGAGAAATAGTGGGGTAGCCAGTGTAATTAGCGATCTGGGTCCAAGCAAAGGGAATGGGGGACGAGCAGGGGGTGGGGTTAGTACAGTTAGAACTGATAGATCAGCCAATAGTACGAATAGCAACAAAACAAATTTAAAAAACAAAAAAAATGAAATAAATTGTATGATCACGAATGCACGAAGTCTGATCGGTAAAGTGGGTGAGCTTGAAGCAAGAATGACTGATGAAAGTTATGATATAGTCGGAATTACGGAAACATGGCTTGATGATAAGTGCGATTGGGCGGTGAATTTGCAGGGGTACAATCTCTTCAGAAGAGACCGAAGGAACCAGAAAGGGGGAGGGGTATGTCTGTACGTCAAATCTAACTTGAAGCCGAGGCTACGGGAGGATATAGGGGTAGGAGACGAACAGGTGGAATCTCTGTGGGTAGAAATACAGGGAGGAAAAAATAACAAAATCCTGATAGGGGTCTTCTATAGACCACCAAAAGCAACAGAAGAAACTGAAGACTTACTACTAAGGCAGATAGAAGAGGTGTCAAAACGAAACGAAGTAATTATCATGGGGGACTTTAATTACCCAGATATAACATGGGAGAACGAAACCTGCAAATCTCACAGGGGTGATAAGTTCTTGAGAGTAATTAAAGACAATTACCTGAACCAACTTGTGCAGGAACCAACAAGAGGGAGGGCCATTCTGGACCTAGTACTAACCAACAAACCGGAACGTATAAAGGGGGTGCAGGTTGAGGGGCACTTGGGGAACAGTGACCACAATATAATCAACTTCCAGCTGTCAATCAATAGGAAGCCTTATCAGGGAGTGACAAAGAAACTAAACTTTAGTAAAGCAAAATTTGATGAGCTTAGAACTACTATCGGTAACATTAGTTGGGACAACATCCTCAAAAATATCAGTACGGAGGAAAAATGGGAAAAGTTCAAAAGGATCCTAATCGCCTCATGTGAGCAGTTCATTCCCTTTAAAAATAAAAGAAACTCAACTAAAAGGAAACCAATGTGGCTCGACAAGACGGTACGAGGGGCAATAAACGAAAAGAAGAAAGCGTTCAAACTACTAAAGCAACAAGGCAGCGAAGAAGCGCTAAAATCATACAGGGAAAAAAACAAAATATGCAAAGATACGATCAAAACTGCCAAGGAGGAAGCAGAAAGACGGATCGCAAAAGAGAGCAGAAACAACCCGAAGCTATTTTTCAACTACATAAACAGCAAAAGGATTTGCAGGGAGAGCGCTGGCCCTTTAAAAAACAATGCAGGAGAAATCATTGATGATGACGAAGGGAAAGCAAATCTACTAAACAGTTTTTTCTCAAGTGTGTTCACCAAAGAAAAGGAAATGCCATACGAGATGCAGGGGAATAAAACGAACCCCTCACAAAATATCTCATACCTAACGCAGGAGGAGGTGCCGAAGCGTCTAAAGAAAACTAAAATTGATAAATCACCGGGCCCAGATGGATTACACCCAAGGATACTAAAGGAACTAAGTGACGAGATAGCTAGGCCGCTATACCTAATATTTCTAGACACTATTAAGACCGGAGTAGTACCATTGGACTGGCGCATTGCCAACGTGGTCCCAATTTACAAAAAAGGGAGCAAAAGTGAGCCTGGTAACTACAGGCCAGTAAGTCTCACTTCAGTAACGGGAAAAATTTTCGAGGGGATTCTGAGAGACGCAATCGATGAGTACCTCAAGGAGATTAAGGGAATAACTCCTCACCAACATGGATTCATGAAGGGTCGCTCATGTCAGACAAATCTGATCAGTTTCTACAATGAAGTAAGCTCTAAGCTGGACCAGGGAGAATCTATTGATCTTGTATATCTGGACTTCTCTAAAGCCTTTGACACCGTGCCTCATAATAGGCTAATATACAAAATGAGGCAGCTCGGACTGGGCGAAAACGTGTGTAAGTGGGTAAAAAATTGGCTCAGAGATAGAAAGCAGAGGGTGGTAATAAATGGTTCGTACTCTGATTGGACCACAGTCGCTAGCGGGGTGCCACAGGGTTCAGTATTAGGCCCCATTCTGTTCAATATATTTATCAATGACCTGATAGAGGGGCTGCACAGCAAAATATCAATATTTGCAGATGACACAAAATTATACAATATAATTAATGCAACGGAGGACAATGTGTGGCTACAAACGGACCTGGATAAGCTGGGGGCTTGGGCAGAAAAATGGCAAATGAAGTTCAATGTTGAAAAATGTAAGACTATGCACATGGGCAGGAGGAACGGATGTCACCAATATTCACTTAATGGTGTACCACTAGGGAAAAGTGATATGGAAAAGGATCTGGGGGTACTAGTGGATAATAGACTAAACTGGAGTAACCAATGCAAGTCAGCCGCTGCAAAGGCAAATAAAGTCTTGGGGTGCATTAAAAGAGGTATAGGGGCGAAGGACGAGAACATTATCCTTCCATTATATAAGGCACTTGTCAGGCCTCACATGGAATACTGCGTACAATTCTGGACACCGGTGCTCAGGAAAGATGTCACAGTGCTTGAGGGGGTTCAAAGAAGAGCGACTAAACTAATACATGGAATGACGGGACTGGAATACCCAGAGAGGCTGTCCAAATTGGGACTATTTACTCTAGAAAAAAGAAGGTTAAGAGGCGACCAAATAACCATGTATAAGTACATGAGGGGACAACACATGGATCTCTCCCACGATCTGTTTACACCCAGGACCACGACGGTAACAAGAGGACATCCGCTACGATTAGAGGAAAGTAGGTTTCATCACCAACACAGAAAGGGGTTCTTTACTGTAAGAGCAGTTAGACTGTGGAACTCTCTACCGGAGGAAGTGGTGATGGCAAAATCCATAGAGGAGTTTAAAAGGGGACTTGATGTCTTTCTGGAGAAGGATATTACAGGATATAAATTTTAGTTTAAGTGTCAATCCTGGTATATAGGCAGGTAGGAACTATTAGGGGTTGATCCAGGGAACAGTCTGATTGCCATTAGGGAGTCGGGAAGGAATTTTTTCCCCAAAAGAGCCAATTGACTTCTGGCCTTGGGGTTTTTTGCCTTCCTCTGGATCAACACAGTAGGATAGACAGGCTGGACTAGATGGACAATGTCTTCATTCGGCCTTACATACTATGTTACATTGGGTGAATTTAGTGGAGGCTGGGACAGAGTCAGAGCCTGGGACCGCTCACGTCCTACCCACCCCCAGAATTGCGGGCCCCAGCTCGGTGGTGGTATCTGCGGCGGTGTATGCTTCCTCCACTAAACCACCCTCCTCCTCCTCCTCCTACGCAACCTCTGTCTCGCAATCAAGATGTGTGAGCAGCAGCACGTCGCCAGCAGTCGGTGTCGCACGTCGCGGCAGCACAGCGGTGGGCAAGCGCCAGCAGGCCGTGCTGAAACTACTCAGCTTAGGAGAGAAGAGGCACACGGCCCACGAACTGCTGCAGGGTCTGACAGAGCAGACCGAACGCTGGCTTGCGCCGCTGAGCCTCCAACCGGGCATGGTCGTGTGTGACAACGGCCGTAACCTGTTGGCGGCTCTGCAGCTCGGCAGCCTCACACACGTGCCATGCCTGGCCCACGTCTTTAATTTGGCGGTTCAGCGCTTTCTGAAAAGCTACCCACACTTGTCAGACCTGCTCGGAAAGGTGCGCCGGCTCTGCGCACATTTTCGCAAGTCCCACACGGACGCTGCCACCCTGCGCACCCTGCAACATCGGTTTAATCTGCCAGTGCACCGACTGCTGTGCGACGTGCCCACATGGTGGAACTCTACGCTCCACATGTTGGCCAGACTCTATGAGCAGCGTAGAGCTATAGTGGAATACCAACTCCAACATGGGCGGTGCAGTGGGAGTCAGCCTCTTCAATTCTTTGCAGAAGAGTGGGCCTGGTTGGCAGACATCTGCCAGGTCCTTGGAAACTTTGAGGAGTCTACCCAGATGGTGAGCGGCGATGCTGCAATCATTAGCGTCACTATTCCTCTGCTATGCCTCTTGAGAAGTTCCCTGCAAAGCATAAAGGCAGACGCTTTGCGCTCGGAAACGGAGGCGGGGGAAGACAGTATGTCGCTGGATAGTCAGAGCACCCTCCTGTCTATATCTCAGCGCGTTGAGGAGGAGGAGGTGGAGGAGCATGAGGAGGAGGGGGAAGAGACAGCTTGGCCCACTGCTGAGGGTACCCATGCTGCTTGCCTGTCATCCTTTCAGCGTGTATGGCCTGAGGAGGAGGAGGAGGATCCTGAAAGTGATCTTCCTAGTGAGGACAGCCATGTGTTGCGTACAGGTACCCTGGCACACATGGCTGACTTCATGTTAGGATGCCTTTCTCGTGACCCTCGCGTTACACGCATTCTGGCCACTACGGATTACTGGGTGTACACACTGCTCGACCCACGGTATAAGGAGAACATTTCCACTCTCATACCCGAAGAGGAAAGGGGTTCGAGAATGATGCTATACCACAGGACCCTGGCGGACAAGCTGATAGTAAAATTCCCATCCGACAGCGCTAATGGCAGAAGGCGCAGTTCCGAGGGCCAGGTAGCAGGGGAGGTGCGGAGATCAGGCAGCATGTACAGCACAGGCAGGGGAACACTCTCTAAGGCCTTCGACAGCTTTCTGGCTCCCCAGCAAGACTGTGTCACCGCTCCCCAGTCAAGGCTAAGTCGGCGGGATCACTGTAAAAGGATGGTGAGGGAGTACGTAGCCGATAGCACGACCGTCCTCCGTGACGCCTCTGCCCCCTACAACTACTGGACATGTGGCCTGAACTCGCGCTCTATGCCCTGGAGGTGCTTGGTTGTCCTGCGGCTAGCGTCTTGTCAGAGAGGGTGTTTAGTGCGGCTGGGGGAATCATCACAGATAAGTGTACCCGCCTGTCAACCAACAGTGCCGACAGGCTTACACTCATAAAGATGAACAAAGCCTGGATTTCCCCAGACTTTTCTTCTCCACCAGCGGACAGCAGCGATACCTCAACAATACGTAGGCTGCACCCGCGGATGGAAGCATCGTTCTCTATCACCATCAAAAACGGGGACCTTTTAGCTTCATCAATCTGTGTATTATATTCATCCTCCTCCTCCTGCTCCTCCTCCTGAAACCTCACGTAATCACGCCGAACGGGCAATTTTTCTTAGGCCCACAAGGCTCAGTCATATAATTTTTGTAAACAATTTTTATACGTTTCAATGCTCATTAAAGCGTTGAAACTTATGCCTGAACCAATTTTTATTTTAACTGGGCTGCCTCCAGGCCAAGTTACAAGTTAAGCCACATTAACCAAAGCGATTAATGGGTTTCACCTGCCCTCTTGGTTGGGCATGAGCAATTTTTCAAGAGGTACATTAGTACTGTTGGTACACCAATTTTTGGGGGCCCTCGCCTACAGTGTAATCCAATTAATTTTTTGCCCACCTGCATTAAAGCTGACATTACATCAGCTGTGCTGGGCACTGCAATGGGATATATTTATGTACCGCCGGTGGGTTCCAGGGAGCCACCCATGCTGTCGGTCCACACGGAGTTGTAACTGCATGTGTCCACTTCTAAAGAACCCCAGTCTTACTGGGGCATGCAGTGTGGGCCGAAGCCCACCTGCATTAAACATGACATTACCTCAGCTGTGATGGGCAATGCAATGGGATATATTTATGTACCGCCGGTGGCTTCCTGGCACCCACCCATGCTGTCGGTCCACACGGAGTTGTAACTGCATGTGTCCACTTCTAAAGAACCCCAGTCTGACTGGGGCATGCAGTGTGGGCCGAAGCCCACCTGCATTAAACATGACATTACCTCAGCTGTGATGGGCAATGCAATGGGATATATTTATGTACCGCCGGTGGCTTCCTGGCACCCACCCATGCTGTCGGTCCACAGGGACTTCACAATAGGGAGTTGTACCTGCCTGTGTCTATGAATTAAAAACCCCGGTCAGGTTGGGGAATGCAGTGTGGGCCGAAGCCCACCTGCATTTAATCTGACGTTAGCTCTGCTGTCCAGGGCACTGCAATGGGATACATTTATGTACAGCCGGTGGGTTCCAGGGAGCCACCCATGCTGTGGGTGCACACGGAATTCCCATCGCGGAGTTGTACCTGCCTGTGAGTATTTATGAAAAACCGCGGTCTGACTGGGGCATGCAGACACCTTGACAGAATGAATAGTGTGTGGCACATAGGTTCCCCATTGCTATGCCCACGTGTGCAGCTCCAAATGGAGGTGGCACAGGATTGGATTTCTCATTGCTTCTGTACAGCATTGTGGGCTATCGCCCCACCCCTTTTAAAGAGGGTCGCTGCCTAGCCGTGCCAACCCTCTGCAGTGTGTGCCTGCGGTTCCTCCTCATGGCAGACACACTTATAAATAGACATGAGGGTGGTGTGGCATGAGGGCAGCTGAAGGCTGTGCAGGGACAATTTGGTGTGCGCTGTGGACACTGGGTCGTGCAGGGGGGGGGGGGGGGGGTTGGGCAGCATGTAACCCAGGAGAAGTGGCAGCGCAGTGTCATGCAAGCAGTGATTGTGCTTTGTTGGAGGTAGTGTGGTGCTTAGCTAAGGTATGCATTGCTAATGAGGGCTTTTCAGAAGTAAAAGTTGTTGGGGGGGGGGGGTGGCCCATTCTTGCTGCTATTGTGGCTTAATAGTGAGACCTGGGAACTTGAGATGCAGCCCAACATGTAGCCCCTCGCCTGCCCTATCCGTTTCTGTGTCGTTCCCATCACCTTCTTGAATTGCCCAGATTTTCACAAATGGAAACCTTAGCGAGCATCGGCGATATACAAAAATGCTCGGGTCGCCCATTGACTTCAATAGGGTTCGTTACTCGAAACGAACCCTCGAGCATCGCGAAAATTTCGTCCCGAGTAACGAGCACCCGAGCATTTTGGTGCTCGCTCCTCTCTAATCACTATCAATTCATTCAATCTCCTCCCCACTGCGGGTGGTGTAATGAGCCTGCAGTGACAAGAAGAGGTGAACACGGGAACCCCAATTCTTGGGATCAGGGAGGGTCTCAGCCCCCCACCTATCAGACTTTTATTATCCACCCTATGAATAGGTGACAAAAGCCAAATGTGGTACAATCCCTTTAAGTAATTATGCTAGATCTTGTCCTTCATGAGTGATAGGGATGAGAGAGTGCTATTAGATGTCAAAGGCAGGGTCGTTTTAACACTTTAGTGGGCCCAGTAGAATAGTTACTTGAGTGCCCCCCACCCCAAATTTTGCTGTGCCTCATTAAATAAAAAAACTTAGGCACGCCTAACCTTGCACGCTGTAGTGTTCACTTGTTGCTGCACTTTCCTTGTGGGAGTCAACACTGATGCTAAGGTTCTCTGGATGCAGACACAGTTGAAAATGTTGCCACCTTTAGGGGTTCCTCTGCCACGGTGGGGCCCAGTTCATGGGCATCACTTGCCATATAGCTAAAACAGCTCTGCTCAGGTGATGAAACTGGCTTAGTCAAGGTAGGTAATATATTCTTATCCAATATATTTGTCAAGTTCACCTTTAAGTCATTGAAACAAAGCTGAACACAGCCAGTAACATTCACGGCCCCTCGTATCTCATCTGATGCAAAGCTAATATATTCAGCCATGAAATACACACTGGCACTGGCATTTGCAATATGCAATATTCACAAGCATATTGGTTCTTGCAGATATCTGCAATATGAGCGTAATCAGTATTCTGAAGTGGTTTGCAAATTAAAGATCTACTTGACCAGATAGAATTATAGAGCTGTTAGGACAGGGTGACACAGTAAAGTAATGGAATGGCCTTTAATCTCTCGCTGTGTGAATTATAATCTGTCAAAGGTTGCAAGCAGAATTTGCTTATTGGTTTAGCTCTGCAATTTTTGTGAAAAGGCTTTGTAGAATAAGAAAAAAAAAAAAAGTTCATTTGGACAGTGTTATGGACAGTCATTATCCCGAATAAGGATGGCATGAGATAGATGTATGTTCACAGCACTTTATTTTCTTTTTTTCTAAAATCCCATTTACATTAATTTGTGTCAGCACTTACTATAAAATGGCATGCATTTAAATGTGATTGATGGGTGGGTATAGGTGTCAATTTAGATCATGAAGACGATTCTAAAAGTGTATGCCACAGATGTCAACTAATGGACTTACAAGATCAACTCATCTTCCAAATAAAACTGGCAAAGAAAAATGTAGCAGATGTAGCATACTTTGCATGCCACAGATTTGGCTTTTCATAATAACCTCACCCATAAGGGCAGCCTGTGCCACGTTTAAAGGGGTTGTCACGGACTTTTTCTATCGATGATCCAACCTCATGATAGGTCATCATTAGTTGATTGGCAGGGGTCGGCTTCTCAGGATCAGTTGTACAGTGCAGACAGTGTTGGGAGCAGATAGATCTGTTAATATGGCAGTAGCCTGGGTTGGTATTGCTGGCCCAGCTCCTATTCAATTCAACCATAGCTATGGGGTCACTGCAACACAGACAACACTATCTGCTTAGGACTTAGACACAAACCCCTGAAGAAGTCCCCTTTGAGGAAGCTTTAGAGAAACGTGTGTCGGGCGCAGGTTATAAGGTTGGAACTATTGTTATGTTCATGTTCTTATTCTTGTCTTCTTCATATGAATATGTAATATTCAATATGCTTCTTGTATTATAGTCATCATTGGTAACATGCTTGTGATAGCATTGGATATCTTTTGCATAGACATTTCTCTATTAACATGCCCTCCTTTTTTGATGCATTATTTCTTTCTTGGGAACTCATCTCTTCAGTTATGTGATATTTTAATATAATTCTATTTGATAAAATGTAATTCTTTTTATTGAGGCTTTTGCGTGCTGACCTAATTTTTTCCGCCAAACCGCTGAACAAGTAGACTTGGTATGGAGAAACTGTGAGATCAACTTTATTAGACGCCAGAACATGATGAGTTTCGAGGCTGTAATGCAGCCTCTTCTCAAATAACTGGAATTTAGAGCCGATCAGAAGTCAATAAAGTGATCAGGTATATTTTCAGCCCATAAATGTTACCATTAGTCTTTAAAGACATTTTTGTGCCCATCCACACTGACCACTAATGCAAACAGCTATGAAGTGAAAATATACGCAAGTGCTTTATTGACTTCTGATCAGCACTGAGTTGAGAAAGATGTAGCTTTCTGTTCTTGAAATGCATCATGTGCTGGCATCTAATAAAGTTGTTATCACAGTTCCTGAACTCCAAGTCTACTTCTTCGGGGTTTTGTGTCTACGTTCTAAACTCTGCTGCACCTCCACTCCATCTACTCAACACTATAATAGCCTCTGACGTATAGTGCTATTAGGATGGCAGAAACCTTTTCCTCTATTTTACATCCACATCTCTCTTGTACCATAGAAGCCCAAGCTTTTGTTTTTTGTCTTTATGTATACATTGATGCATGTGACATTGCAATCTTCATGTCATACAACACATGTGTAGTGTCAGCCTACTGGTCTCTATTTGAGTAATGGAAGCCTACAGTTCCGTCAGGTTTTCATTTCGATGGCGTTTTCAAGAAACCAGTCAGAAAATAGTGATGAAACCCAGGAGCAGAGGCCTGAATGTAGTGTGAACAGTCCCTAAAACTCACAATATTCATTCAGTGGTTTCCACACAATCGATGAACATTTGGGTTCTTTTGTCAAAAGAGTTTTATTGTGAAAATGACTTTGCCGTCATGAACTTCGGTTATCCGCAGGACTTTACAGTACATTATTGTGATAATCCAAAAATAAGAAACAATTTGGACCGGCTCAGTACAAAAACAACTCAGATTTTCAGGAAAATCATTCCTTTGTGGCACCAAAAATGTCAAATCATGTCACATATATTTGTAAGAAAAATGCAGGTTGTGAATAATTATGCACACTCACACTGAGACATTGTCAGGAATAACCATCTCAAATCCCTTTGCTGTGGTATAGCTAATCCGTGTACTGTTAATGCTTAGCACAGAGTATACAGTATGTCCTATAAATAGGGAAATAGTGGCGGAGAATACGGCTTAAGCATTTATACTATGTACTGTTTTCTTTAGCCTTGAGCTTGTACGCCTACAACTGCAAATAGCTTCAATTTCATATAGATAAGCTTAAAACCAGCTTGTTCTGGGGAATTAGCTAATAAAACTGACATTTTAGCCATCGCATTATAGATTTTATTTTTCTTTTGCACTATAGTATTGTCATGGAACAGAAAACTGAGTCAACATGAAAGCAAGTAAAGTATTGTAATAATACCATTGGCAATCTAATAATAAATAGATGGCTAAACATGAGATAGATAGATGTGAACTAGATAGATAGATAAATAGATAAAGAGAGTGATTGATAGATAAATGTGAGATAGATGAATGTGATATAGATATAAAGATAGATAGGAGGCAGATTAATCTGAGAGAGATATATGTGAGATATTTATATAGATAGATAGATATATATGAGATAGATAAATATGTAGATGTAAGATATATAAAAATATAGATAGATATTAGATAGGTAGATAGATAGAAATATATGAAATAGATAGATAGATAGATAGATAGATAGATAGATAGATAGATAGATAGATAGATAGATATGGGGTGGATAGATAGATAGATAGATATGAGATAGATAGATAGATAGATATGAGATAGATAAATAAATAAATATGAGATAGATAGAAGATAGATAAAAAGATATAGGATTGATAAATAGATAGATAGGAGATAGATAGACAGTATTAGATCAACAGGTAGATAGAAAGAAAGATATAAGATCAATAGACATAAAGATATGAGATAGATAGATAAAAGATATATAGATAGATGATATATAGATAGAGATAGATATAAAGAAAGAAAGATAGATATGAGCTAGATAGATAAAAGATTGATAGCTAGCTAGCTAGCTAGATATTAGATACATAGACTAATAGATAAAGAGATAGATAGATATAAGATAGATATGAGATATATAGATGTGAGATAGGTAGATAGATAGATAGATAGATAGATAGATAGATAGATAGATAGATAGATAGATAGATAGATAGATAGATAGATAGGGGATAGAAAGAAAGATATGAGATAGATTGATCTCATATCAATCTATAGATATAAAAAATGATACATAGATATGAGATAAATAGATAAGAAGAAAGATGAATAGAAATATTGACCACAAACTCCTCCTCAGTATGCTTCGCTTCATCGGCCTAAAGGACACTGCTCTCTCCTGGTTCTCCTCCTACCTATCTGACCGCTCTTTCAGCGTCTCCTTTGCTGGCTCTACCTCCCCTCCTCTTCCCCTTGCTGTTGGGGTCCCCAAGGGCTCAGTCCTCGGCCCCCTCCTTTTCTCTATCTACACAGCCCCAGTTGGACAAACCATTAGGAGATTTGGCCTGCAATACCACCTGTATGCTGACGACACCCAGCTATACACCTCTTCCCGTGACATCTCTGCACTTTTCCTCCAAAACATCACCGACTGTCTGTCCGCTGTCTCTAACACTATCTCCTCTCTCTACCTAAAACTAAACCTCTTTAAAACTGACTTACTGGTATTTCCACCCTCCATTAACCGATCTCATCCTGACATCTCCATCTCAGTGTGTGGCGCCACAAAAACTCCTAGACAACATGCCTGCTGCCTTGGGGTCATATTCGACTCTGATCTTTCATTTACCCCTTACATCCAATCTCATCCAATCTCTCGCCCGAACATGTCAGCTCAAGAACATCGCAAGAATCCGCTCTTTTCTCACTGTGGACACACTAAAAATGCTTACTGTTGACCTCATCCACTATCAGCTCGATTATTGCAACTCGTTGCTGATCGGCCTCCCCTGCACCAGACTCGACCCTCTCCAATCCATCCTGAATGCGGCAGCCAGGCTCATCTTCCTGTCCAGCCGCTACTCGGACGCCTCTGACCTGTGCCGGTCACTGCACTGGCTGCCCTTTAAATACAGAATTCAATTTAAACTTGCTACCTTCATCCACAAAGCCCTCCACAGTGCAGCGCCCCCCTATATCGCCTCCCTCATCTCAATCCATCAACCAGCCCGGGCTCTCCGCTCTGCTAACGAAACCAGACTGAGCGCCCCTTTAATTCGAACTTCTCATTCCCGCCTCCAAGACTTCTCCAGAGCAGCACCGGTCCTCTGGAACGCATTACCAAAGGATACCCGAGCAATCCAGGACTCGCAGAACTTCAGGCGTGCTCTAAAAACGCACCACTTCAGGGAGGCATACCGCATTCCCTAAACAAACCCCTCTGTACTCCACCTTATAACATGCTCCCTGACCTTTTGACTGCAATCCCTGCCAGACACCATCAACTGCCCCTGCAGTCATACCGATTCTGCCATCACACAACCAAATATCTGACCATTGTCTGTGTATAGCATCCCTCACTCTCCACCTCGCCAAACCATGCACATCTCCAGCCCTTTACCTTCTGTATCACCCCATTACTTGCAGTATGTTGGAGCAGGACCCTCACCCCTATTGTTTCCATCAACTGATTACTATGTAACCGTGGTTCTGTAATTCTTGTACTTATTGTCTTATTGTATTTTCCTGTCTATGTAAGCGCTGCGGAATATGTTGGCCCTATACAAATAAAATTTATTATTATTATTAATAAATATATGAGATCGATAGATATATATGATAGATAGATATGAAATCAATAGATTAAAAGATATGAGATTGATATGAGAAAGATAGATATGAAATAGATAGATATGTAGGTAGATAGATATGAGATAGATAGAAAGAAAGATATGTGATAAATAGAAAGATATAAAAATCAATAGATAGATAGATAGATAGATAGATAGATGGATAGAAATATATGGGGACGATAGATATATATGAAAGATATATACGAAATCAATAGATTGAAAGATATGAGATTGATATGAGATAGATAGATATGAGATAGATATATGAGAAAGATAAATATGAAATAGATAGATATGTAGGTAGATATGAGATAGATAGAAAGATAGATATGAGATAGAAAGAAAGATATGAGATAAATAGATAGAAAGATATGAAATCGATACATAGGTATGAGATAGATAGAAAGATGGATAGAAATATATGAGAACGATAGATATATATGATAGATAGATATGAGATAAACAGATAGAAAGATATGAAATAGAAAGATCAGGTAACTTCAGGACCTTCATTCTTGGGATCAATCGGGGCCCCAGCTGTTAGACCCTGACGAGGACCAAGCACCATAAATTTACAGCACTTATTCCTGGGCTTTAATCCCAGCGAATGGTAAAATATTGTGCGGTATTCAAGATCCTGCCCCTGCAATGTAGTAGGAGGAGGTCAGATCTTCGGTTGTCAGTCACAACGAAGTTTTCAACTGCTTTTGCCTTTTCTCTTGCAGACCACATAGCACTCAATGAGCACTATGTGGAGAATGGAGAAAGCAGAAGTGTCACTTCCACTGACAATCACATGAACACTGGGTGCCCCCTGCTAAGGCAGAGCTGCAGGGTCCAGGCAGACCTCGATCAGCTCTGTAACTACGGCTCCTATAAATGTCCCAGCTACAGTGGAAAAGTGTGAGATTAAAAAAAAAAAGACAATGTGAATGACCCCCAGAGGTATTATATGATGTCATTGGGGACATAGATGTTAAGAAAAACTAGGTAAAAAAATAGGTGAAAAAAACTCAGAATAAAATAAAAAAAGAAAATCACCCACTGCCGACGCCAACCTAAACCGCTGCCATGAGCGCCCTGTAATCCAAGACTATACAAATTACATATAAAAACGTCTGAAACAAAATGAACTGATTTCCGTACTTTATTTCAGCGTAAATATAACAATTTTAAAAATAAACTCTAAATTTTAAAAATCCTTTTTTTTTGTTTATTCTTTACCCGTAATAAAACTAAAAACGGAAAAAAAATAAGTGAAAGAGGAAAAAATAATAGCCATATATGTCACAGAACAATAAAACACAGCAAAAATAATTTTGGTAGCTGAAAAAAAATAAAATAAGGCCATAAAACTACCACATGGGTAAAATCCCTAAGAAGTGTCTGGTCCTTTTGGACCAAAGCACCCTGATCCTCAAAGGGCTAATACTATACTGTAACACTGCATAATTGTCACTTTCACTGTCGCACATCATCTGAAAGGGGTTTGTCGAAGATTAGAAAACATGGCTGCTTACTTAAAAACAGTGCCACACCCAGACACAGGCTGTGTTTGGTAGTGCAGCTCGGGCCTATTTACGTTGAAGCAATACCAGACACAACCCTTGGACAGGTCTCTGGAAAAAACAGTAGACTTTCAGGTCTATCTTCAATGTTATGCTGCTTTCTTATTTCACATATCAAGATAAATCAGGTCTGTTCTCCATTTATAAATTATGCTTTAAGACACCTTCAATAGATACTTCATAAAACTAGTAAAATCGCATTTTATACATGAAGGATAGGTGCAAAATTCTAATTTTCACTGAGCTATCAAATTTACACATTTTATCAGATATCTTCTGTTAACGTATAATTGTATTTCTAGTTTCATTTTTTTGTCAGACTAATGCAGTTTTATAGTCGCAATCAAGGAGTTAGCACTGGTACATTATAACAGAATATCTCATGATGAAGTGCAAAATTAAATCTAGTTCTAGAGATTGTGCTGTTTGCCTTATGTCACTTACACATTCTTCTGTTTAATGGGCAAGAAATACAATTTCAAAAAGAGATTTAGACGAGATGTAAAGATCTGAGAATTGTTTGGGGGGTTTAATGAAATTTAAAGAAGTTGTATAGATCTAATTATTTTTTAAAACTGGTTGCTAAGCTATGAGGAATAATGATGACCGTTGTTGCTAGTTTGCCCAAACTATCAGGCAATTCCGGCCTTAGGTTAGAAGGCACCAAGTACAGAATTTTTGGCATCCCCCATCATAAAAAAGCAATTTATATTGCACTTATAGGCAGTCTGCCTGTATTCCAATTTTGCAGAAAGCAGCAAGATAGCAGCATACCCACACCAGAACAGCTGAGTTAATAAATACTATACCAGAACCAAGCTCATAACATTAATACAACACCAGAACCAAGCTTAGCACATAAATACAGCACCAGAACCAATCTCAGTACATAAATACAGCACGAACAAACCTAACTACATAGATGCAATACCAGAATCAAGTACACTACATAAATACAGTAGCAGAACTAAGTAATTGTATTGTGGGGGCACTCATGAACTGACAATTAAACCTCAGAAGATCAGATAGTAGAAAACAGAGCCAGAAGGATTCATGTAGCTTCACAAGATGCTGCCACATGTAGGAAGAGGTTCATCTGCCCAACCTACATCCACTCTTCTACAAGCGGGGGCCAGTGCCCTGTGACCTCCACGGGTCACACATAGCTAAGGTCAGCCATGAACAGGCAATATACAGCCACAACTCCGCTCTAATAATGGAGATCAAAGGAACTTTTGAAATAATATGAAATATTCAACTACCCAACATAGAGCTCAAATACACAACTCTGAGATTAAGAGTCTCATGTTCTACCAATTGAGTGAGTCAGGCCTCCTATTAGTGCAAGAACATACTACCCTTGGATTGGACATGGCATTTATGGGCAATATCCCACAAGATCCTGGGTCTTGCAGGAGAAGTTGGACTAAAAATTAATGGTTCACTGGTAGAATTCTTGCCTGCCAAGCAGGAGGTCTGAGATAGATTCCCAGCCATTGCAGTACAGATCTTTTTGTCATTTGGCTTTCCCCAGCAACTCTCACCTCACCCTCAAAAATGAGTGTTTATTTAATTAAGTTCAGATACACTGTAGCTTTCCCCAATTTTTTTGTGGAGGAGGGGATTGTTTACAGATTGTTGAGTTGATGCATGGGCAACCAGAACAGAAGAGACACAATCAGCCACCCAAAATTGTGCTTAAACTCAACTGAGCTGGTTAGGCCACTGGCCATTAATGCTTCTTTGCCTTTTTTTCCATTTTTTTACAATGCAGTTTTCATTATATAGTAACATAATATGTAAGGCTAAAAAAAGACATATGTCCATCCAGATTAGTCTTAACCCCCCTCACCTGCCCCCCCCCCCCCCCACACACACACACACACAATCAAGAGGAAGGCAACAAAAAATCCATTGAGATGGAAGACAATTTTCCCCATTTAAGGAAAAAAATTCCTGCTTGACTGCAATCTGGCAACCGGAATAATCCCTGGATTGTGAATCTCTTGCTTTATTACTTTGTATCCATGATCTGAATATCTTCTCCAGGCAGACAGATATGCTTTCACATGTTCCGGGACTATATTGATTCCTTTCATTTTTCCATTGCGAGAATCCCTGTAGATTCGATCTGCAGACAGACATCAATTTCACCTCACATAGAAAGCTCTTCTCTGTTTTCTCCTCATTGGTACATGTGATTTATACTGAAAGTTACATTCTATAACACACTATTAAATCCCCATGGTGTGTGCCATATGTATCCAGAGACTGGAAGATTTCCTCAAAAAAAAATGACCCAAATTATATCATGCTGACACCTTACATTGATATTTCTGGTTGTTTTTGTGCTGGGTTACTCCAATGTCACCAGCCGGTGACTTTCAGAAACTTCAGTGTGAGTAATAGATGAATACATTTTTGTAAAACTGAAAAGTTGAATTTCCGAAAACTTGCTGTGCTGGTACGGAGTTCAAATATGTAACAAGAAGTGTCTCAGCTGTAAAACAAGGAAGACATACAGCACTGGAAAATAGGAAAATAAAATACCAATAGTAGCTACTGGTATACTGGAATAAAGTCGTACTGCAGCAAACAAACAGTTGAACAACATATAAATCGAATTAATGTTGTGGTGGTCATTGCCCCAAGTGACATCCTGGGGTGTTTTATGAATCACTACAAGGCATTATAAGCCTCAAACCACATGTCAGAATGCAAAACGTTTCCATACTATGATTCCTCTTGCCACCCTACCAGAGTAAAACATCAGGCGACTCTCAATTAGTCGAATACAGAAGGTGAAATTTGTGATGCCATAACCTCTCTTAAAAATGGAAAAACATCAGGAGGACCTCAACTATGCAAAATGTTCTCCAATGCCAAGAACCTGGGATATCTACTTGCTTCCCCTGTATGAGGCTACTATTGCTGTAATTCAAAAGACCCTAGATATAGCAACTCCTACCATCCATCTCTCTTCTACAGATGGTCGCTAAAATTTCCAGGCAGAATTGTCACAAACAGGTCCAAATCCATAATACTAAGAATGATACATCATGCCGAAACTAGTTTTATGCTGTTTAAAGCAACTATTCTCTAGTATCCGGGAGCTATATACAAATACACTATCCTACTAAAAGTATTTCGACACCCCTATCAGTAGAATGGATTGTGTCTTATTAGCATATCATGTGTCCTAAATCATGTTACATAAGATGCAGAACCTTGAAGGTGTCAGCCATAGTTTGTGACAGGAACTGCAAGCTATTGGATAAACAGGTCATGCTGCTGTACACAAGCCGTCCATCACAAAGTGCAGTGTATCAGCCTATCTACAATGGTTCAAGGAGTGTTGTCATTGGACTGTTAAGTAATGAAAGAACATTCTATCGAGTGTCAATTCACACTACTCTATCTTCAAATTAAATGGACGTACCTTGATGTGGGATAGATGGATGATATCCTTTAGGTGACGGACTGGACCCAACCACAGCCGACAGGAAGCTCTGGTGTGGGCGGGTCCACAAGGTTACTAAGAGTTGGAAGTGACTGAATGAATAAACAACAACAACCTGGATGTAGAGGATGCTGGGGGAATGCCTTTTACCTGAGTGTGTTATGCCAACAGTTAAGTACAGCAGAGGTTCCGTTATGGTCTGGGATATATTATGTGGCATGGTCTCTGGCTGTTGGATGTAGTGATAAGAACCATAAAACCAGAGGTGTACCTTGACATTCTAGACAATAATGTGCTGCCGACGATATGGCAATACTCTGGGAATAGTCAGCAATGCTTCCAACAAGATAACACACCTTGTCACAAGTCCAATGCTGTTTTACGTTGGTTTAAGGATGTGGATGTTCCACAATTGGACTGGTGTACACTGAACTGAACCCTACTGACCATCTTTGGGATGAACTGGGACATCGAGTCAGGAAATATGAACTGCATTTTTCTTTGAAAGAACTCACTAGACGTTTGCAGAATGAATGGAGTTTGAAGTGATTCAGACGTTAATAGAAAGTATGCCGCGGAGAGCATCCAATGTCATTCGGGCCAAAAGAGGCCACACTAAATATTAGCATATGGAAATAAACACTACTTTTTGTTCTTGTACAGGTATTACTTTTGGTAAGATAGTGTATTCAAGGAGACTTGGAAAATATAGTGACCTGAATGATTGTCTCCCTTGATGCACTTAAGGCTTTCATTTCAATTGAATGGTCTTATCTCTGGGCAACACTTGAAGTCTTTGGATTTGGTAAAAATATAATAAGCTGTGTTCAGTTACTTTTTCATGCCCATGTTACAAAAGTCTCTGTCAATGGATGGGGCCTACTAGGCTTCTGTACAAGACAAGCCTAAAATACATTGTTAGGATTCTACCTGCCATGACAATCATTCATCAGCCCACAATTGGGGTGGGATGGGCTAGTCAGGTCTAAACACCTAGATACTATAGTCAGACATGTATTGGCTCTATTCAGATGTGTGTCAGGGAATGTGGATGTCATAAATGGAGATTCCACTGCTCAGAACCCCTTTTTTGATCCAGAATAGAGAGCCACTATGTAAAAGTAGCCATTCACATTGGATGAATACTGACTAGAGATGAGCGAACGTACTCGTTAATGGCAATTTCGCATCGCTATTTTCGAGTACCTGGCTACTCGGGTGAAAAGATTTAGGGGCGCCGGGGGATGGGGGGCGGCGTGGTGGAGCGGGGGGTAGCAGTGGGGAACAGGGGGGAGCTCTCTTTCTCTCTCCCCCCCCCCCACTCCCCTCTGCAACCCCCCACTCACCCCCGGTGCCCCCCGAATCTTTTCACCCGAGTAGTCAGGTATTCGAAAATAGCAATCCTCGATTGCGAAATCGCCCTTAACGAGTACGTTCGCTCATCTCTAATACTGACCGATCCTGATGATTTTTGCCGGACTGATTGACCATCAGAGGTGTGTTGGGGTATCCTGCAATAGCAGATGTCAAGAAAAAAAGGGATAAGATATGTTGGATTTCAGTAGATTACTCCAATCTCACCACTGAAAACACGTGTATGGGGGAAGGTGGGGGGGGGGGGGGGGGAACTAATAGCTTTCCGCTTAAGAAGTGTTCGGTCAACAGCTATAAAAAGTATATTGCCATCTTTAGAGCAGCTCCACTCTAGTCAGCTATTCACTTAATGGCCAGATGTAGCTGATCCATTGGTCAACATTTACAGTATTTGAGAAAGGCTGTCCTCATGACACTATCCCTTTAAAAAACCAACTACAAGCAATCTCACAGCAGCAACTGAAGGTAATAAATAAGTACTCTTAGATAGTTTTTTTTAGTACAATTTAATAGGATGACAATATCGATATTTCATTTAATAATAATAATATGGTTTCTTGGCAGAAATTATGGATTAACACAATTTACCCAGAGACACTTACTTTTATATTTATTTAAGGGCACTGGGGTTTATAACTCTATATTCATGCAAATGACAATGAACAAGAGCTAATTTGTGAAGAATGTGGCACTTTATTTTGCAGATAATTATTTTTAAGCTGTGTATACTATCTATAGGCTTCATTACAGGATACATTTAGTTGTTTGAACGCCATTAGCAATATGTGTTTCCTTCCAGGATAACCTCAAAGTGATTTGGGATCCTGTTCGGAGTACAAATGGAGGTTGTGCCCTTTTATATATAGATGTAAGAGCAGACTCTCAGTATCTCATTGTGTTCATTTAATAGTAGGCCAAATGTCATTCTGAATAACTGTGAAGGTGCTCACCTTACACCCTATCTGATACCTGCTCACTATGACTTCTGTTCCGCCTACAGTGATGGATTTATTCCTTCTCTTCCATGTCCTTGGCAAGTTGCCTTTCTCAAACACAAATGTAGCATTTGCAAATTGCATTCTAATTTATTTCCTCATTATTGGCCATCTTGTATCATTTTATGATTTATTCTGTTGCATACATTTATGTAAATTGTGTGCTATTGAGCCCATTAACCCCTTAAGAATATGGCCCTTTTTTTCCCATTTTCGTTTTTTCCTCCCCCTTTTTAAAACATTGTAAATCCATTATTGATCCATCGATGTAGCTGTATGAGGGATTGATTTTTGCAGGACAAGTTGATTTTTTTCAATTGTACTATTTAATGTACCATATAATGGACTGAAAAACTTTTAAAAAAACTCTAAGTGGAGTAAAATGAAAAAAAAAAAAATGACATACCAGGGCGTCTTGTTTCTATGGCGCACAAACGGCAAACAAAATGACATGATAACTTTATTCTATGGGTCAGTATGACTACTACGATACCAAACTTATATAGTTTTTTGTTGAACTACTTTTATTTTTTTTCAAAAACATTTAGTTTTTTAAAATTATTTTCTACCGCCATCTTCTGAGCGCAATAACTTTTTTTTTCATCAACATAGTTGTGTGAGGACTCATTTTTTGCAGGAAATCCTGTAGTTTATGTTGGTATCATTTTGGAATATATACAATTTTGTAGGTTCAAATAGATTTTATTAAACATTTTTCAAAATAGGTATACATTAACATAAGTGCAAAAAGGTTTTCAGGGGGGGGGTGAGGGGGGGTCAGGGGGGTTATGGAGGGGAAGGGTAGTCGTGACTTATATTGTCTATTAAAAGTGGGTGAGTAAGGCGATGGGATTGTCCTTTTGAGTCCATTTCCCTTGTTCCGTAGGTCGACCAATTAACTGTCTTGAGCAAGACTCTACCCTTAGACCTGCAGGGGTCGCTATCTGTGTGTGGGCCTTGTTGTTGCCTTTTCCCGCTGGATGCTATTGAGGAGGCTCCTTGCAATGGGATGGGTTGGTCCTATCCTGTGTATCTAATTAACCCTTTGTTGTCTGCTCATTGTTACTTCTTCTCTCTCTGTTATCTTAGAGCATTTCTTCCTATGTTTTCTTCACATATTCCTAGTCTTTCCATCTGATCTGGTTTTGGGGCTAGGCTCAGAGCGAGTAAGCATATGGACATGTAGCAGCCCCCCCCCCCCCCGACTCTTCATATTCCTGTGGGGTGTTGTAACTGGGATTAGACACAAGAGGAAGACACATAAGGGGGTGGGGGGAGTCAGAGGCTCGTGTATGGGTCGCTTCTCTTAAAGGGGTTGTCTCGCGAAAACAAGTGGGGTTAAGCACTTCTGTATGGCCATAAAAATGCACTTTGTAATATACATCGTGCATTAAATATGAGCCTTATACAGAAGTTATTCACTTACCTTCCCTGCGCTGGCGTCCCCATCTCCATGGTGCCGCCTAACTTCAGCGTCTAATCGCCCGATTAGACGCGCTTGCGCAGAAGGGTCTTCTGCCTTCGGGTCTGTTCGGCAGCAACGGCGTTCTGGCTCCGCCCCCTTGTACGCATCATCGCGTAGCTGCGCCCCCATCACATGTGCCGATTCCAGCCAATCAGGAGGCTGCAATCGGCACATGTGACGGGGAGGGAGCTACGCGATGACGCGTACAAGGGGCGGAGCCAAAACGCCGCTGCTGCCGAGACGAAGGGAGAAGACCCATCTGCACAAGCGCGTCTAAAAAAGCAAGAAGACACCGAAATTAGACGGAGCCATGGAGACGGGGACGCCAGCAACAGATCAGGTAAGTGAATAACTTCTGTATGGCTCATATTTAATGCACGATGTATATTACAAAGTGCATTAATATGGCCATACAGAAGTGCTTAACCCCACTTGCTTTCGCGAGACAACCCCTTTAAGGATTCTCGTCTAAGGCCGGAATATATACAATTTTTTGATAGCTTTTTATTGCATTTTTTCTTGGAAACAGAGTAATCAAAAAAGTGCATTTCTGGCGTTCTATATTATTTTTTTCTGACATTCATCACACAGGGGAAATAATGCATTATTTTGATAGATTGGACTTTTACGAACGCGGCGATACTAAATATGTGTTTTTGTTTTATTAGTTAGATACTTTTATTATAAATATGGCAAAAAGGGGGGTGATTTGAACTTATTACTTTTTTTTTTACAATTAGTAAAACTTTATTGATCTTGTTTTAAATTTTTTTTTAGTCCCCTCAGGGGACAACAAATCGGGATGCTTTGATCGCTCCTGCAGTATGATGTAATGCAATAGCATTACATCATACTGTGATCGGGCAGGCAGTCTATCAAGCCACCCCATGGGGATGGTTTGATAGGCATTCTGCCATGATAGCTCTGGGGCCTTTCAGAAGGACCCTGGCTGCTATGACACCCACACGGCTCCCGGCAATCTCATCGCGGGGGGCCGTACTAAACGATTTTAATTGACAGTGTCGTTTAAATGGTTTACAGCTTTGCTTAGAGCTGTTGCTGTCAGCTGTTGGCTTTAAGAAACTGCGCAATCTCTCTTCATACATACCCTAATGCTGCAAGACGTAAATGTACAGGGTTAATTTGCATGTTTCATTAGGTGTATTAAAGGGGTATTCCCATCTTAGCTAAACATGTCTGAGATGTGAATAACAGCCCATGTACTGCAGCTACTAATCGACAGGATTATTTTACAGCCAAACTGTTCTGTAACTCCTATAGGAATCAATAGAAATTTACTGAAACATTGCATTGAATTATGCTGTTTCTGTAACTCTTGAGAGTTTTCTTAAATCCCAATTTTTTTCTATGAAAGTTATGGAAACAGTGTAGGACAGGCAGTTCTGCTGTTTTCGTAATCCTTGTCACCGTTGGACATTGAAGTGAACTGGGATGGTGTTCAGGTATTCTTGGTCTGGTAAGAGATAGCCCCTGCATCTATTAGTCATCTAACATATCCTACGGATATGCCATAGATGTATGAATGGGTTCTAGAATTTATTGTATGCCTAAGGAGACACAGCGCTTACAGCAGCACACGGTAACCCCTTATATTTTACTGAGTGTCTTGAATCTCAAAGATTGGACCTCTACTGATCAAACAATGATGACCTATCCTAAGGTATGGCATCAATATTAAATTCCCTGTGAACCCCCTTTAACCATAACCAACTTTCAAAAACCTAGATTGGCATTAGAATGCTGATGTCTTACTAGTATTAGTGTAGGTGATAGGTCAAACATCTCTACAAGACGCAGAAGTTAATTGCAGATGTATATGATGCAAAGGACTTTATCTTATCTAATGCAATTAACGGGGTTTTCCAAGCAAAATCTATTGACCTCAGGATAGGTCGTCAATAGTTAATTGCCGGGACTTTTCGCACAGGATCCCCAGCGATCATCTGATATCCCACCCACTGTCAGTGCAGCAGGCTGAACGTTGCTTCATAGGAGATGGAAGTGGAAGTGCCCTAGCTGACTTCACTGCCATTGAAATTATTGGCAGCTGAAGTGCTTGATAAAGACCGCAGATGGCAGTTGAAACGTTGCCCTGGTTTTAGTGGAAATTCAATAAAGAAAGATATCCTTTTGGATGTGAGTATCTTCTCTGTTTTGTGCACCTCCAATGGTGCTCTATTTTTCCACTTTTTGGACTGTGACATTATTGGATTTAGAAGTTCGGCTCCACCATAGAGGGGCATTCATTTTTCTACATGCTCTCCCATGCGGGATTATTGTTGTGCTCCTAACATAACAGTTTTTTCTACGAGGCAGCGGAAGTGGCTATTACACCTCCACGTCTGTCCCGGTATAGATGGTGGAAGTGCTGGAAGTGTAATACCGTGTTTCCCAAAAGTAAGACTTACCACTAAAATAACCCCTATCCTGATTTTCAGGTGGAGGTAGGGGGAAGGGGGTGTTTGAAATATAGGCCCTACCGCTAAATAAGCCCTAGCTACATTACGTCCCTCCTACTGGTCTCTGCAGTTCCAGGCAGGCTTGCTTGCAGTTTCAGTACCGACAGAACATTGGTTGCTGGTAACAGGGTTTGTAAACCCCGCCTCCAGCAAGCGATTGATCTGATTTGTTCTTGAGCCCCATGGCTCAGCCAATCAGAGCTAGCGCTCAATGAACCAATCACAGCCATTCAATGAATGTCACTCCCATCTCCTATTACACATATCTGGCTCGCTGCACTGACAGTGAACCATGTGATCATTTGAACACTGGGGACCCTGAGGATAGGCCATCAATACTTTTTGTCTAGTAAACCCCTTTAATTTGGTGACTGACCTGGACATTTCATCAGGTAGTGTACAGATGTAACAGAAACAATATGTTGAAGAAATCACAATTACAATTATATGGGATCTGTGACATTAGGTGCCATAGTCATTAGATAGATGACCAAAGATGTCCTAACAACAAGTTTTACAACACACAGCAAGTTCCTTTTGAGCACGAAGTAAAAAACGCAGATGCTTCAAGATTAAAAGCGCTTCCATGTTGACACTATTGGTTCATTTTATAAATCAGCAAGTGTCTACCCACAAGTAACATCATATAGAACCAAATTACTATGGTTGACTCTTGTGTTTCCATGTTTTGCGGGCATAATACCTTCACAAATTGACCTGCTTTGGGTTTATTGAGTAAAGAAGAATCTTGTGGGGATAGTTTATTCATGTATCACTCCGGTTCAAGTGAAGTCACAGACATCTGCTCCTCGCTCTTCAATCCCCTATTCTCACAGCTCGGAAGATTTAATAAATCACATGGAGCGTTTTACTCACTACTGTCTAAGTTCACTTAACTGCAGATAAGTTGCAGCTGCACCTTAGGCCACGGAGGAGAATAATTACAGATGGAAGTGTATAAAGCAATATCTAAACTGTAAATAAGCTGGAGAACTCACCTGCAGCTGAGCGAGTGTTATGAAATCAGGGAACTGGGGAATAGAGAGGAAGCTCGGGGCAGCGCTGCGCTTGTCAGATGTTGACCAATTTCTCAGTTTAAGTGCAATTTGATGGTAAATTGTCCTCTAGTAGTTAAGAAATAAATGTACTTTAGTTGGTCTACAAGGTTCAGAGCATTGATTTATCAAGGGTTGTAGAATATGTAATAAAACTTGGGAAACAATGTTCTAAAGTTTTAAATACAAATCTAACAAACACAAGTCTTAAGAAACATCTTAAGATTTCCACAAATGTGAAGAAGGCATTTTTATTTGTGGATTAGATATTATAACCTTCACATTGTATAGTGGGTATCATCTGTGGTGCAGTCAGTGCGGACATGCTTGGATAAAAGCTGGTGCTATGATACAATACACATACTATTATGCTGGTAGTTTTACCCTTTAATGACCACAAATGTGCCTTCATGACTTGACTCACATGAACTTGTGTTTTTCAACAAAAAAGTACAGTTTATGGCCTATTTCACACAAGAGTTTTATGGCGACTATTTTGCCACAATAAAACGTTGGCCGAAAATCATCTGAAGCATTGGATTCCAATGCAGTTATTCGGATGGCCGCTTTCTAGCCATGTCAAAACATTGCATTCCCGATAATAGGACATCACAGCCGGTCAATGTTTTGATGCGTTCGGAAAAGATAGGTCTTGGCCTATCTTTCGGCCCCAATCAGCTGGCAGCTCCTATAGGCTTCTATGGGAGCTGCCGGCAAAGGGAGTGGGAGGGAGTTTAGCATTGGCTAGCGCTGCTAAACTATGTCAGCTGGCTCTATTGAGCTAGTTGAAGTATTTATGCTGGGCAAAGGAATTCCGGGCTGCGTCTATATACCACACTTGGCTGCGTGAATGGGCGAAAAACCGCGAGATTTAGCCACGACTTGGTCATGGCTTTTTCTCGTTCATGCGTTTTTTGCCTGCAGTGCAGCCAGTTGAAGAACACATCACCCATGTGAAAGAGGCCTATGAATGAGATCACAGATTAGAATAGAGAAGCAAAAAAAATGCAATCTGTTTCTTCTCCTACTAGTTCTCTGTAGGACAACCCTAAGCAATGATAGATTGACTCTTCTTTTATTGCATATTGCTAAAATGTATTCCTAGCTGTAGCTCGAGTACGCTAATGCTCGAATGAGCATCAAGCTCGACAGTAGCCGCAGCTCACTTGAAGGCAATGCGCGCACCTGCATTCACGTGTGTTTTTGCGCACAAACACAGGCTCCTGTGAAGCCACCTAAAAACACGCTTCTATTAGAACCAATGCATTCCGTATGGTGTGTTCACATGCCTGTGTTTTACAGGTGCGTGCCTGTAAAGATAGGACATGCGTGCACCATAGGGAATGCATGCATTGTCTTCACTGGAGCTGCGGTACCCCTGAATTGTTTTTCATGAATTCATGAATGGCAGAGTGCTGTCTCTGATTGATTGAGCACTGCTGAATACTCCTCAGACCAGTGCAGGAGAAGAGCCGGCTGAACACGGCTGAGCCCAGGCAGCTGAAGAAAGGTTAGTATTTTTTTTATCACCATTTTCTCTTGTTTTTCAGGGAAGGGCTTATGTTTAAAGCCCTTCCCTGAAAAACAATTACAGGATGCTGGCAGGTGGATTCTCTACCGCAGCTGTCATCTGTGGCAGTTGTGGTAGGGAATTCTTTATTCTCCGCAGGGATGAAGAATTCCTTTACTGCATCTGTCACAGATGTGGCAGGCACAGCAGTGAATTATTTTCCCTCGCGGGGATGAAGGAAACATCTACCACATGTGGCAGATGTGCTTTTTATCCCTGTGGGGACACGGCAGCAGTGGACAGGTAAGTATTTTTTTTATCTATTTTTTTTTTTACACTAAAATTCTTGTTTTTTTAGGGAAAGGCTTATATGTAAAGCTCTTCCCTGAAAAACAATTCAGGTGTGCCAGCAGACTATTGCCTTCAATGCACGGACCTTCATACATGCGTGTTTTTGCGCGTACACAGGTGCGCACCTATGTACGCACAAAAACACGCTCGTGTAAAGCCACTCTAAGGGCGCCTACCCACTTGCGTTGCCGATTTTCGCGCGTGAAAAACACGGCGTTTTCGTGTGTTTTTTGTGGCGTTTTTTGCGCGCTTTTTGCAGCGTTTTTTGCAGCCCTCCATTGACAATCATGGGTGCATTAAGAGAAAAATAAGGAGACATATGCAACTGACAGTTCCTATGTGAAAAAACCCCACAAAACGGAAAAAAAAACCCAGAACACATTCTATACTAATTGCTCTTGAGAAAAAACGCAAAACATCACAGGAAAAAAAATCGCCAGTGGGTGGGAGCCCTTAGTTGTAATTAATGAACTGTGCTTTTACAGGCTATTGGTTAGACTAAATAAAAGAATCAAAATCATAAAACAAAAATACATGTTTAGTATCGCTGCATCCATAATAGTCAGATCTATCAAAGTAATGCATTATTTACGTCATGTGAAAAAAAAATTAAGAACACCAGAAATGTTCTTTTTTGGTCATTCTGTTCCCAAGAAAAAAAGCAGTAAAAAGTGATGAAAAAGTCATATGTATTCCAAAATGGTACTACTAACGCAAACTACAGGACGTCCCAGAAGAAATGAGCCGATACACAACTATGTGGATAGAAAACTAAAAAAGTCATTGCACACAGAAGATGGCGGCAGAAAATGATTTTAAAAAAATTAAATGTCGTTGAAAAAAGTATTACAGCAAAAAAAACAAAAACATAAGTTTGGTAATGTAGTAATCATACTGACCCACAGAATAAAGTTATCATGTCATATTTGTTGCAGTTTGTGCGCCGTAGAAATAAGACGCACTGAAAGATGGTGGATTTTTTATTTTTTATTTTACTCCACTTAGAACTTTTTAAACATTTTTCAGTGCATTATATGGTAGATTACATAGTGCCATTGAAAAATACAACTCGTCCTGCAGAAAACAAGCCCTCATACAGCTACATCGATGGATAAATAAAGGAGTTACGATTTTTTAAAACGAAAAAAAGGGCTTGGTTACAAAGGGGTTAAATAACTTGAAAATGACACGTGCTGCTATTATTTAGTTTTACCAGTGGAATCAGCAGGTTTTAATTTTACAGAAACATAGCAATTGCTTTCCTTTAGGAAATTTTTTAAAAATTTGTTGCACAGCGTTATGTTTAGTTTTCGCTTCAGCCTGAGGAAGGACATTCAGTCCAAACTGTTGCTACAATGTATGCCATATCTTTGGAACTCATGTGAAACTGACTTAAATAAAAATCTAATTTTTATTTGCATCGCAGAAAAGTGTGTGTAGGCGGCTTCTACTTTCATCTTTAAAATTGTCGCATAGTCCCAGCCTAACTCTGTATTTCTGTATTAATGATACTATGGTTACTGGGAATCATACACTGCCTTGCATGCAAACACACTATTTTCTAAAGTAACATGCTGGTGCTTAATAGAGTACATTTATAAAACTATACTTATGCTTCTAGATTAAAAAGGAACATATGGATGCTGCACATAAGTTTCCATAAAATGTATATAATGAAATTGGATGAACACGTCTTTTATTTCTAATGTACATTATCATTAGCGAGGGATGACAGCACTGTACAGAAAGGAATATTTATCTTTTTTCTGAGACACAGCAATTCTTCTGGGAGCCTGGACTGGCCTCTAGGGTTTTCCGTTATCCACATATCTTCTCTGGCAGCATTTGATTCCAGGTCTCTGAAGAATATATCAGAAGCTCCACTGTAATAAAGAGATAAATTGGATGTGGTTACATCTCAGGACATTGTATAGGTGTGTATATCAAAGGAATTCATCCTTACAGAACCTGTATCCTAACAATCCAGGGCGACCTCAAAAAGTGTTCACCTTGGAATGTAGAATTATATAAGGAAACATTCAATTTGGCGCTAATTGAATACGTATTAGAACTGTTCATATCTGTGTAATGGCTTTTGTTCATAAAGGAACCTTAGCATTGTACCAGATCCATTGTGCAATGGATAGAAATGCTACCCAATGGATCCAGGATGGTAGTTTATCATGAGGTTTTTGTCATTGTAACAGCAAGAAAGGAATTCTGGAGGATAGCTCAAGAGTTTTTTGGGGGGAGCAATAACCTTCTTTGTCAAGACTACTCTACAATCAAAAAATGATATGGCTCTTTTTTGTAATTTTACTATGGTTTTTAGGAGAAAAAATATGTTCAGCAACCGTGAATTGGTGCCTAGAAATTATAATGGTTCGATATATGTAAGAGTAATAGAGCTGAAGTTAGAACGGAATTGCTGCCAACCAGATGAACCCTTTGCCCGTCAATCTTCTAGGTATAAATAGAGGCTCTGACTGTCGAAAATCTTTAGAACATGCAGCTGCACCATTTGCACTATGGTTAAAGAAGCCCTAAGCCTAGTGACTAGGAGTGCCAATGTGCAGGGCAATCTTACAGGGGAACAAAATGCCACCCCAGCACTGCAGCCCCTTGATTTTCAGGAAGTGTGAGGGTCTGACATCTTGGTCATTTTATAGGGCCACTTTTTAAAATGGTAAAACTCCTTTAGAGCTCTTTGATGCTTTCTAACACTTTACTGTGCTGTTGATGCAGTACCCTTGGAACATGGGGGTTATGGAGACCATTGGCCTTGCTTTATTGGGGATTTTTTGCCTTCCTCTGGATCAACAAGGGGGGGTGGGTGGAAACAGGCTAACCTAGATGAGCATTGTTCCCCTTCAGCCCAACATACTATGCATGTAATGTGTAAGAGAGGACAGCGCTGCCCCACTCCCCTCTTACTAGAAATAAATGGCCCAGCTGCTGCCACTTAGCCCTGTCCAATGATATCAGCATATAAAGCTCCACCTCTAAATTTCGAGAATCAGCCAGAAACTTTGAGATGCTCCATATAAAGGGCACAAACCTGTGCCACCATGTGTGAGAGAATGCAATGACTGATGAAACAAGATGAGGTGTTTCTGGGTGAGCTGAGGAGATAAGCACAACAGTCTGCAGGAAGATGCTGCCCAAGGTAGAGAGGAGCAGCAGGAGCACAAACCTTGGCTGCAAAGGGACTGGGAAGAGCAGAGTTAGTCTGCAAGCTGTTGGGAGTATGATAATCTTCAGAGCCAGGGAGCAAAGCTTTGCAGGTGGCCAAAGGACTGCAGTAAAGTGTTACATATCTTGCTGTGGCTTTACTGCAGCTCAGGGCTCCAAGTGAAGAGCTGTCTGGAGGGCTGAGAGAGAAGTATGGGACTGCGCTACAGAATTATTGGATTGAGACTTAAAAAAGTGCATGAAGGAGTTTGTCGCCATTAGGGCGTAAGTGCGGGTTTGCTTCAGTAAAGCCACTAGGTGTGCACTCAAGTAGGAACTAAATAGGTAGGGTGTCTTCACACGAGCGTGTTTTTGTGTGTGCATACGCATGCACAAAATACACTTGTATTTGCAATATTGCATTCCCTATGGTGTGTGCACATGTCCGTGCTTTACAGGCGTGTGCCTGCAAAGATGGGACATGTGTGCACCATTGGGAATGCACGCATTGTTTTCAATGGAGCCGCTGCTGCTGACGGCTGCATTGAAAACTATGGTCTACCAGCACACCTGCATTCTTTTTTAGGAAAGGGCTTTACATGTAAGCCCTGCCCTGAAAAAGAAAAATTTTAGGGTAAAAAATAAATAAATAAATAAATAAATATACTTACCTCTCCGCCGCTGCCCTGACCCCCGCAGGGATGAAGAACACATCTGCCGCATGCGGCAAATGTTTCCTTCACCCCCACTGGTTAAAAGAATTCCCTGCTGTTACATCTGCCACATCTGTGACAGATGCAGCAGAGGAATTCTTCAATTCTCTAATGCAGCTGTCACACATGTCAGCTGTGGTAGAGGATTCTGCTACCAATTGAGTTCAGGGAAGGGCTTTAAATATAAGCCCTTCCCTGAAAATCAAGTAAAAGTACTGTAAAAACAAAATAAAAAAACATACTTACCTTCCTTCGGCTGCCGGGCTCAGCCACGTCTTCTCCTGGCTGTCCCCGGCATTAATTCGGTGAGAGCTGCCTGTGATTGGCTGAGCACGTCAGCCAATCACAAACAGCTCTTTCAGCAATAGAGGGTCAGAGACAGCCAGAAGAAGACGCGGCTAAGCCCGGCAGCCAAAGGGAGGTAAGTATGTTTTTTGGTTTTTTTTACAGTACTTTTACTTGATTTTCAGGGAAGGACTTATATTTAAAGCCCTTCCCTGAAATCAATTGGCAGCAGAATCCTCTATCGCAGCTGATGTGTGACAGCTACATTGAAGAATTGAAGAATTCCTCTGCTGCATCTGCCACAGATGTGGCAGCAGGGAATTCTTTTAACTAGCGGGGATGAAGGAAACATCTGCCACATGCGGCAGATGTGTTCTTCCCTCCCTGCGGGGGTCATGGCAGCGGCGGAGAGATAAGTATTTTTATTTATTTTATTTTTTTTACACTAAAATTTTTCTTTTTCAGGGAAGGGCTTATATGTAAAGCCCTTCCCTGAAAAAGAATGCAGGGGTGCCGGCAGAGCATTGTTTACAATGGAGCCGCGGCAGCAGCCGTGGCTCCATTAAGAACACTGCGTGAGCCTGCATTCACACGTGTTTTTGCACATACATGGGTGCGCACCTATGTACGCGCAAAAACACGCTCGTGTGAAGCCACCCAAAACCAGTAGGTCTGCTGCAGTCAGCAACAAAACTGTAATAGATATTGGACATTTATTTGAATGGATTTTACCAATTTCTGGCTTGAGTATTCAGGAGTAGATTGAGGTAGTAATCTTAACCCCTTAGTGACCACCCATATGTGTTTTCACGCCTAGGGTCTATGGGCTTCATTCTACAGGGCCATGAAAACACGTCAGCCCTGTAGAATAAAGCTGTGGGTTCGGAGAGTGTAACAGCTCTCTGCTATCATCTACCAGAGGGAGCTGTAATACCCTGCAAAATGGCGAAATTCAAAATCCCCTCGCTCTTGGCTAACAAAAGTAGCTGAGATCCTGGAGCAGTGACCAGAGGCCCCAGTGAATGGTCCCCGGTCGTGTGATCATCGTTATCAAATGGTATAAAAAGGTAGCGAACTACCTTATTCAGATCGCTACCAGTATTGCCTACGTAATTTACAAAAAGTCCCAGGCAACGCTCAGTTTCCTGCAGATCCAGGAGCAGCTTGTTGAGCGTCTTCTGTTTGAGACCAATGCAGCTCAGCAGGCTTATGAGACTGAGGAGGAGTGAATGTTCACAGAGCGCCACTTTCTACACCCCATCCCTGCCACTGAGGTCAAGATTTACCCCCAGAAAAGTGTCAGGTTTGCAGCAAGCATGGGAGGAGGTAGGATACCTGGCTTTATTGCCCCATGTGCCCATCCCAACCAGCCTCTGTAATTACTCCTGTTTTGAGACATACCACACAGTTTTATACTATTAATTTTATGTACGATAGGGAATGCTAAAAAGGTGGACAGGATTATTTTAGGGAGTCAATTTTTTTATTTATTTATTGCACAAGTGTGCATTGGGGCCTGGAAATTATTCAGTTGTGCCCTGAAAGCTAATAGGTGTTCCCTGCATCATAGGCCTAGCCATGTGTCTTATAAGTAGATTAAGGCTACAGTGGGGGTATTGCTGAGCACAGAAGAACTAGTGCTATAAAATTTGGAGTGTATCTCTCCAGTATTCCCAGTTTGAAACAAAGAATACTATCATGAAAGTGACATATTTGTGAAAAATGTATTTATTTAAATGGATTCATTTTCACCTACTTCATAATAATGTGCAAAAAAACTGTGGGGTCAGAATGCTCAGTTCACCCCTAGGCCATTGCAGGCCTATCCATGTGTCCAGTAAGCAGATTAAGACTACAGTGGGTTTGTTTTTGAACATATGACAAACAGGAGCATCCATTCTAAGATGTAAGTCTTCATTTATATGTGTTCTGTACAAAAAAAATGTTTTTAAAATGACAGAAATGCCAAAAAATAAAAATCATATTTTGTCCTTCTGCTTTGCTTATATTCATTCAAAAACTGTGGGAGCAAAATACACAGTACACCCCAAGATAAATTAGTGAAGGGGTCTATTTTTCAAATTGGGGTAATTTGTAGGGTTTCTTCATCATTTTGGCCACTCAAGGGTTCTACAAGTGTGCAATGGGGCCTAAAACACCTTCTAGCAAAATGTCTGATCTGAAAGCCACTGGCTGCTCCTTTCAGTTTGGGTCCCGTTGTACATACGGACATAAAATTAGGGCCACAACAGGTATGTTTCTGAAAACAGGACAAACAGGGGTATCCATCTTGTGGTGCAAATTCTCATTTTCATGCGCATTATAGAAAAAAACTGCCTTTAAAATGACATATTTGTAAATGTATGACATTTTGTTGTTTTTTTCCTCAAAATTGCATTAACTCCTCGAAAAAACTGTGTGGTCAAAACACTCATGACACCCATCAGTGAATATATTAATGGGTGTAGTTTTTAAAATGGGGTCATTTGTGTGGGTATCTATCATTCTGACACATATGAGCCTTTGCAATATTGGCTTGGTGTAGGAAAACAAAATGTTCCTGAAAATTTTAACAATTAATGTTACATTTGTACGTCTCCTAAATGGTTGAAAAAAACTAAAGTTTTTCAAATGTGCTTCCAGAATAAAGTAAACAGGTGGAAATATATATCTCATCAAAAATTTGTTTAGTGTGTTTGCACAAATTCAACAAATTGCAAATGCAAATGCGAAAAAATGACTTTTTTAAAAAATGTTTCCAATTTTGGCGGTTTTAATAAATAAACACAAATTCTATCAGTCTATTTTTACCATCTTCTAAAGAAATACAATATGTTATGATAAAATAGTGTCAGAATCACTTGGATATGCAAAACCTTTACAGAGTTATTCTATGTTAAAGTGACATGTCAGATTTCCAAAATTTAGCCTGGTCATTTAGGCCTTGGTCACTAAGAGGTTAAACAGAATTGAGCCTAAAGGTGCATTTAGACCCAAAGATGATCGCTCGAAAGATAGTTTTTGAGAAATTATTTTTGCATAAATTACTACTAATGCCTATCAGTACCAATTAGTAGCATGTGAGTTGCTGGGAGCTGTATTCAGGGAACAGACCACCCACTGTTCTCTGAATAAATTCCCTTTGTTCTACCATGGGGCTGACAGCTGCAACAATGTAATCAGCTATCAGCTCTCACCGGGCAGAACACAGCGTGCGGTCCGTCTTATCAGCTGTTCTGTTGAATGATGGATTTCATGCCGAAGTAACATCCTTTGTTCAGCAGAAAAGTGAAAGATGGGCACATTCACATGCAACGATTCTTGCTCAAAAGTTGGCTTTTGAGCGAATTTTGAGCGATAATTGTTATGTCTAAATGGGCCTTAACACCTCAGAGACATCTACATTAGCATTCCTCTAAATTGTGTTTCAGAATTACTGAACTGTGGAAGATGAAATGTTATTTCTAGAGATGAGCGAACGTACTCGTCCGAGCTTGATATTCGTGCGAATATCAGGGTGTTCGGGATGCTCGTTACTCGTAACGAGCACCACGCGGTGTTCTGGTTAATTTCAGTTTCCTCTCTGAGACGTTAGCGCGCTTTTCTGGCCAATTGAAAGACAGGGAAGGCATTACAACTTCCCCCTGTGACGTTCAAGCCCTATACCACCCCCCTGCTGTGAGTGGCTGGGGCGATCAGATGTCACCCGAGTATAAAAGTCGGCCCCTCCCGCGGCTCGCCACACATGCCTTGTGAGTTAGCTGAGGGAAAGTACTATCGTGCTGGTGCTGCTGTAGGGAGAGCGTTAGGAGTCAGTGTAGGCTTCAAGAACCCCAAAGGTCCTTCTTAGGGCCACATCTACCTGTGTGCAGGCTGCTGCTAGCAGTGGGTTTTTTTTTTCTTCTCAAAATCGGCAGTGCAGAGCATTGCACCCGGCATTAGGGACAGAAGTGGTGCATAGGCAGGGAGAGTGTTAGGAGTGAGTGTAGCCTTCAAGAACCTCAACGGTCCTTTCTAGGGCCAAATTTAACCGTGTGCAGTACTGTGCTGGCTGCTGTTAGCAGTGTTGCATATTTTTTTTCTTCTAAAAATCGTCTGTGCAGAGCATTGCACCCTCCATTGATACTACAGGGACAGAATTGTGTAGGCAGGGCCACAACACAGTTATTGTTCATTGAATATACGCAGTGGGGCCTTCCCTTTGCAAAAAAGCGAAAAAATTATATTTGGCCTGCCTGTGTCAGTCCTAAGGTCTCCGTGTACGTGTGTGCTGCGTGGAGAACGTACAAAAATCAGACGCAACCAGCTACGGTTTACTGCAGGCTTGCGCCATTGTCTTTCCTGACTGGCAAATACCTGCTCTGCTAGAGTTAATAACTCTGCTACACTAAAGTTGTGTGACACTTTTTCAGGGCCACACCACAGTTCTAAAAGTTATTGTTCATTGAATATACGCAGTGGGGCCTTCCCTTTGCAAAAAAGCGAAAAATTATATTTGGCCTGCCTGTGTCAGTCCTAAGGTCTCCGTGTACGTGTGTGCTGTGTGGAGAACGTACAAAAATCATACGCAACCAGCTACGGTTTACTGCAGGCTTGCGCCATTGTCTTTCCTGACTGGCAAATACCTGCTCTTCCAGAGTTAATAACTCTGCTACACTAAAGTTGTGTGACCCTTTTTCAGGGCCACACCACAGTTATAAAAGTTATTGTTCATTGAATATACGCAGTGGGCCCTTCCCTTTGCAAAAAAGCGAAAAAATTATATTTGGCCTGCCTGTGTCAGTCCTAAGGTCTCCGTGTACGTGTGTGCTGCGTGGAGAACGTACAAAAATCAGACGCAACCAGCTACGGTTTACTGCAAGCTTGCGCCATTGTCTTTCCTGACTGGCAAATACCTGCTCTGCCAGAGTTAATAACTCTGCTACACTAAAGTTGTGTGACCCTTTTTCAGGGCCACACCACAGTTATAAAAGTTATTGTTCATTGAATATACGCAGTGGGGCCTTCCCTTTGCAAAAAAGCGAAAAAATTATATTTGGCCTGCAGGCTTGCGCCAATTTATTTCCTGCCTGGGAAATCAAATCACTGGTAATACAGCATGCTGAGGGGTAGGGGTAGGCCTAGAGGACGTGGACGCGGCCGAGGACGCGGAGGGCCAAGTGAGGGTGGGGGCACAGGCCGAGCTCCCGATCCATGTGTGTCGCAGCCGACTGCTGCGCGATTAGGAGAGAGGCACGTTTCTGGCGTCCCCACATTCATCGCCCAATTAATGGGTCCACGCGGGAGACGTTTATTACAAAATGAGCAGTGTGAGCAGGTCCTGTCCTGGATGGCAGAAAGTGCTTCGCGCAACCTATCGTCCAGCCACAGTTCTGCGCCGTCCACTGCTGCAAATCCGAATCCTCTGTCTGCTGCTCCTCCTTCCTCCCAGCCTCCTCACTCCACTACAATGACACCTGCTCAGGAGCGGGAACACTCCCAGGAACTGTTCTCGGGCCCCTGCTCAGATTGGGCAGCAGTGGTTCCTCTCCCACCAGAGGAGTTTATCGTCACTGATGCCCAACCATTGGAAAGTTCCCGGGGTCCGGGGGATGAGGCTGGGGACTTCCGCCAACTGTCTCAAGAACTTTCTGTGGGTGAGGAGGACGATGACGATGAGACACAGTTGTCTTGCAGTGAGGTAGTAGTAAGGGCAGTAAGTCCAAGGGAGCAGCGCACAGAGGATTCGGAGGAAGAGCAGCAGGACGATGAGGTGACTGACCCCACCTGGTGTGCAACGCCTACACAGGACAGGTCTTCAGAGGGGGAGGCACGGGCAGCAGCAGGGCAGGTTGCAAGAGGCAGTGCGGTGGCCAGGGGTAGAGGCAGGGCCAGACCGAATAATCCACCAAGTGTTTCCCAAAGCGCCCCCTCGCGCCATGCTACCCTGCAGAGGCCGAGGTGCTCTAAGGTCTGGCAGTTTTTCACAGAGACGCCTGACGACCGACGAACAGTGGTGTGCAACCTTTGTCGCGCCAAGATCAGCCGGGGAGCCACCACCAACAGCCTCACCACCACCAGCATGCGCAGACATATGATGGCCAAGCACCCCACAAGGTGGGACGAAGGCCGTTCACCGCCTCCGGTTTGCACCGCTGCCTCTCCCCCTGTGCCCTAACCTGCCACTGAGATACAACCCCCATCTCAGGACACAGGCACGACCGTCTCATGGCCTGCACCCACACCCTCACCTCCGCTGTCCTCGGCCCCATCCAGCAATGTCTCGCACCGCACAGTCCAGCCGTCGCTAGCGCAACTGTTGGAGCGCAAGCGCAAGTACGCCGCCACGCACCCGCACGCTCAATCGTTAACCATCCACATAGCCAAATTTATCAGCCTTGAGATGCTGCCGTATAGGGTTGTGTAAACTGAGTCCTTCAAAGCTATGATGGCGGCGGCGGCCCCGCGCTACTCAGTTCCCAGTCGCCACTACTTTTCCCGATGTGCCGTCCCAGCCCTGCACGACCCCGTCTCCCGCAACATTGTACGCGCCCTCACCAATGCGGTTACTGCCAAGGTCCACTTAACTACGGACACGTGGACAAGCACAGGCGGGCAGGGCCACTACATCTCCCTGACGGCACATTGGGTGAATTTAGTGGAGGCTGGGACAGAGTCAGAGCCTGGGACCGCTCACGTCCTACCCACCCCCAGAATTGCGGGCCCCAGCTCGGTGGTGGTATCTGCGGCGGTGTATGCTTCCTCCACTAAAGCACCCTCCTCCTCCTCCTCCTCCTCAACCTCTGTCTCGCAATCTAGATGTGTCAGCAGCAGCAGGACGTCGCCAGCAGTCGGTGTCGCGCGGCGTGGCAGCACAGCGGTGGGCAAGCGTCAGCAGGCTGTGCTGAAACTACTCAGCTTAGGAGATAGGAGGCACACGGCCCACGAACTGCTGCAGGGTCTGACAGAGCAGACCGACCGCTGGCTTGCGCCGCTGAGCCTCCAACCGGGCATGGTCGTGTGTGACAATGGCCGTAACCTGGTGGCGGCTCTGCAGCTCGGCAGCCTCACGCACGTGCCATGCCTGGCCCACGTCTTTAATTTGGTGGTTCAGCGCTTTCTGAAAAGCTACCCATGCTTGTCAGACCTGCTCGTAAAGGTGCGCCGGCTCTGCGCACATTTCCGCAAGTCCCACACGGACGCTGCCACCCTGCAACATCGGTTTAATCTGCCAGTGCACCGACTGCTGTGCGACGTGCCCACACGGTGGAACTCTACGCTCCACATGTTGGCTAGGCTCTATGAGCAGCGTAGAGCTATAGTGGAATACCAACTCCAACATGGGCGGCGCAGTGGGAGTCAGCCTCCTCAATTATTTTCAGAAGAGTGGGCCTGGTTGGCAGACATCTGCCAGGTCCTTCGAACCTTTGAGCAGTCTACCCAGGTGGTGAGCGGGGATGCTGCAATCATTAGCGTCACCATTCCTCTGCTATGCATCTTGATAAGTTCCCTGCAAAGCATAAAGGCAGCCGCTTTGCGCTCGGAAACCGAGCCGGGGGAAGACAGTATGTCGCTGGATAGTCAGAGCACCCTCCTGTCTATATCTCAGCGCGTTCAGGAGGAGGAGGAGGAGCATGAGGAGGATGAGGAGGAGGGGGAAGAGACAGTTTGGCCCACTGCTGACAGTACCCATGCTGCTTGCCTGTCATCATTTCAGCGTGTATGGCCTGAGGAGGAGGGGGAGGAGGAGGAGGATCCTGAAAGTGATCTTCCGAGTGAAGACAGCCATGTGTTGCGTACAGGTACCCTGGCACACATGGCTGACTTCATGTTAGGATGCCTTTCTCGTGACCCTCGCATTCAACGCATTCTGGCCACTACGGATTACTGGGTGTACACACTGCTCGACCCACGCTATAAGGAGAACCTTCCCAGTCTCATTCCCGAAGAGGAAAGGGGTTCGAGAGTGTTGCTATACCACAGGACCCTGGCGGACAAGCTGATGGTAAAATTCCCATCCGATAGCGGTAGTGGCAGAAGGCGCAGTTCCGAGGGCCAGGTAGCAGGGGAGGTGCATAGTTCGAGCAGCATGTACAGCCCAGGCAGTACAACAGTCTTTAAGGGCCTGGCCAGCTTTATGGCTCCCCAGCAAGACTGTGTCACTGCTCCCCAGTCAAGGCTGAGTCGGCGGGAGCACTGTAAAAGGATGGTGAGGGAGTACGTAGCCGATCGCACGACCGTCCTCGGTGACGCCTCTGCCCCCTACAACTACTGGGTGTCGAAGCTAGACACGTGGCCTGAACTAACGCTGTATGCCCTGGAGGTGCTTGCTTGTCCTGCGGCTAGCGTCTTGTCGGAAAGGGTGTTTAGTGCGGCTGGGGGAATCATCACAGATAAGCGTACCCGCCTGTCAACCGACAGTGCCGACAGGCTAACACTCATCAAGATGAACAAAGCCTGGATTTCCCCAGACTTCTCTTCTCCACCAGCGGACAGCAGCGATACGTAAGCAATACGTAGGCTGCACCCGCGGATGGAAGCTACGTTCTCTCTCACCATCCAAAACGGGGACATTTCTGCTTCATCAATCTGTGTCTAATATTCCTCCTCCTCCTCCTGCTCCTCCTCCTGAAACCTCACGTAATCACGCTGAACGGGCAATTTTTCTTAGGGCCACAAGGCTCACTCATAATTTTTCTAAACAATTTTTATATGTTTCAATGCTCTTAAAAGCGTTGAAACTTTAACTTGAACCAATTTTTCGTTAAACTGGGCTGCCTCCAGGCCTAGTTACCACTTAAGCCACATTAACCAAAGCGATTAATGGGTTTCACCTGCCCTCTTGGTTGGCCATGGCCAATTTTTTTGATGTACATTAGTACTGTTGATACAGCAATTTTTGTGGGCCCTCGCCTACAGTGTAATCAAATTAATTTTTAGCCCACCTGCATTACAGCTGACGTTACATCCGCTGTGTTGGGCAATGCAATGCGATATTTCTGTGTACCGCCGGTGGCTTCCTGGCACCCACCCATGCTGTGGGTCCACAGGGAATTATAAGTGCATCTGTTTCCACTTCTAAAGAACCCCAGTCTGACTGGGGCATGCAGTGTGGGCCGAAGCCCACCTGCATTAAGCACGACATTACTACCTCAGCTGTGTTGGGCAATGCAATGGGATATTTCTATGTACCGCCGGTGGCTTCCTGGCACCCACCCATGCTGTGGGTCCACAGGGAATTATAAATGCATCTGTTTCCACTTCTAAAGAACCCCAGTCAGACTGGGGCATGCAGTGTGGGCCGAAGCCCACCTGCATTAAGCACGACATTACTACCTCAGCTGTGTTGGGCAATGCAATGGGATATTTCTGTGTACCGCCGGTGGCTTCCTGGCACCCACCCATGCTGTGGGTCCACAGGGAATTATAAATGCATCTGTTTCCACTTCTAAAGAACCCCAGTCTGACTGGGGCATGCAGTGTGGGCCGAAGCCCACCTGCATTAAGCACGACATTACTACCTCAGCTGTGTTGGGCAATGCAATGGGATATTTCTGTGTACCGCCGGTGGCTTCCTGGCACCCACCCATGCTGTGGGTCCACAGGGAATTATAAATGCATCTGTTTCCACTTCTAAAGAACCCCAGTCTGACTGGGGCATGCAGTGTGGGCCGAAGCCCACCTGCATTAAGCACGACATTACTACCTCAGCTGTGTTGGGCAATGCAATGGGATATTTTTATGTACCGCCGGTGGGTTCCAGGGAGCCACCCATGCTGTCGGTCCACAGGGAATTCACAATAGGGAGTTGTACCTGCCTGTGTCTATGAATTAAAAACCGCGGTCTGACTGGGGCATGCAGACACCTTGACAGAATGAATAGTATGTGGCACATAGGTTCCCCATTGCTATGCCCACGTGTGCAGCTCCTGATGGCGGTGGCACAGGATTCTATTTCTCATTGCTTCTGTACAGCATTGTGGGCTATCGCCCCGCCCCTTTTAAAGAGGGTCGCTGCCTAGCCGTGCCAACCCTCTGCAGTGTGTGCCTGCGGTTCCTCGTCATGGCAGACGCACTTCTAAATAGACATGAGGGTGGTGTGGCATGAGGGCAGCTGAAGGCTGCGCAGGGACACTTTGGTGTGCTCTGTGGGGGGGAGGGGGGGCGGTTGGGCAGCATGTAACCCAGTAGAAGTGGCAGCGGAGTGTCATGCAGGCAGTGATTGTGCTTTGTTGGAGGTAGTGTGGTGCTTAGCAAAGGTATGCCATGCTAATGAGGGCTTTTCAGAAGTAAAAGTTTTTGGGAGGGGGGGGGGCACTCTTGCCGCTATTGTGGCTTAATAGTGGGACCTGTGAACTTGAGATGCAGCCCAACATGTAGCCCCTCGCCTGCCCTATCCGTTGCAGTGTCGTTCCCATCACTTTCTTGAATTGCCCAGATTTTCACACAAGGAAACCTTAGCGAGCATCGGCGAAATACAAAAATGCTCGGGTCGCCCATTGACTTCAATGGGGTTCGTTACTCGAAACGAACCATCGAGCATCGCGAAAAGTTCGTCCCGAATAACGAGCACCCGAGCATTTTGGTGCTCGCTCATCTCTAGTTATTTCCTTAAATACAAACTGTGCATTACATCATTTGAGTTGTCTTTTCATTCTACAGGATTGCTCCTTGAACTGTATTGTTGATATTATTGTGCCTGTTTTACTCCCTATTGTGCATAATGTATTATTGAACCTATTATTTAGGTATCCAAAGTTAGTGCAAGGTAAAATCAACAGTAACAGGTTAACTGTTTTCTTCTTATTATAGCACTACATATTTTTGCTTATTTGTTTGCAAATAAATTCTATATCATTTTATAAATCCTTCATCTGCATTTTATCTTGAATATATGCCACAAATACTGTTGCTTGTCGTGATTGGCCAGGTGATAAAGTCAGGCCGATTTTTGGAAAATCAGATTGGGTCATCGTGACCAAATTGTTTGCAAAATTTGACAGAAATTGTCTTAGAAATAGAAGCAGATAGGTATGTGTGTGTTTTCCTATGAATATGGTTTAGTTGTTAACACTGTTGTCTTTTAGTGCTGGGGTCCTAGGTTCAAATCCAATCATGCATCTGACTTTAAAAAACTCCATCAAGATGTTGCCCTTGCTAAGATTAGAACCTACAACTTTAACACTGCAAAGCAGCAACACTAACAACTGAACCACCACACTTGTTTGTTCTGCTCCATAGGAGGAAGAGAGTAATCTCACCCAGATGTTGCCCATGGTCAGATTTAGTTAGGGGCCGTAGTTACTTGCGATCTGAGGAGAGAAGAAGGAAGTTAAGAAAATGTAGTCGAGAGGAAGAACATGAGGAGTCTAGTTTAGGTTCAGACCAGCCTGTCTGAGCTAAGCTTAGGCGGAGCTCAGTCTGGACTGACTGAGATTCTACCGAGGAGATGAGTGAGTGATGAGATGTGGAGATGGCTGCTAGAGAGTTGTTTTCCTTTCTGCTTGATCGTGGAAGCAAGCCAGGGTAGACCCTGCAGAGTAGAGAAGGAGGACAGGCCTAGAGATCGTAAGTAATGTCCCGACTAGGTCAGAAGTCACTTAATCTAAAGTCAGGAAGTGAGAGAGCGATCCCTCCATTTTCTCTGCGAGCAACCATGTACAGCAGCCCCAGATAAAACTTGAACTGGTGGCCCAATCTTCCTTAAATGAGAGAGAGTTGAAGGGATCACGACTGTATATTCATCACACTATAAATTGTTGAGGTTGCCATTCATTGAAACTCCGCAAAGTGTGCACTGCTGTGTTAACCTGACAAGTAATAAGTAAACCATGTGCCTCCAGTTCTACTGAAGTTCTTTGAGTCTGGACTCTTTATTTCTTCATTGTTTGATACTCTGAGGCACTGGCGTCACATGGAACTTTTATTACAATGACTACTCGCCACGTTTGAGAAATGCGTCAACTACATGGTGAGTTAAGGATAAACCACTTGAGCTACACCTGCTAGCTTCAGCCTGCTGCACTTCTTGTTCTTGAGAGTAGAACGAAAAAATAAGAAGCAGAACAAGGAGGGGAAGATCTCCTTATTCTCCTTCATCTGATTCTTCCCTTTTTCCTCCTCCTTCTACTTCTCCTCCTTATACTTCTTTTCCTTATTCTGCTTCTCTTTCACTTTCTTATTTTTCTTCTCATTCTCCTCTGGAGGAGGAGGAGGAGGAGGAGGAGGAGGAGGAGGAGGAATAGGAGAAAGAAAAAAAGAGGAAAAGGGAGGAGGAGAAGAAGCATGGTGTCTCAGTCATTATTTCTTTTGCCTTGCAGGGCTGGGGTCCTCAACTCAAATCTGTCCAAGGACAGCATATGCATGGACTTCTCTCTTTATGTTTCTGCATCTTCTTTTCAATAAAGGGAAGACAAAGCATGGCAACTCAGTTGTTAGCACTGCTGGCTTGCAGCACTGGAGTTCTGAGTTCAAATCTGATCAAGGACAACATTTAGAAAGGGGTTTTCATGGTGACTTTGCATTTATTCTGCTTCTCCTCTGGAGCAGAACAGACAATTGTGGTGGCACTGCTGCTTTATAGTTTTATATTTGACAACATCTGAATGAGTTTTCAAAGTCCTTGCAGATGTTATCCTTGGTGGCATTTGAAGATAGGACCCCAGCATTGAAAGCAACAGGGCTAACAACTGAGCCATATTCATAGGAGTTGAAATTGGTTGTCCTGATTCATGATTAGCTTTTAAAAATTGGATCGACACTCCCAACTCGAATATTTCAATAATCGCTCAACACTACTTGCAACACCACACCAATGACAGTAGTAGTATCGTATGCTCTAAGTTGCTGCAAAGCAGCATAAAATAAAGCATAGAGTAATACATTTAGTAGGGTTTTTCCATAACATAAAATAAAGTGTTCTGCATGGAGGAGCACACAATAGATTTGTGAATCATATTAATGCCTGCTTCCTCTCCATTTGTATTTTGCATCCACTTACTATGTACAGACACCAAATTCTTCTTCATGACCGTAACTTTCATTCTTCTTATTATTAGCTGTATGTAAAATAATCTTTCATTTCATACTTCGGCTTCTCTATGCTGTAAGTTACAGACGGGATATCTTGGAGACTGGCCCAGATTTTATTGCTTTCACCATCTGAGTGCTGAATAAAATATTCCTACAATTTTCTCATTCATTTATGCAAACATTTTATAATTTTTATGTACTGGCTTCAATTTAATGGTGGAGGTTTATAATAAAGTTATGTTACTAAATTAGTGTATTTATTTGCTTCGTATTTCATGGAATGTCATCTGTTAATGTAATTGTGCTGTTCAGAACTTCAATCTAGATAGAACCAAATTATTTGACATCGACTGAATTACAATTAGGTTACTTGAAGAACTGTGAATTTTAGAAGCTCCAAGAGTCAAAAGGCTGTTGTTTGACAGTTCTCATATCTTCAACTGAAACAGCAAGATGCCTGTGTCAATCTTGGATATTAAAATTGGTAGATAAGTGCATTCAGCACAAATCAAGACTGTTTTTGAACCCACATTATCTCCAACTTATTAAGGGGTTGTGCCAAAAGAGAAAGTTATTCCCTATCCACAGGATAGAGATAGTTTGCTGATTGGTGGGGTCTGAATGCTGGTATCCTCATTATTACCAAGAATGAGAGTCCTGAAGCTCCCTACAGGAATGGAGGGGCTCCCACTCTGTTAATTATAATGAGACTGATGGGAGTAGTGAGAGCGGACCTTTGAAAAGTTTGATCCAAATTAGTTCCAACTGAACCAAAAGTTTACAAAACCCCCTTAAACTGGTGTATAACACTGTCTAAGAGCTACTCTGAGATTGTGATACAGGGCTTGTATGACTCTTAGATAGTGTTATACATCAGTGTTCAGGAATAGCATTGACCAAGCCAAATCAGTAGAACCCTCTTTTGGGTAGAACTTTTCTTAAAGCTTGGTTCGGGTTTGTGCTGTGCCAAACTTTTAGTAGAATTCAACCTGAAAAAGGGTTTTACTGGTTTTTTTTGCTGAAGACGAATAGGAGCGATGGAAATTGCTGAATTCAAGTGCTCAGCACTCTATGGCGCTCCCTCTGAAATGAATGGAATGGTTGTTAAGTGGCCCCAAAACACCTATTCCTGGCCCCTCCATAAATGTCATACATGTCAAGTCTTTTGTATGGATGCACTGTGCAAAATGTCTTGTCTGTTGTTATGTGTATTGCACAGATGCAGCAAATGAGGAGTTAATGTCTGCATGTGACTGGGATATGTCTGCAAAAGTACTGATTTATGTCCTGTCACATGGTGTGCTAAAGACTATAAATATGAGTATCTGAGAGTGGGAAGAGGTTCTTCTAGAGTTCTTCTTCTGGGTTCCTGAGAGAGAGTGCCAGCCACATGGGGGTACCTTTATCCCTCATGTTGTGAAGAGAATGGAAGAGGAAGAGTGGTTTCCTGAGGTCCTCAATGCCAGTAACTACTAGAAAGTGAGAAGAGAGAGAGCGAGAGGAGGGGAAAAAAGTGGAGACCACCACGTTGAGGTACTTTAACAAGTGAGTTTCTGTGGAGAGTTTGGCCCTTACTCCTTCCAGGAGTGGTACCATACAGATAATGAGGACTGTATGGCTGATATCATCCTGAGTTTCCTCTTTGATAGAGTTCCCTCTGCCAGGAGCGGCACCATACTGATAACGAGGACTGTAGGACTGGCATCATCCTGAGTTTCCTCCCAGACTCTCCTTCTGCTGTCTTGTCTGCACTGGTGTGTTTTATGTTGTACTGTATCAAAGTTTCAAGTAAAGTTTTGCCAGGCTCTGACCGTTCCCAGGGACTGAGTTACTGAAATGCTACATTGTGTGTGGACTCTCTTTGTTTACTGCCGAGGTTCATTTCAGTGAGTGAGGAATGGTGGCGTACTGTGACAACCTGAAATTCCACCACATGTATAAAGGCCATCCCTATCCTAGGGGTGTCTGGAAGAGGCCCAATGATACTCTGGCCGAAGTCGCATATGTCCCTCTGGGGAGGAGTCTGGTACGCACCATCGTGACAAGTGACAATGCTACCCTCCCAGCTCTTCAGTGTGGGCCTCATGTCCTGAGTGTCCTTCTCAGTCACTGCAGTTGGACCCTCGCTAATCAGAATGTCATCTCCCATCAGTCGCTGAAGTTGGACCCTCACTAATTAGAATGTTATCCTCTATCATGTTGAATTTGAACATGCCTAATCCTTTTCTTCCCACCATATAATGAACGAAAACTGATGACAGATACTGATTAGATTGTCAGCCGGTCTCACTGAAATCGGGACAAAACAAAAGCATTTATTTCAATGGTCTTGTTTTCACTATCAGCATTCTCGCCAGTTAATTGTATCTTCATGCTGCTTTTTCAAACTCCTCATTCATGCACAACTACAACTAGTGGCGAGCGAAGTTGCGCATAGGGCCATCTGAAACCACCCTAAGGGTGTTATGTTGGTGGTGATTTAGATCCCTTAGTGCTAGTCTCTAAGGGAACCTCCATGATACCGGAGCAATGTTTTACATAAATCTCTAGTACTCTTCTGTATACTAAGCTCAGGTTTGCCTTAAATAGCGCACATTGCAGGGAGTTTCCTGGCCACATCTGCCTTGCAGCTGACTACACTCATACAAAGTCCTTTTCTCAAGGCCAAGCAGACTTTCACAGTCAAAAGACTCGGCTTCTTACTTGCCCCAGAGGTTCCTCAGCACCCGTCCGTCTCAGGCACTGCAGTCACAGTGTCTGGCCCATCACTAGCAGCCACCTCTATTACTGGTCCACAACACTCACATGGGCCTCTCTAGCACTCACTTCCAGCTAAAAGTGTCACCATTCACATTATATATTGGGGTGGCACTTTTCCTTGCAGTGTACATATGTAACATGTGCAAAATATGGCACTGATGATGGCTTTACACCAGTTCATTTGAACAAACAGTGCTATACTGAATGTGTGATAAAGAATAATATGGTAATAACATACAACAGTATTATTTGAATACAATACAGTTTACTAACATTCGAGTAATGTTATAACTTCGTCTGTACAATAAATGGTTTACCCTGGCCGTGAAAAATAGCTCCATAGATGTTGGTTGAATATAGGAGTCTCCTCAGAAGTAAATTAGTCTTGCAGAAGCTTTAGTTAACCAAATGACTAAATCTGCTACCTGAAATATGCTGTCACTGTCCCCTGAACAAATTATTTGCACAGAACCCTGGACAGAGAGGTAGTCAAAACAATCCATTTTACTGGTGCTGAGCCTGGGTGATGGTACTTACAATTACCCACCATCAAAACTTCAATATCTGGATACTGGTTGTTGATCTATCTGCTCTTGTTGTGGTCTCTCTCCCAGTGATGGCTTAGCATTTGTAGACAATAATTGCAGCTGAGGTTCCTTGTGTGATTATCAGACCTCCCTTTAGGACTCGCATTGCAACGGCTGGGTAGCACCACTTTAGAAATTCAAGTTGCACTCTCTCTCTTTCTGGTACAGGAAAACCCAGCTTTCCAGTAACATGGGGGCAGCTCACTCCTCATAAGGTTCTCTGCAAGAACTGCTGAGTTACTACACAGTCTAGGGAACAGCACCACTGTTTTATAACTGGCCTATCAGCCAATCACTTGGAAGCTCACTCTCTGTTAATCCACATCAGCAACGTTAGAGGGAGAATACACAGTCATGTGATCTCTCTGAAGCTTCTTCGCCAACAAGCAAAATGGATATTAATAATAATAATAGCAATAATACCGAAAAACCATATTATATCTAGCGCAGTCTAAATAATAGAATCTCGTAGATACCAAACTTTAACCCACAAAAAGTGTATCCAACTACAATATAAATTATATATGTACATTAGAGTGGGTGCTTAAACAATACATAAACATTATCTCATATAATCATGATTCCCTATAGACACATAAATATCATAATCTACAAGTGCATGTAATATGGCATACAAAAAGAAGGAAAACCCATTACACCCGATGCATGTTTCACTGCGGGTTTGTCTGGGCTCTCTAAAGGTTCTAGATGAAACATATAAAGTCCTGCAATAATATACATAGCTACATATATAGGTATATACAAGTATATAGAACATATATACATGGGTATTTAACCCTTTATACATCTATGTATGGGTGATGTTCTATTCAAATCACTGTGAGTCATCAAGAGGACCAGACGTAATACCTCTCCCACACATTGGAGTGGCAGCACTATTCCCTGCCACAAAGCCCTGCTTATTTGAAAAAAAAAGTGGCAAGGTTGGTGTAAGGCCTCAGTCACACAGGCGTTTTTTTGCGCGATTTGCGGATCGCATAATGGATGTGGCACAGCTGTGGCAGAGGAGAACGATGTTCGCCCATTAAATTCAATGGAGCCGGCAATACAGCCGGCTCCATTGAAAGCAATGGGCTGCCAGCAAGCTGTCATTCAATAGCTGAGAGCTGCCTCTAATTGGTCCCTGCGCTCAGACAATCAGAGGCAGCACTCACTCACCCATTCATGAATTCATGAATGGGTGAGTGAGAGCTGCCTCTGATTGGTAAGGGCTGTGACCAATCAGAGGCAGCCCATTCAGCAGGCGGGGATTTTAAATCCCCACCTGCTGAATACTACAGAGAGCAGTTCAGGAGAACTGCCGACCAGACGCGGCTGAACTCCGGCTGCAGGAAAAAGGTGAGTATACTTTTTTTTTTTATTTTTACACATTTTCAGGATGGTTTTCAGGGAAGGGCTTATATTTTAAGCCCTTCACCGAAAATTCATCCAGCGCTTGCCGGCAGCCCATTGCTTTCAATGGAGCCGGCTGTATTGCCAGCTTCATTGAATTCAATGGGCGAACATCGTTCTTCTCTGCCACAGCTGTTACAGCTGTGGCAGAGGAGAACGATCTTTAGTATATGTTCTCAATGGGGTCGGCGCTGCTGCCGCCGGCCCCATTGAGCGCATATATAGAACACAATGATGCGCAGAGTGCAGATAGGCGCGTTCTGCGAATCGTTGTGCCCTATAATTTATCGGACATCCGCATAAAAAGCGGACATGTGACCGATCCCATTGGGATGCACTGGATCTATAGATCTGCAGATCGCAAGCGCGTCTGCAGATCGGACCAAAAAACGCTTGTGTGACTGAGCCCTTAAACTGTAAAAAAAAATCACAATTTTTGATGCAGTGTCACTTGTGACAACATTGTGACTTTTTAAAGCAAGAATTTTGATGCAAGTGTGATAATAACTTCCCCTGCTATGTCTTCTTCTCTTTGCTTTATCACAAGTTTCATCACTTCATCGTCTAGTCCCTGCCTAATCAACATCCCAGTATAATTTTACAATGACTGGTCTTCTCTGCTAGCTGCTATTTTTCATTTCATGTGATCTATAGTAAATCTCTGTAGTAAAACTATCAGCCGAGAAGGTCTTTAGATAATTTAAATTGGTTTTTCCCCTTATGTGAGCTATAAACGTGGAAGGAACAGTAGGGCATTTTTTCTAGAAAAAATAAAAAATTGAAGTCATAAATTATCAAGGAGTAAACAAGTCGTCATGGTAACTAATGTGGCATAAATACTCTAATATCACATTTCTTCTTCCCACCTGTTTTATTTTGTAAATATTCCCCCGTGTGCAAATTGCAATATCATAAATTAATTAGAAGTGAAACAATCTCTGGGGTGAATGATACAGAGAATGGAAATTTGCCTACATTTTATCAAGCAAAAGGTTTCCTTTAACCTTCAATATTGAAATATTATTTTCTGTTCTGTTTATATTAAAGCGACCTTCTGGTACTGGCCAGACAAAGATGGCCGCACCGCTTCTCTGACTATCTGATGCACACTGTGTATTAGTATGCATCATTAGTCTGAGACACTACATACACTTTTTTGATTGACCAATGCTGCCCATGTGATCAGCTCTGGCTAATCAGAGCAGCATATAATGCCTTAGACTACCGATGCATACTAGTGCACAGCAGGCATCAGGAAGTCAGAGAAGCAGTGCGGCCATCTTTGTTTGCCCAAGACTGGATGGTTGCTTTAATCTCTACCCAAGTATTATATCACATGAATGTCCAGAAGCACCTTGTAAATGTTCCACTGTTAACCCCTTAGTCCCCTTATATTTCAAGCCACCCCCCTCAACAAAATCATCACTGCGGGGGTTGCCTTCACCCCATTGCTTTCACTGGGGCGGCAGCAGCGCCTGCCCCATTGAAAGCAATGGGATAGCATCCCAGTCCTTTGCCACAGCTACAACAGCAGTGGTAGTGGATTCCTTTGTCCTCGCTGCAGTCCCATCATCACTGAACACTGTGACAGTGCTGTCACAGTGTTCAGTGATGAGGGGACCCTCGTGGAGCAGTTGCGCTTCTCCAAGCATAGCTGCTCCAGTGAACAGGCAACGCTTTATATGCTGCGCATATGAAACTTTGCCTGTTCATGCGTTTTCCGTTCATGTGAGCAGCTGTTTTTTTTTTACTCACATAGGTACTGTAAGTACTAAACTGTGTAGGGACACATTCTTGTCACAAGGGGAATGGAAACATCTAGTTCTCAATTAAGCCTGGCCACAAGGAGAAATAGTATTTCTCCTTCTGTGAAATAGTATTTATTAAATCTGACATAGCAAGGTGACAGATCCTCCATGAATCAAGTGACAGTTAATACCTTCTTTCATGTACTCTTGTATTCTCTTTACCTTTCTTTACCATTCAGCCCAGACCATCATGACAATTTCCCTGATTACTGCAGCATTTTCTTCTAAGACACTTTTGACCCCTTACTTGTGCAGTAACCCGCAGCCTTTATTGCAACACAAATAAATTCACACCCCAGGCCTGACCACAAAAGTAATCCAGACCGAAAACGAACTCCTAAATTAATTCACGCACCAGAGGAGAACCCTAAATTAATGCAGACCCCTGATTAGAACGCTATTTTAATTCAGATTAGACTGATATATTTATCTGTCTCACTCTTGGACTCCTCCAAAAATTCAGACATCGCCATACGGGGTCCTCATGCTGTCCAACATCAGGCATTGTGTGTATCACTGCAAACTACTTTTGATGCCAGATAACACCATATAGTAGTAAAACATCACCTGGGTTTGAAGAAGGGTCAGAGAGTGAGGAGAGTGTTACCAACTATTACCTATTCAATGAATCCAATAGATAACAGCCAATTAAAAATAAAAACTGCCACATAGAACCACATTGAATGAAAAACACTTTGGGCAGCCTTGGATTCTTCAGGAGCTTCAAGAAACTGCTCACACTTCCCCTTATAAAAATCCAGTGCCGCTATAGAAGAGAAAACCAAGAACATACAGATGCAATCATGCATTACCATCTTCCTTAGTATTTGCCTTCCTCTAAAGTCAATACACAAGAGACATGATTGCAACTTGCAGCCCTCAGGGCCAGAAGTTGAGTGTTATTGGTCTATACTGTATATCACTTGTTTAAACAGCATTATTTTGACCAGAGTTAAAGTTTTTGGACCTTATTTTAGAGTGTGATTTTGGTCAGTAAAAAAAGACTGACTTCACTGAAAGCAGTTTTTGTAGTGTTTTGTGTAATTTTCATGAAATCCGATTTTCCCGTGTGTCAAAAAGAAGAAAGCTGATCCAATTGATTTAATTTAAAACTTCCAATGAAGCATGCCATGCAAGTGCATTTCCTTTTTTTTCACGCACCCATTGACTTTAATGGGCAGTTTTGGTGCGTGAAAACACAGGAAAAAACAGGATATGCAAAGATTTCTTTTATTTCATTTATTGTGGAAATGGCAGACCAGGTGTATCAGTATTGCCCAAACCAGACTAGCCTTTGAAGCGGAGCACCTGCCTCAAAAAGAGCATTCCACTGCGAGAGAGAAGCTGGGACCCGGTCTGGAAAGAACTGGCAACACTGATCTCTTTTTCATCAACCACGGAGTATTTGGGTCCAGGACTCAGAGCTGAATACTAAACCGAATGTGGAGCACAGGTCTACTGAGCACTATAATTATAGAGGGCAGAAAACACTGACACAGAGTAGTGACTAGTATATAGGAAGTATAATCGTTATCCTTAATACAAAGAATATCCTAAGTGAAAGACTGATAGGCTTTCATTACCGATAGACAGCCCAGCCAGTCCATCAGCACTGGAACCAAAGGGGAATATTACTCGGTGTCTAGAGCAAGATGACACTGGGCATCACATGGTCTGGGGATAAGGTTGTAACGTGACCCTCGACCAACAAAATGCAAAGTTGCGGTTTTTACCATCACTGATGTGCACTGATATGCACTTTTGTACATGGGCATAATTTACACTGCGATGACCTTTGACAGTTGAGATTTATTATTAAACACAACTCATTACCACACAGAACAGTCTCAGAGTCTCGCGGTACTGACCGGGATCTGAATCAGTGGGTGACATGACTCCCGCAAGATCATCTCTGATCTCACGCACGCGTAATACGCAAGATACTTCTCCATTATGTTAATTGGTCAGGAGATCTACCAAGAATTAGGGCGCAGGTCGCACATGCATCTTTGGAATGAGGGACGCGGACACGTATGTGTACATGGCACCAGTCGTTATGGATAAACGTCATTCAAGGTAAATACATTAATTCTTTGGTCACCATCGCCACGTCAACATCACATGACTGCTTTGGGTTTAGGCACCTGTGGGTGGGCGGGATGTTGAAGTGGGTATTTTCCACTTCCTACTCCTCTGTGATTTGTGATGGTTTGTTTTAGTTTTCTATAAAGATGTATGTATCACATGTATTTGTTAAGCTTGACAAAGACTCATAGAGTTGAAACATCGCCATTTCTTGTTCTTCTGGGAGGAATAAAGAAGCTGTTATTTGAACCAATAGATGCTGTCACCCTTCTTCTTTCTAGTCACCCTAGACCAGAGACCATAACCAGGAAGTCACAGCACTACAGGGACCATAACAACAGACAATTCCATGCTCTCCACTCTGTTTTTCCTTTTTTTAACCCTTTAAGGACCAAGCATCATCAATTTAAAGCACTTGGTATAGGGCTTTAATCCCAAGCGATGGTAAAAATATGATGCAGGATTAAAGCTCCAGCAATCATTTGCTTCTATCTTCTCTTTTTTAGACTACATATCACTTCATAGAAGGGTAGAGTTGTTTTTCCCTGTAACTGGGGTTCCTATGGATGCTCCAGCTACAGTGGAAAAGTATGAGAAAAAAGACAACGTGAATTACCACAGAGGTCATATATGAGATCGTGGGGGACATAAATGTTAAAAAATTAGTTACAAAAATTATAGAATAAAATAAATATGTATGCATATAAAAAACAAAACTACCCACAGCCCACGCCAACCTAAACCGTTGCCGTATGCGCTCTGTAATTCGAAATTATATATCAAAACATCCGAAACAAAGTGTAAACAAACTAATTTCAAAAATAAACTGTACATTTATAAAATATATATGTTTTTAGATTTTTACTAGAGATGAGCGAACGTACTCGGTAAGGGCGATTTCGCAATCGAGCACCACGATTTTCGAGTACTTCACTACTCGGGTGAAAAGTACTCGGGTGCGCGGTGGGTGAGCGGGGGGTTGCAGCGGGGAGTGGGGGGGAGAGGGAGAGAGAGAGGGCTCCCCCCTGTTCCCCGCTGCTACCCCCCACTCCCCTCTGCAACCCCCCGCTCCACAGCGCACCCGAGTACTTTTCACCCGAGTAGTGAAGTACTCGAAAATCGCGGTGCTCGATTGCGAAATCGCCCTTACCTTACCCTTAATAAAACTAAAAAAATGTAAAGAAAACTAATTAAAAAAATATATAAATAAATAGTCCTATAAGTCACAGAAGAAAAAAAAATGCTGCAAAAATCATTTTGGTAGCCGAAGAAGAAAAAAATCCACCACATGGGTAAAATCGCTAAAACGTGTCTGGTCCTTAAGAGTCAATCCACATATCTGTGCACCTAACACCCATATTCATGTCACCGATAACCCTTACTGACTTGCATTAATATCAAAGAATACTGTAAAGTTTTTTTTTTAATCTACAGCAGAAACATCTCCATACCAGCCCACATGAAGCCAGAGGACTGATGCTTTAATACAACGGTGGTGGCACATCGAGATGCAGAATAAATAGCTTCATGCTTTATTTTTTAATGTTTTTGTATTTTGGAAAGATGAAGGGTGGTCTCTGGATTTCCTAGAAAAGCCGAAAATGAAATTAGTGCTGGAAGTCTTTAATTTATGAAGCTTTTGACAGGCGGTTGTTGAAGTAATATGAAATGCATGCGATTATGTCTGTATGCTGAAATAAAACATCTGGTATTTGTTCAGAATTTGTACCGAGAACACCCTCTTGTTAATGGCCCATAGCGCAATGTGGCATCTGTTAATCGACTACACTGTCATCTCTACAATGAAAGTCACTGCAAATCACTAATGCGCCCACAAGCCAAGCTGCTGCTTTGTCTTTTGATATCTGACAATTAATGTAAAGGTATGTCTATTAACGTCCCCGCACAACGCCATTAGCATCACAGAGTCTTTTATCCCCGGGAATTATTGCCCTATTCCAACAACAAACATTTTTTTATAGGAAATTGTTAATTTCTCAGAGTTCCTTGAAGCTATGTAATTGTAATAGTTTAGCATTCCAGGAAGGTTTTCTAGTTAAACGCTGTTGCAGAGACTAATATAACATTTTTCTTATACAGAGCAAAAATTTGGATAGTGATCAAAATCCAGTGTCAAATTACAATTGTATTGCATCTGTTAAAAACAGCTATACAATAAAGAATTAAAAGAGTTGCCTGAGATTAGAAAGGAGAGTCTTAAAAAAAAACAAAAAAAACAGCGCCACTCTTGTCCATGGCCAGCGTCTTCTATTGCAGCCCAGCCTAATACTTTTAAAGGGAAGGTATCCTTTTTTCACTAATTAAAACCACACAGCAAAATACTTTTTAATTTTCTAATCTGTTTTTATGTTCTGTTTGTAGATTTTTCTATTTTGTTGTCTGTACATGAATATTGGGGTGGCCATTGCCCTCAGGCTGCATTGAACAGCATTTGCAGATATGCTTTAAACTAGCCTAGTTTATACGATGGACAGCGAACCCATTGACTTCTACCAGAGACTGTTCTAGGTATGCTATGTGACATGTGCTTCGTGTGGCGCAGAGTGTTAAGGCAGCAAAATGCAGTCCAAAGCTCTCGCTCATGACCTGAAGGTTGCAAGTTCAATTGCTGCATGGTTCATGTAGCGGCTCAAGGTTGACTCAGTCAGTAAAATGAGTACCCAGCTTGCTGGGGGGTAATGAATAGAGTTGAGCGAACGTACTCTGCCGAGCTTGATGCTCGTTCGAGTATTAGCATACTCGATGGTGCTCGTTACAGGAACCAAGAAAGAAAAAAAAAAAACGCTCAGGACCCCACGTTCCACATACAAAAATGCTCAAGTCTCCCATTGAAGTCAATGGGGTTCGTTACTCGAGTAGAGCTCTCAAATTTTACGAGAAGCTCAACTCGAATAACGCGGACCCAAGCACTTGGGTGCTCGCTCATCTCTAGTTATAAATAATAATAATTAAAACAAAATTACCTGTGGAATAAATTGGCGCTATACAAATAACAAGTCCCTTGTGCAATGGTCATTGAGAGACATGTCTGTTCATTGTAGTGATAAGAGCCATAAACAGAGAGGTTTATGGCTCTTATCACCTTGAAATTCTGCCAAAAATGCAAATGCCTCAGTTTTCCAATGCTTTACATTGGTTTGAGGATATGGATGTTCCACAATTGGACTGGCTGCACAGAGTCCCTAATGAACATCTTTGGGATGAACTGGAGAGTCAGATAAGGAAATATGAACAGCGTCCATCTTCTTTGAGAGAACTCGCCAGATCAGAGGCGTAACTTGAAGCTCCCGGGCCCCAATGTAAAACGTGGAACGGGACCCCCAACTGTAATGCTTTATTCATAGTACTGGGCTCCCTATAAGGAGAAGAGAGGCCTTATGGGCCCCCCCAAGTCTCCTGGGCTTGGGTGCAACCGCATCCCCTGCATCCTCTATAGTTATGCCCCTGCGCCACATATTTGCAGGATGATTGGAGGGAAATAACAGCTAAAGTGTATCAGACTAGTATAAAGTATGTCACGGAGCGTGTCCAATGTCATTTGGGCCAAAGGAGCCCCACTAAGTATTAACATATGGAAATAAATACTATTTTTATTCTTGCTCAGGTTACTTTTGGTAGAGTATTATATGTTGATATTATTTCAGCATTCCAAAGTAGCATATACATTATGTACTGCTTAAGAAATGTACTGTATATAGTATAATATTTTAGCATTGTGATATTCAGCTGCTTAACACTATTATTAAGGCAAGCATATGAAAATGCTAATTGAATAACCTATAGCACAATGACATGTTAAAGTGGGTATAACAATTGGGCTTGTTGTTAGACTTTTCGATCTCCCTATGACTTAAATAAAAAGGTCCTATAGATGTTACTTTTATAAATACAATTTTATGTTCTTTTTGAGCATAACACCTATATAAACCTTGTGCTTAAATCTATCCTTTCCATCATAAATATTAATACTGTCATAAAGAGAAAGCCAACACAATTCCCTTGAACTCAGGTTGACCTGAGATGAAATATCTTGGCCTTAACTGTAATGGCATGTTATAAATAAAATTATCCCTGTATGCTACAGCTAAAAATCAGTTGTATCTCATGTCAGATACATACCGGTATATAGGTTTTAAATTCAAGCTGGAGAGATATACTGTATGTTCGTTGAGGTCGGACATGGAATGGTTCTGTTTACAGCTTGAAGCAAAACATTTTGCCTTGTTCTCAAATTACATTCCTCAGTCTACTTGAGGCATCTCTATAATATCGGAAGTCATGGGTGAAATTGAAGTAAATCGTTCTGGAAATGGTTTAATTGCTTTACCCTTTTGGTTGTTGCTGTTATCAAAAACTAGCAAATGACTTTTGTGTAGATTGTGGAAGATGTTTTTTTTTTTTTTTTGACTTCATACTTTTTGAGTTGGACCAAAGTTGTAGCTAGACTTTCACCTGAGGCAAAGATTTCGTTTCGTGACCCTCCACTACAAAGGAAAATGCAGCTACAAGATTTCTTTTATGCATGACCAGAAAGAAGTACAGATATCTCACCAATGAACAGTCACATAGAGTGCTATAATGACTTATTCAGTGTAGTGGCATAAAATAAAACTATTCTATCAAAAGTAATTGAACATCTGAACAAGAATCAAAAGTAGTATTCATTTCCATATGTTAAAACTTAGTGGGGCCTCATTTTGCCCTAATGACATCAGATACTCTCCATAGCATTCTTTCTATTAACATCGGATACACTTCAGATGGTATATCCTTGCATTCATCCTGCAAATGTGTGATGAGTTATCTCAAGGATGGGCACTGTTCAAATTTCCTGATCCAACATTTCAGTTCGTCCCAAAAGATATTTAGTAGGGTTCAGGTCAGGGCTCTGAGCTGGGCACTTCAATCGTAAAACATCCATATCCTCAATATCCTCAAGTGTTGTCTTGTTGGATGCATTGCTGACCATTTGCAGAGTATTGCCATATTGTTGGCAGCACATTATGGTCTAGAATTTCAGGGTACAACTCTATTGGTTCTTGTCACTGCAACCAATGGAGCAAGACCATGCCATGTAAAACGTTCCCAAACCATAACCTCTGCTGTACGTAAATGTTGGCACGACACACTCCAGTAAAAAGTGTTCCCAAGGCATCCTCCACACCCAGGTACGTCCAATTGATTTGAAAATGGAGTAGTATGATTAGTCGCTCTATAGAATGTTCTTCGATTGCTTAACTGTCCAGTGACGACACTCCTTGCAACATTGTAGAAGGGCCGATGCATTGCAATTCGTGATGGACGGCTTGTATGCAGCACAAGAACCTACATATCCAATAGTGTGCAGTTCCCGTCACAAATTATGACTGACACCTCCAAGGGTCTGCATCTTATGTAGTATGGTTTAGGACATGTGAAAGCTAGTAAGACACAATGCACTCTACAGGTGTCCAAGTACATTTGGTAGGTTATTGTAGCGCTAGTCTCCCACCTCCACCATACAAATGGAGTCTGGTATCAAGGTATATATCATTATTATAAAACTTAAAGTTTCTAATTACCTACCTCTATTCCTAGCACCTAGGTTACATGCCTTGCCACACTTACCTTGCTGTGCCCCTGAGTTCGACAGTTTGTTTTCTGGAGGGCGTTCTAATAAGCTCAGTAGTAACCTGATAATGATGCAAAAAAGGCAACTTCAAGCGTCAATGCCCCAAATCAATGCTGAAATATCCAGAATTGAAAATTCAAAAGAGCTTTATCATCCAAACAGTAAAACATGTTTCAACTTTAGAAGACGCTCTGTAAATGTATTGCCGGTATGGCAACAGATCAAACCTGGCTGGGGGTGGCTCCCAAAGAAGTGAATGTCACCTAGGTATGACTTGTTTGCAGGCCCAACACCAATCTAGGCTGTCTAGGATAGCTAAATTAGCAGACTGATCGGCGCTAATGTAAGGCTTAGGGTCTGGGACAACAGGCAGTGGATACTCATGCCCTGAATGGACCAGAAAAGCATTGCTCATGGGATTCTTTCTCAGTATCTCTTCCATACTCATATGTGCCATATCCCACTTCACTGCCTTATACTACTGGTGGAACTACCGATTACATGAATGGTGGATTACCATGCAAGATGCCGGGAATGATTGTCTCTGACACTACATAGTTGTGTGTCAACCAAAGCTACTAAGAACCAAACACAGTCACTTTTGTATATATATTACAACAGACGTCTCTTTTGGTGGCAGCAAAGAAATTGCTGGTATGAATCCTTTCTCTCTCTCACCAGTCTCATGGAAATGTCTTGTCACTCTCTCTCCACACACTCTACGATGACCTTTTCGCAGCCTTGTCCCAGTGTCTTTCTCAGCTTTCACACTTCAACCTCCGGCAGTATAAACTTGCTTTTTTTCTATCTCAGCATCTCCGTTAACTTGTACACGCCAATCAGCACTCACACACAGGAGATTCTAACTATCTGCTTTTCTTTCCATAACTGACTAAAGATGGCACGAATTTTGCGCTACAAGTGTGTTTCGACTCACATCTCCATTTCCACTGTGCCAACTCAACTTCAACAAATACATTGGACAGGAGGACTATGGTTGTCTAGTGACTTGCTGAAGATATTGATATTTTATACGCATCTTTACTATTGCCTTTTTGGAGTACAAAGATGTAAAAATACTTATATGTGAAGTTACCTCTATTTTAATGAGAAAAAAAACATATTTCGTACAATAATAATAAATTACAGCCGTGACTGTAAAAGTGAAACATGCCCAGTTGAAGAACGCTGTCATCTGTATAGCAAAAGGTTGTGATGCTCCATCATCGAGTGCAGCAACATGATGCCTGGTGACAGACAACATTTTTCCGAAAAAAGACATTGCCTGTCACACATCTCCCAGCTGGGTGCTGTAACCTCTAGCTGTACATGAAAATACGGAAAACTTTAAAGTTTGAAATGTCTCTATCTTGATTTTGACTTTTGCAGAACTTAGTTTGATGAGATTTAAGAAAGAATAGTTTTTGAATTCCAATTAGCGGTGCGCTCCAATAGGCAACCTGTCATTAAATATAAGAAGAGTAGGGAATTAAGACCCCCTGATAAACAGAAAAAATAGTGGAAGGTGAGGAAAGCAACTACATCTTTAATAGAGATGAGCGAGCACCAAAATGCTCGGGTGCTCGTTACTCGGGACGAACTTTTCGCGATGCTCGAGGGTTCGTTTCGAGTAACGAACCCCATTGAAGTCAATGGGCGACCCGAGCATTTTTGTATATCGCCGATGCTCGCTAAGGTTTTCGTTTGTGAAAATCTGGGCAATTCAAGAAAGTGATGGGAACGACACAGCAACAGATAGGGCAGGCGAGGGGCTACATGTTGGGCTGCATCTCAAGTTCACAGGTCCCACTATTAAGCCACAATAGCGGCAAGAGTGCCCCCCCCCCGCGCACTGTCAGCATAAAGATCGTTCTCCTCTGCCATAGCTGTAACAGCTGTGGCAGAGAAGAACAATGTTTGCCCATTGAATTCAATGGAGCCAGCAATACAGCAGGTTCCACTGAAAGCAATGGGCTGCCGGCGATCGCAGGATGAATTGTCGGGAAGGGCTTAAATATATAAGCCCTTCCCTGCAATTCATCCAGAAATGTGTTACAATAAAAATATATACCGGCGTACAAGGCGACGGGGCGTATAAGACGACCCCCCAACTGTCACCTTATACGCCGGGAATACAGCGGAGCAAAGAATAAAAATCATTACTCACTTCTCCTGGCGTTCTGCGGTGCTGCTGCAGGCTGTCGCTCCCTCCTGGTCCCCGGCAGAGCATTGCTTTCTGGACGCAGGGCTTGAAATCCCCGCCTCCAGAAACACACGTGCCTTCAGCCAATCACAGCCATTCAATGACATCATTGTCATTGGCTGTGATTGGCTGAAGGCACGTGTGTTTCTGGAGGCGGGGATATAAAGCCCTTCGTAGAGAAAGCAATGCTCTGCCGTGGACCAGGAGGGAGCGACAGCCTGCAGCAGCACCGCAGAACGCCAGGAGAAGTGAGTAATGATTTTTATTCTTTGCTCCACTGTATTCCCGGCGTATAAGGTGACAGTTGGGGGGTCGTCTTATACGCCCCGTCGCCGTATACGCCGGTATATATTTTTATTGTAACACATTTCTGGATGAATTGCAGGGAAGGGCTTATATATTTAAGCCCTTCCCGACAATTCATCCCGCGATCGCCGGCAGCCCATTGCTTTCAGTGGAACCTGCTGTATTGCCGTCTCCATTGAATTCAATGGGCAAACATCATTCTTCTCTGCCACAGCTGTTACAGCTGTGGCAGAGGAGAACGATCTTTACGCTGACAGTGGGGGGGGGGGGGGTCTCACTCTTGCCGCTATTGTGGCTTAGTAGTGGGACCTGGGAACTTGAGATGCAGCCCAAAATGTAGCTCCTCGCCTGCCTTTGTCTTCTATATGTTCTCAATGGGGTCGGCGCTGCTGCCGCCGGCCTCATTGAGCGCATATAGAGAAGGGCAGATTTTAATACTCGGGTGACACCTAATCTCACCAGCCACTCACTGCAGGGGGGTGGTATAGGGCTTGAACGTTGCAGGGGGAAGTTGTAATGCCTTCCCTGTCTTTCTATTGGCCAGAAAAGCGCACAAATTTCTCAGGGAAGAAAATGAAAGTAACCCGAACACCGCGTGGTACTCGTTACGAGTAACGAGCATCTCGAACACCCTAATACTCGAACGAGTATCAAGCTCGGACGAGCATGCTCGCTCATCTCTAATCTTTAACATATTAAATAAACCACTCCTGATAGTTCTAACCAGCACTGTGGATTCAGTAAGTCAAACTTACAACTGTTCTATTTTCTCATACTCCAACTCTAACTTCATAAATGGCTCAATTGTAATAATTAGTATTAACAAATTTATTGCACTAAAATGATAACATACATTTCAAAACATTAAACTGTATATTATCATATAATATTTCATATTTTTATATTGAAGTTAGAGTTAGGGTCAATATATTTTCACCAACCCAAAACCAACTTCATGTTTCTGACTACTGTTGGTGAAATGAATATGACTCCATGTTCTATCCTATGCATAGCCATTTTGTGCCAGTAAACAGAGAAGACCAGCCACTTGACACATTGACAGAATCGGGAACTGGGTCTAAGAAGAGCCTGCATTGATAAACAGACTGAGAATCAAGAAAAAAAACAGGCAGCCATAGTGCAGCAGGGCCACAGCTACAGACTCATGCAACCAGCTATAGGTACATGACAGGTCATCCTTAAGAGCTAGCAAGAGCTATATTGGAGGAGTATGATGCAGCTCCAGTAGAGAGAAGTGGTGGAGGCTGGTGGTGGAGTCAGTGCAGAATATGCTGCAGGACAGGCCCTACGTCCCAACTGGTGGGGGCAGGGAGTCCAAGAGTCAAGTCCTATGCTGTTTCTGTAAGAAAGTCATGTCTTTCTAATTCTGTACATATTCTTTAAATACAATCATCTCTGAATTTTCAGTTTTAAGTCAACTTTTTAGGGATTCCCAAATATAACATGTTTGTCATGGCTTATCAGTTGCAACAGGGTCGTAGCATGGTGGCCACGACAAAGGGTCTGACTCGTCACCCTGCTACTATGCAGGGCAAGGGTTAATGCACATTGTGCAGAGATTGCTAACTGCTCTACCTTTTAGTAGGTGTGAAGAGCTTTATATTCCTACCACGCCTTCTTCCCCTTGCTGTTGATTTCAGTTCACTAGAGGAGAGGTTGGAGTTGGTGAGCTCCTCTAGCCTGGGTGATAGCTCCCATTACCGATAAGTACTGCTTTATCTTTTCTGTTGTTTTTGGTTACCTTTGTTGTTTGCATTGCGGTGTCAGTCCATCTCTCCAGGGGTTCCTCTAGGGGTAGTTAGGGCCCAGAGGAAGAAAGCAGGGCTGTCCTTATCAGGACAATAACTCTGTTTGTAGGCAGAGACTCCTCACTTCCCTGTTTGGTAGGGACAGGTTCTTTCCTTCTACCTGGAGTGGTGCTCACTGTCCCATATTTCTTGGTGTTTATTCTTGTGTTTAGTGTGAACGTCACGCTGCGTCCATGCTGTGGTGAGGTGCGCCCGGCAGACGTGACAATGTTATCTAAACTGCTTGCCAAAATGAATATAGAATATTTAATAATTCTGTATTTCACAAAGGGCACAACAGATTTTTATGTATAATGCAAGCTCCACAATCAACACTAATGTGCAAGTGTCTGATACATTATTCACATTTATGTGTCTACAACTCTGCGATCTGTTCTTGTAGACATTGTGATTTGTAATGAATTTTTCAGGTAAAACAAAAAGTGCAGACAGAATAATATAATACGTTCTTTCCAAGTTTGCAACATAGATTCAAGTCTATTGTTTAGAACAGATTCCAGGACTACTGGAGCTTGGCGCTGACACAATATGTCAGTCTGTCACTAATCTCACCACAGTTGGAAGGAATAAGCTGCATTTCACATTTCTCGGCCTTATAATACATGATATCATGTAATGGTTAATCTTTAACTCAATTCTTTTGTCTTTATAATGACACCACGCAGGTTTGGGTGTAGAAATAATTTAGCATTTGCTGAGAAGGCTTTCTGAGTGTGCTGAGCTGTGCATGGAAATCTAAATCTACATACTGCTTTATGGGATAATTTCCATTATTTTATCATATTTCTTTTTTTTTTTTAAATCCAATTTTTATTAACATTTTTTGATATTTTTAACACTTCAATCAGCATATTATAGAATGTAAGAATATAAGAATATATAACATTTTCAGTAGCATGGGCCTCTTGTCCCATGAAATATATCCCAATCCTCCACACGCCAGACTTCCCATCTCTCAGAAGTCCATGGGCTCTCAACCGGGGGAGTCTGGTTTGAAATTAAATTTGGGTGTCCCCCTGCACAGATAACGACTTGGGGATCTTAGTTCGGGAGAGCCCCTCTGATATTAATTGGTCTATTCTTATTGACGTGTTGGAGGATGGGAACCTCCAGAAAACAACTTTCGGTAAAACATAACAATGCATTAACTAACTTGCAAGGTGCCTATTAGATACGGTGGAATAACAACTAGATAAGGAAGGGGATGGGGTAGAGAGAGTAGGATTAAATTAAGCTCGAATGAGACATTACAAACTCCAAACAAAGAGAGAAAAGAAAAAGAGAAAAGAAAAAAAAAAAAAAAAAAAAGAAGGGGGGGGGGGGGAGGGGCCTGGCTAATGGACGGGTGGGGTGAAGAGGGGGGGGGTAAGGTAGGTTAGTAGGGGGTGGGGGTTTTGCTTAGGCTCCATACGGGTCAAACGTCCCCTTACCTCCTCTGGATCAATGCCTGTCTTTGGAAGTGATGCTGCATCTGCGTTCAACGTCCGAGGCCCAACACCTTCTCCCCCTCCCCGCCCGCCCGAGATCCACCTCCTTCTCTTTCAGTTGGTGGGTGAGGTCAGTGCTACCAGAATTTTAGTGCTCACTCCTGGACCCTCGTGTCTCGTTAGGGCTCAGCTGTTGCTGATCCCTGGCATTCCTTCTCAACTCGCTCCAGGGGAACCAGGTCAAGATAAAGTCCTCATGTGTGCCCCTCTTCCAGCTTGTGAGCTCCTCTAAGCTGCAGATCAAATCTGCTTTTTCTCTCCACTGTTTTGGGGATGGAGGGGTTTGTTGCAGCCAGTGTAGTGGTATTAATGCTTTTGCAGCGTCTAATAAATGGGCTATTAATTTGTTTTTGCGAGGATGGAATAACTTGGATGGTTTCCACAGGAAGACCATATCTGGTGTGATTGTTAGTGCTGGGCAGAGGGCCTTGAGGTCCTTTTCCACTTCCTTCCAGAATGCAGTAATACCTGGGCATTCCCACCATATGTGTAGGAAGGACCCTGTTTCAACATCGCATCTCCAGCATCTGTTATGTGGGGCTAGTTTGTAGTTGTAAAGCCATTGGGGGGTTTTATACCACCTGACTAATAGTTTATAATGACTTTCTTGCATCAATACGCAAGGTGAAAGTCCGTAGGCCAAATCCAGGATCAATTTTGTGTCTTCCATTGTCAGGGAGATCCCCAATTCCTTTTCCCAAGAGGTTAGGAAATTAGGTTTGGTAAATATGGGAGGGGCTATAAAACTTTTTCTTATGGTGGATATTTTCCTGACGTTAGGGGTAGATGCACCCAGGCTGTTTTCAAAACTTGTTTTGGGTCTGGTTGACTTATGTGTGCACAAGAATTCCTGCAGGACTCCTTTAACATGTGCTGCATGTAGAGGGGTGAGCGAGTTGTTGGGCGCAAGCTCAATTAATATAGTTTCTGGGGGTTTATGGGCTTGATTTTGAACATCCTCTATCTTATGATTTTCAAATTGTTTCCATATACTGAATGATCCTGGGTCGGGATGGATCCCCAGTATCCTGTTCAAGCCACAGATTGGTGTCATCGGGGAGGGATCTGGAGCTAGCGTTTTTTTGAGTCTATCCCAGATCTCACAGGGGCCTCTCAGTAGGGGGTTGAAGTTTTTCGCTCTATATTGATTTTTGACTGGAAACCAAAGGTCTTCCAGCAGTGTATTGCCATGTGAGGCCCTCGCCAGCTTCTGTAGCAAGAGATCTCTGGGTGGGTGAGTCAACTCCATCCAGTAGCTAAGCTGGGTAGCCTGATAGTAGTCCTGGACGTTCGGCAAGTCCACCCCCCCCTCTGCCCTTCTCCTTGTCATTAGGCTATAAGCCAGTCTGGGTTTTTTTTGTTTCCAAACAAAGCTCGTGAACAGGATTCTCAAAGATTTGAAGAAGGAGAGTGGTAGGTGGATAGGAATCATACGCAATCTGTATATAATTATAGAGAGCACGTATGATTTTAGAATATTCTTCCTCCCAAACCACGACAAGAGTGGGAGGTCGTATGAGCGCAGGAGGGATTTTATTTGGGGAATCAGCGGTTGAAAGTTGTGCAAATATAAGTCTTCCGTTTTTTTAGTGAGCTTGACCCCCAAATAGTCTATCGCTGTCTCGGACCACTTGAAGGGTGAGCTGGACCTCAGCGGCTCACCTTGCACCCTTGGGATTGATATATTAAGAATCGTGGACTTGGAGAAATTAACTTTAAAGTTAGAGAGTGAGCCAAAGTCCTCCAAAATCGTAGTGAGTCTGGGAAGGCTTTTTTCTGGTTTGGTGATTACAAACATTATATCATCTGCAAATGCTGCCGTCGACAATGTATGGGAGTATACGCTTAGGCCTCTGATGTCAGGGTCCTGCCTAACCCATTGAAGAAGGGGTTCTATGGTGAGAATAAAAAGTGAAGGGGAAAGAGGGCAACCCTGCCGTGTTCCATTACGTATATCGAATGGCGGCGAGAGCGCTTCATTCACTTTTAGTCTCGCATGTGGTTTTGTGTAGAGAGAAAAGATAGCTGTGATCAGGGGGGTGGGAAAATTGAATCTGTGAAGCACTCTTTCCATGAAGGTCCAGCTCACCCTATCAAACGCTTTCTCCGCGTCGGTGCTAACGAAGGCCATTGGGATTTTACGAGTTTGGGCATATTTTGCGGCATGTAGTAATCTTACGCTGTTCTCCCTACCTTCTCTGCCTCTAACGAATCCCGCTTGTTCCGGGTTAATCAGTGCCGGGATAAATGCTCCTATTCTCCCAGCCAGGAGTTTAGCCCAGATTTTGATATCTTGATTTATAAGTGATATCGGCCTATAGCTGCTGCACTGTTCCGGATCTTTGCCCTCTTTCAGGATGAGAGTAATATGCGCCTCTTGCGCTTGTTTGGGGAGTTTTGCCCCGCTTAAGAGCGCGTTAAATAATTCTGTTAGTCTGGGAACTAATTGCGCCCTAAAAGCCTTGTAGTATGACAACGGGAGGCCATCCGGTCCTGGGCTTTTCCCCTGTGGGAAGGAGTTTAGAACTTCCGCTATCTCTTTTTCTGTAATCGGGGACAGCAAATCCAACGCCCCAGCCTCGTCGAGCGCCGGTAGGTTTAGAGACTTCAAGAATCCGTCTATCCTCTCAACAGCGCTCTGTCGGGCTAGAGGGTTGCCGCTCCCCTCCAGGTTGTATAATTTTGAATAAAAGGATTGAAATTCCTTGGCAATTTCATCAGTGGAGGAAACCGTATTCCCCGCCTGTGTTTTTATAGAGAGGATCGCGTTCCTGACCTTGGCTTTCTTAAGCAGTGTCGTCATAAGCCTACTGCCTCGGTTGCCGTGGGCATAATAAGCCTGTTTGAGATGCATGTGCTTTTTATTAAACTTATCTGTTAGAATGCAACGCAACTGGTGTCTAAGGGAGGCTAGTTCCTCTAGATTGTTTCTCTTTTGCGAGAGCTTAGTGACTCGTTCCAGATTTGCTATCTGGCCAAGAATTAAGTCTATTTTTTCCTGGTTCTGTTTTTTGACTCTCGAGCCGAGTGCTATTAAGAGGCCTCTCACGTAGGCTTTATGAGCCTCCCATACAATGGGTGTTTCAATGCTTCCCTCCAGGTTATTATTGAAGTATTCTTCCAGTAGGTTTCCTATATTAATTCTTTCCTCAAGGGGGTCTAGGAGGGAGTCATTTAGGCGCCACCTCCACTCGCGAGGAGTGGGTTGCGGTAGGCACATGTCAATGTGTATGGGGGCATGATCCGAAACAGTGACAGAGTCTATGCTAGCCTTTTTGATACATATTAGGAGCTCCGGCGAGGTACACAGATAGTCAAGTCTCTGGAAAGAGGAGTGCACTTGGGAGAAGAAAGAGTAGTCTTTAGATGTGGGGTGTAAGAGTCGCCAAACGTCCAGGACTCCTAGCTCCTGCATAGCTTTGTGCAATCTTTTTAGCTTTGTCTGCGAGATCTGTGAACGCCTTGTTGTCGAGTCAAGTAATGGATTTAGGGTCACATTCCAGTCGCCCCCCAGTATAATATGACCAACCGCGAATTGTTTAAGGGTCTCCAGCTGTTGGATTAGCCAGGGGATTTGATCCGAATTTGGCGCATACAAATTTGCTAGTGTTAGTTTTGTATTATTAATTGAGCCTTTGAGGAAAAGTGCTCTCCCCTCCCCATCCCTAAGTGTTGATTCCAATTTAAAGGGAATAGACTTGTGGAACATTATGGCCACCCCTTTAGAAGCGGAATGTGGGTGGGTGTTGTGGAATTGTTGTTGGAGACCCAATCCCGGGAGAAGGAAATGTTTTTCCTTTTTGTAATGTGTTTCCTGTAGCATTAAAATTTTCGTCTTGCATTTTTTGAGTAGTTGTGCTACATTGTGTCTCTTACCCGGAGAGTTGAGGCCTCGGACGTTGAACGACGTGATGCGCATAGGGGTCACTTCCATACCGATTCTTCGATCCAAGCACTAAACCTGTGGGTGCAAACAAGGAGAAGGCGAATGAGGAGAGGTCGCGAACCCGCAGAAGCCCCGACCCTTCTCCAGTGAGTCGGGCCTCAGTCAACGTGGGGGCCGGGACGGAAGGGTAAGCGGGGTTAGAGAGAAGGGGTCTAAGTGAAAAGTAGGAATTAGGTTAGACGGGGGGAGAGGATGTCTGTGCGTCAAGTCTATTAAGGTACCGTTAAAGAGGTCACGAGGCACCTAGGACCGTCAATGGACCCTAGGGCAGCGCTTGTCGAATCAAGACTCTCTCACGGCTCCCCAATATAATGAAGCGGGGGGAAGAATACTCATTAACAAAAATTGGTTAATAACAATTTGAATGAGCCAGGTCCCAGAGGGACGAGCCCCATCACAAAGACTATTCAAATTAGTATTATCATTGCGTCAGATAAGGTTGCCAACTCGGTGGGCAAGCTAAATAAACCTTTGAGTCCTTCATGCAGGGTTACAGTTCTTGGTACTCAAGTGAATGTTAACCCTTTAATTTTCAAGTGTTCTCTTGCTGGGATCCAGCTCTGTTTTTCTTTCTCTTTTCTCTTGGGGATCTGGCGTTCTCCAGGATCAGCTCCCCTTCTGTTGATGCTAGTGTGGGGAGCGTGGGGAAATCCGGTAGTGGAAGCCATGAAGGGATCTCGATGGGCTCCATTTCTAAGACAAGCCAACACTTTTGCAGATCCTCTGGCGTGCGAATGTTGACTCGGCGGCCCTTGAAATTTATCCCCAACCCGAAAGGAAAGAGCCAGGAATATCTAATGTCCCTGGCCCTTAGAGCCTCAAGCAGGGGTCTCATTAGGCGACGTTTCGCTAGAGTCGTCGGAGCCAGGTCTTGAAATATTTGGATTGGTGTTCCATCGTACTGGATCTCTTTGTTATTTCTTGAGGCCATCAGTAACGCGTGCGCGTCAGGGAACGCCAGGAGCTTACAGATCACATCTCGTGGCGGGTCCTGCCCAGTGGGTGGGGGTCTTAGGGACCTGTGAATGCGCTCTATGGAAATTTGTGAGGCTCTTTCCTGGCCAAGTAGAAGGACGAACAATTCTTGCGCTATTTTGGTTAGAGTCTCTGCGGCCCACATTTCCGGGAGTCCTTTAATTCTAATATTGTTTCGCCTATTGCGGTTTTCTAGGTCTTCTTGTAGGGTCAGGGCTTGGTTTAATTGTTGGTGCTGCACTCGGACAACTTGCTCCAACTCTGTAGAATGTGAGAGTAAGCCGGCTGTGGTCGTTTCTAGGGCCTCCACTCTTCTGCTAGTGGATTTAATCTCCTCTTTGATCTCTGAGAGATCTGATACAATCGGCTGTATTAGTGATCTCATAAAGCTTCTGGATACCTGCTCAGCCTCCTCACCCTCTGAGGACACCTCCTCCCCTCTTTCAGCGCCGGATGGTGCAGAAGCTGCCAGGTTTAAGGATTTTTTGCTTGACAGATGCGGGGATCTGGATACCCTTTCTTTGAAGAATTTTTGCATATCAGGTTGGCTTTTTACTGTACGGGGTGTGCTTAGAGAATCGTTGCTTCTATCCCTATTGTTTTTCCCCATTATGCGTTTGAGTTGGTTTCCGGCTTAAGTCATACGATGGGGCTCGTCTCCTGGCGTGTCTTTTTATTTAGCCATTGGACGGCTGTGACCTCGTGGCCTCACTTAGTATGAAGTTTAGGTAATTGTTGTCACCTTTCAGGGGGCCACTTATCTGCTCTCTCTGGTTATATAGTATAGATGGGGAATGGTCAGTCTCTTTTATGGGTCCTAGGTGGCTTTTCAAGGGCAACAAGCTCCCCCTGTATGTTAGGTGTAGGTCGTGGGGGCTCTCAATCAGGTCCCTCTGGCAGACTTCAGGGTGTGCCTGTATACAGTTCTTGGAGATCCCCCTAGGGGGGGGGGGCTTGGAGCACTGGGTGTTATGGTTGAGCACAGTTCTATTATACAGAGCCTGCAAGTGGGATCAGACACTAAAAATCCTGTTCTCTATATGAGGCTTTACAGGGCTACGGGCTGGCCTGCAGCTGTGTCTTCAGCCTCCCTCTGCACCCTCTGCTTCTCCCTCTGGGGAAGGGGGGGGGGGTGGCACCGTTACTGCGCCGCTCCGGTCCGGCTTGTTCTCCCTACCCCCTTCTCAAACCTTGTCCGGGAGGCCCTCTCCGGGCTGCCAGACCGCCACTGTCTTTCCGCTTCTCCGGGGATCCCAGCCGGCAGCACTCCTTCAAATCGGCGCGAAAATGGCGCGAAAATGGCGCGAAAATGCAGGGGGGGGGGAGGGGGGGCGCCTCCGCTACGGCGCTCGGGTTCAGCCTGCTCCCTCCGGTCCTACCCCAACCGGGTGATCTGCGCTGAGCTGTCAGGCCACCGCTGTCTTCCCGCACCGACAGAGAACTCCGCCGTCAGTACGCCCCAGGCTCGGCACGCAGGTGGAGAGGGGGGGTCACCGCCGCCGCTGCCGCTTCACTTCTCCGTCCGTCCCGCTCCTCCTCCCGTCACCCCGCTCGGGCGGCCTTCTCCTGGCTTCCGGGCCGCAGCTGTTTCCCTTCTTGCTCTTCTCTATTAACCCGGGGGTTGCCACCTGCAGCGCACTTCCCGGCGCGGAGCTCGAGGTCCGTGCTTCTCCACCGGAGCTAGGCCCCTGCGGCTTGCAACGTCGGAGAGCTGGCCGGAGGGTCTCTTTTCGTTCCTCAGCCTGCGGAGCAGCCTCCGCTGATGTTCGGCAGACTTCCCTGGTGACAGAAGAGCCGGTAAGTTGATTATTTCTGTCCCAGTAGCAGGAGCGAGGTTCCTGCACGTCTGCTACCTCCGCTGGCTAGGTCACGCCCATTTTATCATATTTCTAACTAGAATTATGCTGTTTCTGGAGGTGTCTATTAGATGTCATGACTGCATTTCAAACTATCGTCTTATTTTAATGGCTACTTCCCTCCCTGTGGGCACATCTTCATAAATCAACAGCATGTGAACATGAAATAAAGCAATAAAGTTAAAGCCACCCTCTGGTCCAGGAATAAGGTTTGAAGTTACGCTTATCAGGTAATATTACTTGTTGCCATCTATTTGCGCTTTTGTGCCACAGATCCACAAGTTCTCGAGACCCTCTTTTGTCTTCTAAGATAGTCTAAGATGGTCTTCTGCATTGATTGTCTAAGACACTTCACGCAGCTCTCAGTATGGTCAAGTCTAAAGCATTGTGGAATTTTGCACTACCAATGCAGGCAAGCATTAAGTAGTGAGAGAAGCACAGCAGCCATCTTGGAAGACAGCAGAGGAAAACGGGAATTGGTGGATCTGCAGCAGTGGTATGGAAACCATGCTTGGTCTTCAGACTCACGGACTCCCCAAGTATTATAAACTGCAGATAGTACTGTATACTATTAGCACTAGATATATCACTTTTAGAATTTGGTACTTGGGTTTAAGGATAGAACAAGGAATAATTGACTCTAATCAGACTTGGAAATGGCCGCCTCGATTCATGATGATTTTTGTGAAATCATCCCTATACCATCACGAACTGATTATTCATCCCTACTTTTAAGGTGATGATGGTGAATACTATTTACTGGGCTAATGAGCTATTGCACTGGTCACTGTCATGGTTAAGTGACAGATCTGGATGTCCAAGTTGCCGAAATAGGCAAGTTCAGAGAGATATCCAGGAAATACACTCACAGTATGGAGAGATAACTAGACACAGCTAAGTGGTCACCTCCTATTAGGTCCTAGTAGACTCTGACTATCCTTATCTATACGGAGTACTCACCTTAAAAACTGGAAGGTAAACGCATACCCTAGTATTCCCTTAATCTAGGAAGAAACTAGACAAACAAATGGTCAGGCAATATGGGTCTGCAGCAGGTGGGGTACATTTTATCTGTGATAAACTGTTAGCTGTAGTCAGGAATGAAAGCCAAGTATGTATACCAAGTGGTTGCCAAGTCAAGGTGTAGAGGAAGAAACCAGAGGGAGTAGTCCAAGTCCAGGTCATGGTTAGAAGTCCGGAAGATCCACCAAGCAAGCACTTCCAAACCAGAGTAGCAGAGCCAAATACAAAGCCAAAAGGACATAAGGTGGCAGTTTAAATATCCCTCCCATAGGCCTGATAGGGTGTACCAGAAGACAGATATCCCTTGAGTCCAACAGGAACAGCTGAAGGGTAGACACAAACTAAGTCATAATTAGCATATGTGCAAAAGCAGGTTCTCAGAGTCAAGTCCATTCAAAAGCTCACACAAACCCCACCACACATAATACCCGAGCACAATGTTGCACTGAATTTTAAACCATATTGCATAGCATCCTGGCACATACAGTATGTTATGTCCACTGGTTTTGGTGCATTTACATCAATGCAGTCATACTATACTTACTATTGTCCCTAATTTTGCTGTTGGTAACCAAGCGTTGGCTCATTCAAATGAAAGATGACATCCATTTTTCTAAAAAAAATATGTTTAAAGTGAATAAAATATTCAGTTCAAGTAAAGATAAAGAGTCAAAGTTTGCTTCTTTTCCTATAAATTAACTTTTACCATATAAAAATGTAAAGATTTAATCCA